>NC_138191.1:11332848-11737106 GCF_964194105.1 Spermophilus citellus
TAAATTCTGACCTTGCTCTTAAGGATTTTATAATGGATATTAAACACCAAGACAGGAGAAAATGTTTGCAATGTACATGGCAAGGGGTTCCTACACATCAACTGAGAAAAGACAAAACAAACATAAGAGAAAATGCTCACAAGACAATAAAGAAATGCAAATTACAACTACAAAGTAAGCTGGACACAGTGGCACATGGCTATAATCCCAGTGACATGGGATGCTAAGGCAAGGAGAATGACAAATTCAAGGCCAGCCTGGGCAACTTAGCAAGACCCTGTCTCAAAAAATAAGAAGGATTGGAAAAATAAGAAGGGTTGGGGGGTGTATAACATCCATGGGTTCAATCCCCAGTACCTAAAAAGTGACTACAAGATTAAAACAAAACAAACAAACAAAAAAAAAAAACCCACTACAAGATAACAAGATAATCTCTGCCTGGTGTAATAGTGAAAAATGTAAGTGATCAAGGTCATTCAGTATGGAGAGTACACATTCTTGCATCTACTTGCTGGGATCTAGACAAAAAAGCCCTAAAAACAATTGGTAAACTATTTTAAGATTTTTAAAAATATACTTTAAGATTTTAAATGAGAGTTTCCTATGTTTCAGCAGCAGAAATAATTCTGTAGACATAAAAGCTAAAGCTACCTATAGTACAGATGCTATGAGGCAGTGTTTTTTTGTTTTGTTTTGTTTTTAGTTTTAGGTGGACACCATATCTTTATTTTACATTTATGTGGTGTTAAGGATCGAACCCAGGGCCTCATGCATGCTAGGTGAGTTCTCTGCCACCTGAGCCACAACCGCAGCCCCTGATGCAGTGTTTTTAATAGTTAAAAAATAATTGGAAAGCATCTTATACATCCATCAGAAGTGGGAATGATTGAAGAGGCCATGGTCAACACAGAATATGCTTTGCAGCTGCTGAACCATAAGCTTTATGCACCTGACAGGTTGATTAATGAAAGCAAGATTGCATGATTGTATAAAATTTAAAAATATATCTCCACTTAGGTCTCTATTTGTATAAATACAGAAAAAAGACTGAAGGGTATTGACTGTAGTCATTCTGGCCATGGAGAGTTGGAAGGGAAGGGGAATGGGACTCTGAATCTTTATTTTACATTTTTATTGGTATATCATGGTACATTATGTACATTATTGGTAAATTATGATTACACATAATAGCAGGATTCATCGTGATGTATTCGTACATGTACACAACATAATTTGATCAATTTTATTCTCCAGAAACTCCTATTTTATACATTTTTTTTAATAGAGAAGAAAAATCTAATCTATTAAGGAAACAGACTAACCCTGATTCTAGCTGGGAAGGAATCATTTTTCACTTGTAAATTTCGAAGGAGAATTGCATCAGTACCAAGATGGATATTTTCAGATATGGTCATATTTTAAAAAATCTTGTCCAACCAAAATGCAATTAAATAAATACCAAACAACAGAAATGAAATATGCATGTGATATGCATAACTGAAAATATATATATATAAATGATTGACAGAAAAACGGTAAGTACTGCAGATCCTTTTTGAAAGGAGATAAAAAATATTTGCACATAAAACATTTAAAATCAGAGCACTTACTGAGTTGTCAAAGGTGAACGGAGAGATAAATACATCATTTTAAAATGAGGAAACAGCCGGGTGTGGTGTTGCAAGTCTATAATCCCAGTGGCTTTGGAGGCTGAGACAGGAGGATCATGAGTCAAAACCAGCCTCAGCAACTTAGCAAGGCATTGAGCAACTCAGGGAGACCCTGTCTCTAGATAAAATATTTTAAAAGGGCTGGGCGTGTTGTTCAGTGGTTAAGTGCCCCTGGGTTCAATGCCCAGTATACCCCCAAAACTAAAATAAATAAATAAAAAGGGCTGGGGGTACAGCTCAGTGGTAGAATGTGCCTGGGTTCAATTCCTAGTACTACAAAATCAATCAATCAATCAAATAAATAAATAAAATGAGGGAATACTGTGATATTCACATGGAAGAGGATGGCTTTAAATGGGATCCTAATTAGTTATAGTCATGTATGTATGTCAAATGCACTCTACTGTCAGGTGTATCTAAAAAACAACCAATAAAAAATTAGAAAAAAAAAAAGAATACAGCTTTACTCTGAGAAGAACTGTATATTAAGCCACAAATAAAATGACTAATACTGCCGGGCATGGTGTTGCATGCCTGTAATCCCAGTGGCTCCAGAGGGTGAGGCAGGAGGAGCACAAGTTCAAAGCCAGCCTCAACAACTTAGTGAGGCCCTAAGCACCTCAGCAAGACCTTGTCTTTAATAACATACACAAAGGGGCTGGGGATGTGGCTCAGTGGTTAAGTACCCCTGGATTCAATTCCCAGTACCAAAAAAAAAAAAAAGACTAATACCAAATTCAAGCACACCCCATATACGCCAGACACTGTGCTTTAACCCTTACTCTTGCCATCTTATGAGGCAGATGGCTTCCTCCGTTCCTGTAAAGGGGGAAAAGGCACAGAGAAGTTAGTGAACTTGCCTAAAATCATTCAGCCGACAAGCAGAGGAGTCAGGATTCAAACTCAAGACTTATTCCAAATCAGACCAGGTCTTCTTCCACATCAGGTCTATTTGGCTAGCTGATCTCTAGAATTAAAGGATCCGATTCCGTGTTGGTGAAGAGGCGTGCACACACAAGAGTAGCTGCTTTATTTTCCTGTCCTCCCCCTGGGGTCTCTCGAGGCCTCAGAGTTCTCAGGACCACACAGGGCTTGGTTCCAGTTCTGCCCTCAGACCCAGATGCTCTCTGCAGCAGAATCTGCTCGGGTCACCTTCAGACCCCAGGACTGAGAGGGGTGCCTTCCGGGTTGGAACTTCCACAAGGCCTTTGTGATGCCAGGCCCGGGCGGTTGCCAGGGCACCCACAGGGCCTGGGGCTGGGGGCTCCCAGCGCCCTGAAGCTCGCTCAGGCCTCTCCATTCTTGCTGCACTTCCCACCTGCTGGGCGCCTTGGGCATCTTCAGCACTTAGGCCCCAGAAGTCCTGGCCTCACTGTTCATTTCCTCAGCTCCAACTCTTCAGCCTTCCACCTCTTCCTTAGCTCTGGAAGCCCAGGCTCCTCCCGCCCAGCTCCTTCATTCTAGAAACTTCCTCCTCTCAGCTTTACTGCTCAGGTCTCTCTCTCCCTCTTCTCCTTTCCCTTGCCAACTACTCTCACCCCTTCCCTTGGGTCCGCCCCGTCTTGCTCTGCTCCACTCCTCCTGGCCTCCTCCGCCCTCCTCCCTCCCTTCCACAGCCCCCCCACACCCTCCTCCCCTCGCCAGCCACGGTCCTCCCTCCACTGCCTCCCTCACCCCCGCTCCCTCTTTTAGCTTCTTCCCACCTGCTGATCTGGGTCCTCTCTCTCTCCAGGGACAACCATGGGGTTCGGAGAGGAAAAAGGGACAATGAGTTTTCGCGAGAGGACTCCAAGCCCAAGACCCAGAATGAGGTTTAAAACTAGCAAGAAACCAAAAGTGAAAAGGAAAAAAAAGAAGAAAGATTTAGAGGAACTGAAGAAGGAGGTGGTCATGGTGAGTGTGCCCAACGCAGGTGGCCCTGAAACAGCCCTCAGCCCGACTCTGCCTCCCAACAACACACCTTAAAGGCATCACACGGGCCAGCTTGGTGGCTCACACCTGCAATCCCAGTGACTCAGGAGGCTGAGGCAGGAGGATCCCCAGTTCCACACCAGCCTGGGCAACTTAGTGAGACTCTGTCTCAAAATTTAAAAAAAAATAAAATAAAAAATAGGGCTGGGTTTGTGGCTCAAGGATAGAGCACTTGCCTAGCACATGGGAGGCCCTGGGTTCCATCCTCAGTGCCACATAAAAGTAAATACATAAAACAAAGTTTCAAAAATAAAATTAATTGACTAAAATAAAAAGAACGGGGGATGTAGCTCAGTGGTAGAGCCTCCCTGGGTTCAAGTGCTAGTACACCCCCACCCCACCCCACCCCAAAAAAAAGGCAGAGAGTGAATTACACAGGCTTGAGCTGTCTTCTTCCCCAGGATGCTTCTTCCCCCTCTCCCTGAAAATAACCTGGGACCACCACCTCCCCCCTCAATGACTCTACTGTCCCTGCAGGATGACCACAAATTAACCTTGGAAGAGCTGAGTGCCAAGTATTCTGTGGACCTGAACAAAGTGAGTAAGGAGCTCCCAGAGGGCCGCAGCAGTCCCCAACTCTGACCTTGAGGCTGTCACCGCCCCTTGTATCCTTACTGTCCTCACCTTGAATAGCCTTCCTAGAGAGGGAGATTTAGCCTTTCTTTGGACTGGGTTTTCCTGACCGCTCAAGGTACCTCAGGGTTTCCCAAGAAGGTACCGTGGCTGCCTCATTCTTCTCAGCCCCTCTGCCCTCCAGCTCAGCCCTGGGGGTATTTCCCCTGGACACCTGGCTGTTACTTCTCAAAGTTGCTTTTCTGAGGATGAAGAGGAAGAAAAGCCCTGACTGATGATTTCTAGCTCTAGAAATCATGCTCCCTAACCTCAAGTCCAACGTCCCTATTTCTCCCCCTCAGCTAAGTTCCACAGGACACCATGGAACTACCCCAACAAGCTTGGGACACTTTAAGAAAGTAAGGATGGTCCAGGGCTGTGTCTCTCAAAACTTTTTGTCTTTAGGATCCCGTAACAGTTCTTATCATTTACCAAGGACCCCAAAGAGCCAGTGCAGGGGGGCACATCTGTAATACTAGCAGCTCAGAAGATGGAGACAGGAGGATTGCAAATTTGAGGCCAGTCTCAGAAACGTAGTGAGATCCTGTCTCAAAAAAACCACAAAGGTGGGGGTGTGGCTCACCTGTCTCTTTTTTCACCTCTCTCTCCCTCTCTCTTTCTCTCCCCCCACCCCGCCCCATCTCGATCTCCATCCCTATTTCTTCTCCACTCAGGGTCTTAGCCCCGAAAAAGCAAAGGAAAACCTGCTTCGAGATGGACCCAACGCACTTACTCCTCCTGCCACCACTCCAGAATGGGTCAAATTCTGTAAACAGTTGTTTGGCGGCTTCTCTCTCCTGCTGTGGACTGGGGCCATCCTCTGCTTCTTGGCCTATTGCATTCAGCTGTATGCCCATCAGGAACCTTCCAAAGATAATGTGAGTCTGTTCAACGAATACTGGCCAGTCCAGTCTCTGCTCAGCCCCTGAAACTCTTCTGTCTACACTCCTGAAGTCCTCTGGCCTGAGTCTCTAGGAGTACCAGCACTTTCTAAGGAAGCCCCGGTCCAACTTAGTTCTCCTTGCCTTTATCTAGAAAGCTCCTGGTCCAGCCGTCTGAGATGCAGGATTCCCCTCAGAAACTTTCTCTGCTTTGCGGAGTACAGTGGCACACGCCTATAATCCCCCCAACTTGGGAGGCTGAGGCCGGAGGACTGAAAGTTCAAGGCCAACCTGGGCAACTTAGTGAGACCTTGTCGCAAAACAAAAAAATAAAAAGGGTTGGAGATATAGCTCAGAGGCAGAGCACACCTGGATCATCCTATCCCCAGTACTGTGGGGCGAGGGGTGGGGAGAACTTTCTCTCCTTGGATGATCTTTCCAACTGATCATCAAAATACTTTGCAGGCCTTTCCTCTTCTCCAGGATCTTAACCTCTTCACCGCCCCTGTATCCTTACTGTCCCTACTACCCATGGCCCACTCGTGAATAGCCTTCCTGGAGAGGGAGGTTTAGACCTTCTTTGGATTGGATTTTCTTGACCACTCACCAAACTTCAAGGTTCCTTCCCCAAGAAGGTCATGGGTGCTGCCCTGATTCTTCTCAGCCCCTCTGCCCTCCAGCTCAGCCCTGGGGGTATTTCCCCTGGACACCTGGTTGTTACTTCTGGAAGTTGCTTTTCTGAGGATGAAGAGGAAGAAAAGCACCGACCAACGCGCCCTTTCCCCGTCTCCAGCTGTTCCTGGGCATCGTGCTGTCTGTAGTGGTCATCATCACTGGCTGCTTCTCCTATCACCAGGAGGCCAAGAGCTCAAAGATAATGGAATCTTTTAAGAACATGGTGCCACAGGTAGGATGAGTGTTTAGAATGTGACAGGTGAGTTAGTAAGTCCCCTGGAGAATCATAACCTACAAAGAGTGAGCTGAGCAAGGCTAGTGTTGGAGGCCCTGGGCGACTCTATCAGGCCTTAAAAACTGTGAACCTCTGCAAAATTGACGCCACTACCACTAAGTAGTCTAGTCTAAAAGGCACAATAGGAATCTGATGAGGAAATTGCATCCTCACCTCCAAAAAAAGAGCATTCTATTAAAAAAAAAATGCATAGAGCCAGGCACAGGCACAGTGGCACAGGCCTGTAATCCCAGCTACCTGGGAGGCCGAGGCAGGAGGATCACAAGTTCAAAGCCAACCTGGAAAACAGTGAGTCCCTGTCTGAAAATGAGCTGGGGATGTAGCTCAGTGGTAGAGCACTTCCCTGGCCTTCATAAGGCCCTGAGTTCAATTCCAGCACCACAGAATAATAAGAAAAATATAAGACAAGAACTGGTAGGGAGGCTAGATTTTTCAAATGTCAGTGATGTTAAAGCAACATGCTAGGTGAATGTTCTACCATTGAGCATGTGTGAGTTCTGGGTTCAGTTCCCACCTGCCCCCACCCCACCTCCACACACAAAATGAACAGCTGTGGAATTGTTCCAGATTATAGGAGGTTAAAGAGATATGATATTACTAGCCATGCATGGTAGCACATACCTGTAATCACAGCAACTCAGGAGGCTGAGTCAGGAGGATCACAACCTCAAGGCCAGCCTCTGCAAATTAGCAAAGCCCTAAGCATCTTAATGAGACTGTCTCAAAATTTAAAAATAAATAACAAAGGCCTTGGGATAAAACTCAGAGGAAAACTGGCCATGGGTTCAATCCCCGGTATTAAAAAAAAATGAGATGACAACTAAATTCAGTACTTACACCTCTAAATTTGATGCAGTGCTAGAGGAAAAAAAATAATGCCTTTATTTGTATGTATGTGCTGAGGATTGAAGTCAAGGCCTCTTGCATGCTAGCAAGCACACCACTAAGCTACACCTGCAATCTGAAAATAGTGCTTTAAAAGATATTTTGGGCCAATTGACAAAAATGGAATGCAGATGGTAAAATATTATATCAATGTGAAACTTACCAAAATCAATCACTGTATTGTGGTTATATAAGAGAATATCCCAAATTCTTGGGAAATGCACACTGAAACACTTAGGATAAAAGATCGTGAAATATGTAACAAAACCTCAAATAATTCAGGAAAAAAAGCATTTGCATGCACGTGCATGCACACACAGAAAGAAAGTAATAAAGCAAATGAGATAAAATGTTAATAGGTGAACGAATGTAGGTTAAAGGTTACAAGCATCAATGCTATTTTTATTCTTCTAAAATTTAAAATTATTTTCAAATACCTGAAAAGAACAGACAGTAAACAGAGGTTCCTAGGCATATGCCTTGAAACTTGTAAAAGAATAGGTGGCAAAATTTCCTGACAATGTAATAGCACTATCGCCGAGGATTCTTTTTGGAATCAATATGATTTCATGTTTTCAGCTGAGCATATGGGTTAATCCCAGTGACTTGGGAGGCTAAGGCAGGAAGATCACAAGTTTGAGGCCAGCCTGAACAATTTAGAAACTGCCTCAATTAAAAAAAAAAAAAAAAAAAATATATATATATATATATATATATATATATATATATATATATATGTTATAGGTGGGCACAATAGCTTTATTTTTTAAATTTTTATGTGGTGCTGAGGATCGAACCCAGTGCCTCACACATGTGTGGCGAGTGCTCTTCCTCTAAGCCACAATCCCAGCCCCTGTCTCAATTTTTTAAAAAATAATAATGAAGGGCTGAGTGTGTAGCTCAGTGGGAGAGTTCCTCTGGAATCCGATCCCCTGAACCATGAAAATAGAATTTTTTAAAAAAAATTTTGTCTTTGGGTAAGAGGTTTAAAGAAAGTATTTTGGTAGTTTTGAACTAGGATTGGAAATTATCAGTTAGCTTTTGCTGCCTAACAAACCACTCCCAAATCTAAGGACTTAAAACAACATATTCTTTCTGACAGTTCTGAGGCTGGGATATTGTTGTGGTCTGGGCTGACCTCAGCTGGGGCTAGATGCTCTAAGATGACCTCATTCACTTATCTGGGGCCTTGGCTCAGAGGTCTGGGACAACAGGGGCCTTTCTCCTCATGATCTCTGTTCTTTTGGAAAACCAGCTCAGGCTTCTCCAGATGGTGGCAGTGGGTTCCTTTAAGGACAGGACAGAGCCCAACATAAAAGCACTTGTTAAGCCTATACTTTGGGCTGGGGATATGGCTCAAGCGGTAGCGCGCTCACCTGGCATGCGTGCGGCCGGGGTTCGATTCTCAGCACCACATACCAACAAAGATGTTGTGTCCGCCGAGAACTAAAAAAAATAAATAAATATTAAAATTCTCAAAAAAAAAAAAAAAGGAGTCAGAGGAAAGAGTCAGGAACAGAAAGTATTAGAAAAATAGGAAATAGAAGAATTGGAAAACCAAAAGTTTTAGAAACAACTCTGCCCTGTCTTCCTGTAGCAAGCTCTGGTGATTCGAGATGGAGAGAAGATGCAAATTGATGTACAAGACGTGGTGGTGGGAGACTTGGTAGAGGTGAAAGGTGGAGACCGAATCCCTGCTGACCTCCGGCTTATCTCTTCACAAGGATGTAAGGTGAGGAGAGGTGGAGAGCTAAGGAGGGGGCTAAGGTGGTCTGAAGGTATGGTAGAGACCTAGGCTCAGTAAGAAAAAGTATGACCTTCCAGGTGTGGTAGCACCTACCTGTGATCCTGATGACTCAGGAGGTGGAGGCAGAAGGATCGAAAGTTTGAGGTCAGCGTGGACAACTTAGTAAGACCCCCCAAAAAATCAGAAATAGAAGAGGCCAGGGATGTAGCTTAGTAGCAGAACGCCCCTGAATTCAACACTCAGTATCAAACACACACACACACACAGAAGAAAAAAATTTCAGAACCTTGAGAAGTTACTAGTGTGAGTCTAAGGTTAGACAATAAGATGCTGGTTATGTACATTTGTTTCTGTCTATATGTAAATGATGGTAAGTAGAGATACAAATGTACCTGCCTTTCCCCCCCACATTCACCTAATGACCTGTCCTCCTTCCCATCCCAGGTGGACAATTCCTCCCTGACTGGAGAGTCAGAGCCCCAATCCCGCTCCCCTGACTTCACCCATGAGAACCCTCTGGAGACACGAAATATCTGCTTCTTCTCCACCAACTGTGTCGAAGGTGAATATTGGATCATAAGTAGCATAGATTCAAAAGCAGAAACCAAAACAGAAAGATTTCAAGAGCGCTCTGTCTTCTAACGGGATTGGGATAGGAAGAACTGGTGAACAGCCTAGCCTAACCTAGCCATGGCTCATGAGCTGTGTGACCTTTTCATTCAAGGTCAAAACCACCATTTCTACCAGTGCAGTGGTGCGTGCCTATAATCCCAAGACTTGGGAGGCTAAGACAGGAGAAGACCAGTTTGAGGTCAGCATGGGAAATTTAGCAAGTCCCTGTCTCGAAAGAAAAAATAAAAAGAGCTGGGGATATAGCTCAGTGGAAAAGCACCCTCTGGGGTTTTTCCCAAATTTCATTCCCACCACCACAAAAGACCCCCACTTGCACATTTCCACATTTGATGATACTAAAAGTCGTTAGCCTAGATTTTTCTGTGGATGACAAAAGTATTGAGTTCTTAGCACAAGGCCTGATACATTGTAAGTACCCTATAATTATAAGCTATTTTTCTAGCTAGTGAATGACTACCCTCTATGTGCTTAAAACAACACAGGAAGGAGAAAAAATTATTCATCCCTGCTAGATCATTCTTTTCCTAGGGAAGCCCTAACTTCTAACTATCCCTTGTCCAAGGAGGATACTGGCATTGAGAATTTGAGTAACCAGACATACTCCTCAGACTTTAACTTTGCTCCTAGAATCTAGGGCATCTTTAAACCAGGAGGCAATTCTGACCCAAAGTGGTAATAAGGGACTCAATAGCATTATGTCAATCTCTCCTTTGCCCTTTCCTTTAAAGTAGCCTGAAGACTCTCTGGAACACACTTGAAAACCATTATTAATGCTTAAGAATAAATGTTTGGGTATCTAGAAATAGCTACATTTTATTGGATGCATAAATTCATTTTATTGGATGCACCATGTCAAATACTATCAATATAATCTCTGATTCTCACAATATTATATAGTAGGTATTAGCCCTATTTTACCCGTGAAAGATGAAAGCTCAAAGTAATTAATTATCCAAGGGTAAAACTCATCAGAAGAAAGAGGATCATGTATTCTAATTCAGGTCTATTGCCAAAGCCCATGTTCTTTCCAAGACTTTGATCTGAACTAAAAGATTGCTTATCACCTTTCTCTCCCTTCCCCTCCCTCCTCTGAAACTAAGGATTGAATCCAGTACTAGAGAGGTCATTAACCAGGTACAGTGGCACATGCCTGTAATTCTAGTGACTTGGGAGGTTGAGGCAGAAGGATCACAAATCTGAGACCAACCTCAGCAATGTAGCAAGATTCTGAGCCTTGTAGTGAGCCCCTGTCCCCAAATAAAGTTTAAAAATAGGGCTGAAGATATAACTCAGTGGTAGAACACTTATCTAGCATGCACACCTCAATCCCCATCCTCCCCATCCTCCCCATCCAAAAAAAAAAAAGAAAGAAGAGTAACTTCTGAATATAAGACTGAATGTACACTGAATTTTAAAATAAGTGCTATTTCCATAATATGTTTCTTTCCTGAGTGATTCTGACTTTAATGGTAGAAATTTCAGTCGTTATGGTAAAGCAGGAAGAATTACTTGAAGTCAAGAATCTTGCCAGGCCCCTCATTTCAAGCCATGTGGAGAATGCCCACATCATGTGTATGTACAGCCATACCTGGTGTCCCAGTTGCCCTTCCGGCTCCTGGAGCAGTGCTGTGGAGAGAAGAGCCCTGGGTAGGCACAGCAGCCCAGCTGTTGTGGCCAGTGCTCCCCAGCAGAGGTCAGACTGGCTCTAGTCAGCAAAGCCAGTCATGGCGCAGGTTAAGCAGAGCTTCCTAACTGACATTCGGGGCCAGACAGTTCTTTGTTGGGGGAGGAAGATTGGTTGTCCTGGGCACTGCAGGATCTTTACCAACATCCCTGGCTTCTACCCACTAGATGCCAATAGCAGCTCCTCCTAGCCTATTTAGGACAACCAAAATGTCCCCAGACATTGCCAAAAGTCCCCTGAGTGGGGGGGGGGGGGGGCAAATTGCTTCCAGTTGAGAACCATTCCTGGGGGTGTAAAAACGATTCAGCAGCTGGAGGAGGAAATATACAGGCAACATGAAATATTCAGATAAGTGAAATGAAGACGACCCTTCTTTTTTAAAAGAAAAATATTTATTTATTTATTACTCGGGTATTTTACCACAGAGCTACATCTCCAGGTCTTTTTACTTTTTATTTTGAAACAGAGTCTCACTAAAAAGCTTAGGGCTCACTAAATTGCCGAGGCTGTCATCAAACTTGCAATTCTCCTGCCTCAGCCTCCCTAGTTACTGTGATTATAGGCGCATGCCACCATGCACCTGGCACGAAGACCTTCTTCAAGGCACTTTAGGCAGTAAAGTTGGGTATCACTGGGTAACTGTGAGATCTCTTCAGAGACTTTACCAACTTGGAGACCCTTATTTGCATAATGAATTGAGGAGAACCTTAATGACTGAACTTGTCTTGGTTAACTGCTACTTCCAAAAAGGAAAAGTTTGGGGCTGGGGATGTAGCTCAGTTGGTAGAGTGCTTGTTGCCTTGCATACACAAGGTCCTGGGTTCAATCCACAGCACCATATAAAACAGGAAAAGTTTGCTGGGAACAGTGGCAAATGCCTGTAATCCCAGCAACTCGGGAGGCTGAGGCAGGAGGGTTACAAGTTCTAGGCCTGCCTGGGCCCTGCCTGGCTAATTTAGCCAAATCTGTCTCAAAAAAAAAAAAAAAAAAAAAAAAAAAAAAAAGTCAGGGGTGGGGGATGGTGAAAAGAAAAAGAAAAACAACAGATTCTCCTAGCAGATAAGGGTTTTAGGAGCTCTCTGTCAGGAACTGTGGGCAAGAGCTAGGGCTATCAGTGGTAGAGTGCTTCCCTATCATGCACGAGGCCCTGGGTTCAATCCCAGGAACTGGGAGCAGAGACCACTACAGTATTTCTTATATCTCTATATCACGTTGCCCCTCTCCTTTCACCCACAGGAACAGCCCAGGGTATTGTGATCGCTACAGGAGACTCCACGGTGATGGGCCGAATCGCTACGCTCACATCAGGCCTGATGGTTGGCAAGACGCCCATTGCTAGGGAGATCGAACACTTCATCCATATTATCACGATGGTGGCCATCTTCCTCGGTGTCACCTTCTTTGGGCTCTCGCTTCTCTTGGGCTATGACTGGCTGGAGGCTGTCATTTTTCTCATTGGCATCATTGTGGCCAATGTGCCTGAGGGGCTGCTGGCCACTGTCACTGTGAGTAGACAGGGTGGAGGAGAGCCTTGGAGGCAGACAAATCACCCCGGGGGAAATGAAATCACTTATACCTTTCTGTCATTGAACCTTTCACATACAGTATTCCTGATGCGCATATGGGTGCCGGAAAGAATCCAGCTACCAATGTTACATCTCTTCCTCTGCTGTATTTTCTGGCATCTTCTCTTTCGCCTCAGTGAGAGGAAGTGAATGGTGATGGAGGAAGCATTGGTCTGAATTCGAGTTTCTGGGTAGACTAGTGGTGAACTTGGCCAAAGGATTTCACATCTCCAGGCCTCACGTCATCAGTTTATAGAGAAAGATTAATTTAGAATCACAGAATTCTACTGGAAAAAAGACTTCCAACCTTTGAACCAATGTTCAATATCCTCTATAAAATCCATGGAAGATTATTTTTTTCTATTCCATTTTCATTGTCTCTAGCATTTAACTATTAGATGGCTATAATTTAAGTTTTCATCTGTTTTTGTTTTTTATTTTGTTTTGGTACCTAGGAGTGCCTTACTAGCCCCCCCCCCTTTTTTTTTGGTGGTGGTGCTGGGGATTGAACCCAGGGCCTTGTGCATGCAAGCACTCTACCAACTGAACTATATCCCCAGCCCTCTACCAGCCCTTTTTATTTTATTTTGAGACAGGGTCTCCCCAATTTGCTGAGGCTGGCTTTGAATTTGTGATGCTCCTGCCTCAGCTCCCTGAGTCTCTGGGACTACAGGCCTGCACCACCATGCCCAGCTCCTGTAGTTAAATGTCACTGTGTTAAGCGGCAATGTGATTCTGCGTTTTCATCTTCTCTCTTTTACACCTAAAGAAATACAAAATAAGTTGATTCTCTTTCTTCTACAGGCTAACCCTGTAGATTAATGATGGTATCCATTACATCCCTTCAAACTCTCCCAGTGGGAGGAAAAATAATCCCCTTTCCTTTAGCCATTCTTCCTGTGACAAGATTTTCAGACATCTTGTCTTGCTGATAACCCATTTGGGGTATGCTCCAGTTTATCAATAGTCTTAAAATAGAAACGAGAATAATACCTGGGGTGTTTTGTCCTGGCATGAAAACATTGAGACAGGTGATTATAAATAAACTACCACCTCATGATTAGAATCCTGTACTTACATAACCACAGTCTAAGATGGAGTCTTACTAAATTGTCCAGGCTGACCTCAAATCCTCCTGCCTCAGCCTCCCCAGTCAGTGAGATTATAGGCATGTGCCACCCCAGTCAGTTCACATTGAATTTTTGGTCAACAAAAATCTTCTGGTTTAAATGATTTCTCAAGTCCTTTTTCAATGTTGTAATATTCCCTCCCAATGTCTTCATTTCATCCTATCTACTTTTTCAACTATTGGTACAGTGTCTCACCCCCCAATCCATCCACACATACATAGCATCCTACACCACTACAAAATATTAGCTATCTATGCAGTCGTAGAAAGGCTGGATGTTAAGACAAAGATGTGGCCTGGACTTGAATGGAGAAGAGGCTGCTGAATGAAAACCCTGCAAGGACCCTGGGGGAGATGATCACTCTGTGACTCTGGTAAGAAATACACCAAAACTCTTGCCACAAAGCACAAATCAAAATCTCTTCCCTAGCGGGATTTGTGGTGGCACAAGTCTGTAAACCCAGTGACTCAGGAGGCTGAGGCAGGAAGATCTCAAATGCAACTCCTGGCCAACCTAGCAAGATACTGTCTCAATATTGAAAATTATAAAAAGGGACTGGGGATGTAGCTCAGTGGTACAGTGGTCCTGGGTTCAATCCTCAGTAGTAAAAAAAAAAAAAAATTACTTTCCTAATTTCCTTTGCCGGGGCCACAGATGAACTCTCTAAGGAGTAGGTGAGAACAGAAGAGAAATAAAATTGATTAAATATCCAAAACACAAAGTCACGTAAGTCATCCATCTCTGGGTCCATTCTCTCCCCTCTTTGTGGCTACAGGTGTGCTTGACCTTGACAGCCAAGCGCATGGCGCGGAAAAATTGCCTAGTGAAGAACCTGGAGGCGGTAGAGACGCTGGGCTCCACGTCTACCATCTGCTCGGACAAGACGGGCACCCTCACCCAGAACCGCATGACCGTAGCCCACTTGTGGTTTGATTACAACGTGCATGAGGCTGACACCAATGAAAGACAGTTTGGTGACTAGTGGTATTGGTAGACCAGGCATGGAAGGATGGGGGCAGGTAATGAGTGAGCTCAGAGAATGTTGAGCTCAGACAAAGAGGAGAGAGCTTCAAGAGAGGGGAGCGGAGAGAAGGGGTGTATAGAGGAAAAGAAATGTCACTTTTGGGCAGTATTTGGGTACAGAACAGGATGTGAATAATTCCCCTGCTTTTAACTGTGCCCTGTTCACAGTTCTTTCCTTCTTTTTCTTTAGGGGAAACATTTGCCAAGGACTCTGATACTTGGATTATCTTGGCCCAAATCGCAGGCCTCTGTAATCGGGCAGACTTTAAAGCTCATCAAGAAACCCTGCCCATAGCTCAGGTGTCAAGCCTAAGGGGGAAGAGGTACCTCGGTGTCCAGGGTATCCCCTGCCCTCTCCGCCCCCAAATCTCTTTCTTAGCACTCTGTGATTTCCCCCAGACACCTGCCCGCCTGTCCCCACTCTGCCCCTCTCCCTGTGGCCTCAGGCCAGCCCCATGCCCAGGTGGCATGTTCCTGGGGTTGACTGTACCACCCGTCCTGGCAGCGGGAAACAACAGGGGATGCTTCTGAGTCAGCCCTCCTCAAGTTCATCGAGCAGTCCTACAGCTCCGTGAAGGAGATGAGAGAGAAGTACCCCAAAGTAGCAGAGATTCCCTTTAATTCTACCAACAAGTACCAGGTACAGAACCAACCAAGGTAGGAGAATGGTGGTGAAGGATGGGTGAGGGAGGCAAGCGGGGGGGGGGGGGGGGGGGAGCTTGGCCTTGGCCTTCCACTTCACCTCTGAGCAGTGGAACGGCTCAGGAGAACCAGCATCCCCATCAGAGGAAGTAGCAAAGGCTGCTGCTGGGTGAAAGTCACGTGGGAGTCACTCGTGGCTGTGACGTGGAAGTACCTGGGTCCGCTACGAGGTTTCCCACTGTAGACTAAGGTGGTGCTTGCAAGGTGTTGGGTTTCCTTAGCCATCCATCTTTCCATTCACTCCGTGACTGCTGCAGCATCAGGTAGGCCATCGCGTCCCCAATATTGTTGTGAAGTCTTTTATTCCCTGGGAACATTTTTATCGATTCTACAGGGAGAAGTAAACAATAGGAAAGGAAAGGCTGAGTGAGGGACAGTCACGGCACAAACAATAAAACCCATAGAGGGACAGGAAAGAGTATTTCTCTGCCAAGTGAGAATTCTGGCAGATGTTGAAGAGAAGGTTCCAGTAGAAAGCAGGGAACAGTGGGTGGCTTTACCATGATGCTAACTCTCCTAGTTGGGTCTGGATTCTATGTACACTATCCTGACTGGTTTGAAGGAACACGTTCCCCAACTCTCTGTACTGCCATAAAGCCCATTCGGGTGCGAAGAACCTGGAGGCGGAGAGATGAAATTCAGTTATGTCTTTCTGTCTTAAAAACATGCAAGTAGCTACCTACCCAGGAGGCTGGGACAGGAGGATCAAAAGTTCGAGGCCAACCTTGGCAACTCAATGAGACTGTCTCAAAATTTTAAAAATTTTAAAAGTTGAGGATATAGTTCTGTAGTAGAGTGTCCCTGGGTTCAACCTTCAATACCATAAATAAGTAAGTAAATAAATAATAATAGTAATAAAACAATACAATCTACATAGATTTTTAAAACCCAATTTATCTATATCTTCATATTGAACACTGATCAAATAAAAGTTATATAGATCCATATATTTCCCATCTTGACTGGTTTTCAGTCAGTGTAATAAAATAGGTCTCCCAGGCCCAAACTGCAAACATCATTTCCATTTTTTTTTTTCCTAGCATTTGATGGCCTCACTAACCAGACAGGAATTTTGTGGCTTGGCAGGACCTGAGTAAATCCTTTGGAAAGAATTAAGTATCTCTCCCTCCAATGTGATTCAAAATAAAATCAAAACCTATTCACAAACAATGTTGTGTGTTCAACAAATAGCGTTGTTCCCTAAAATGACTACTATTAGCTTCTTCTGAGATGCTGAATATCAAATTCAAATGGCAGGACGGTCCTCTGAGGTACACCCCATGTGACAAGCCAATTTTCTCTGGGAGGCTCTGAATTAGCTGTTTCACTTAGCTGACTCTAGTCTTTGCAAAGAACATCTTAGTCTGCTGGTCGTTTACAAAGCTTGGTTTCCTTCCCTCCCTGAGATGGAGATGATATGAAACAGACCATCTGCCCTGGTATTTCCAGCTTTCTCCCTTCATCTTCTCTATCTATAATCTTCTCTCAAGATGTGATTTTTGCCAGGTTTGGTGGTGCATGCCTAAAATCTCAGCGACTCGGGAGATTGAGGCAGGAGGATCAAAGGTTCAGGCCAACCTGGGCAACTTAGTGAGACCCTGTCTCAAAATGAAAAGTAAGGGGATGTAGCCTACCATGTGTGAGACCTAGATTCCATCTCTCACACCATGAAAGAAAGAAAAAAGAAATCAAAATAAAAAGGGCTTCAGGTACAGCTCAGTGGTAGAGGACCCCTGCTGAGAAAAAAAGAGTGATTTTTTTTTCTTTAATTATTTGTGACCAATTTACTAGCTTAAATAGGTCTTGCTCTCACCTCTGAACCTTTCAACTCATTCAACAAATATTTATTGCGCACTCGGAAAATTGAGCTTTTAAATCCTTTTATAGCTTTCTGCTTAAACACGGGTTTTCCTGTTAACTGCTTAAGCATATTTTGACAAGAACTGAGCAGTCTCGAACTGAACGGTTGTAACCACACTTTACACACTGGTTTCCCACCCTGCTTGTCCTTTGAGCGTGCAGTCTGGCCTCCCCCACACTCCCACAGTTCCTTTCAATGGGCTGACTTTGTTCCCAACAGGCAATATAGCAAGCATTTCCTATCACTCACAAGAGGAAACCCAGAGAGAGTTCCTTTTCATACATCAGAGATCAAGAGAAAATGCAAAATCTAAGCTGATCTTATGGGTCTCTCCTGGTTGCTATAATCTCCTCAGGTTCACCTCACGAATATGCCCCTTCTCTGCCCCACCTCACCCTACATCCCATCTCTAGTAGCCCCTCTCAGGGGACTTCTCACTTTTAGTTCAGCAGCCTCAGGACTAGGATGCCTAACCTAAAAATTTTCATAATTTAAAAATTTATTTTCTTATTGTTATTTTTTTTATGTGGGTTCATTTATTTTGTTTGATACTAGGGATTAAGCTAGGGCCGGCCTCTAGCATGCCAGGCGAGTGCTCTACCAGTGAACTCTATCCCCAGCCCTTTTTATTTTATTTTGAGACCAGGTCTTGCTAAATTGCCTAAGCTGGCTTCTAACTTGTGATGGTCCTGCCTCACTCTCCCTCGTAGCTGAGACAACAGACTCAAATGTTGTTCATAACTCTCTCTCATAAAAACTCATTGGAGCAGGCAAAGCAGAACCTTTTACATTTTATGGAAGGAACAAAGGTTTTGCAAGGTCAAGTAGGTTGACCTGGATTCATGAAGCTATTAATAAGGCATTCATGCTGGCCCTAGAACATAGGTCTTTGGACTCTTAGAAGTTTTCTGCCTACCTGGCTGTGTTTCTTTGATAGCTCTGCTATTTCTGCTCTTGAGCTATCCAATCAGCAAGGAATCAGGAAGAATGCAAAAGAGCCCTTCAGAGAGGTCCAGTCTAGCTGGACATGGTGGCACACACCTCTAATCTCAGCTACTCAGGAGGCAGGAGGATCACAAGTTCAAGGCCAGCCTGGGCAACTTAGTGAGACCCTGTGTAAAAGAGAGGGAACATCAGAGTCTTGCTGTAATGGAGATTCATGTACAAATAGTACTAGTGTGGGGGGTCCTGGAAAGGGCAGCTGGGCTCAATTTTGAGCCCAATTTGATGGGGGCAATGGGGGCCAAAGGAAATGTCATGTGAAACCAGTTGTGTGTGTGTGTGTATGTGTGTGTGTCTGTATGTATGTATATATATATTTTTTTAATTTTTAATTTTTAATTTTTTTAACCTTCTAAACCTTCCTCTTGGTTTTTGCCCTTGACCCTGGCTCTCTTCTCCTATCCCTTCTCTGCTTCCTCTCTCCTCCCTAGTTGTCCATCCACCTTCGGGAGGACAGCTCCCAGGCCCACGTACTGATGATGAAAGGTGCTCCTGAGAAGATCATGGAGTTGTGCTCTACTTTCTTCCTGAATGGCCAAGAGTACCCAATAGATGATGAAATGAGAACTGCTTTCCAAAAGGCCTACTTAGAACTGGGAGGCATGGGGGAACGTGTGCTGGGTGAGGCGCTGGGAGGACCCCCCTGGAAAGAATAGCATCGAGATGATTTTTCTGGAGTGAACAGGCTAGGATGTTGGGGTGTGTGGGAAAAGGGAAATAGAAAGATAACTACTGGTCTCCTGTCTCTCTCCAGGGTTCTGCTTCTGCAACCTGCCTAGCAGCTTCTCCAAGGGATTCCAATTTAATACAGATGAGATAAATTTTCCCATGGACACTTTGTGTTTTGTGGGGCTCATATCCATGATCGACCCTCCCCGGGCAGCTGTTCCACATGCTGTGAGCAAGTGTCGTAGTTCAGGGATTAAGGTAAATAAACACCTGCCCACTCCAGAAGACCATCACCTGTCACAAGTTGGAGCAGCTAGTAGAAAGCCTTGCACAGAATAGGTGTTTAATGATCTTGATTTAATTATAAGCTCTGCCTCCTGGAGCTTATCATTTTTGTTGTTGTTGTTTGAGGGGTGGGTGTGTGCTTGTTTTTTGAGACAGGATCTCACTGTTAACAGGCTGATTTGGAACTCATAGACTCAAGCGATCCTCTTGCCTCAGCCTCCCAAGTAGCTTGGACAACAGGCATGTACCATGCCCAGTTGAACTTCAGAGATTTTTAGTCTTAAGAGCTATGTAACACTAAGTTGCCTCTGTAGCTAGAATTCTATGTTACAATGAGCATTTAGAATCACCAGGAAAGCTTGACAAATCTAGGCCACGCCCAGACCTATTAAATTAGAAACTCTCAGGATGGATCCCAGGCACTAGGCATCTCTATTTTTAAAAATCTTTCTTCAGAACCCTAATGATGGGGAGGCTGAGGCAGAGGAGGATCATGAGCTCAAAGCCAGCCTCAGCAACTTAGCCAGGCCCTAAGCAACTCAGTGAGACCCTATCTCTAAATAAAATACTAAAAAGGGCTGGAGATGTGGCTCAGTGGTTGAGTACCCCTGAGTTCAATCCCTGGTACCAAAACAAAACAAAAACCCATTGAGCAGACAAGTTTCCAGCATGTGCTTCTCAAACTCATGTACATGTGAATCATTTAGGGGTTGTTTTGAAATGCAGATCTTATTTCATAGATTTAGAGCACCTGGACATTTTACATGTTAAACAAACTCCCCAAAGCTGCTGCTGGTCTGTAAACTGCACTAAGAGGAGCAAAGTGCTAGACGATGGGGTATAAATACACTTCTGGAATGGGTGGTAAGAGGGTGAGGCTAAGGGGGTTGGGAGTCTGGAGCAGGCAATAGTGAGATGAGATAATGAGAACTAGGGGGATTCAGTGGGTCTGACTCAGAGTAAGCAGCTGTCCTAACTGGTTTATGTCCAGGAGTAAAAGCCAGAAATGAAAATTAATTGGTCCAAGGATGAAACTCAGCTGCAAAACAAACCGAAGTGTTGAGAAGTCCTCTTTGGTCAGGGTGGGCCTTGGACTTCATATAGGATGACAGCAGTAGAATTCCTCTAATTCTGAAATGCTGTGTATCCCACATTTTCTGGCTCAAAGATTCACATACGCATTCACAGATTAGATATTTTCTGCTCATACCTTATGTTTTAGATCACATATTCTGGGTCCTAGACTTGGGGGAGGGCAGGTTAGCGTAGAGGGGCTGGAGGTATTTAAGATGGATTAAATGTTCTCTGTTGGAACTAGATTCATACTAGACCTCTGACTGTTGGCAGTTTTTCTAGGGGTCAGCTGGGGCCATGTTTATGTTCAATGACTTGTCGCTAGAGTGGGAACAAAAGAAAGGATGTGGGAAATTATTGTGAATGAATCACTATAAGGTTTCTGAGGTAGTAAGTTTTTTGCAGAGATAGCATTGTTATGGCACGTCTGCATGGAATAACCAGATTACCTTGCTATTCCCCCATGGTTCTATAAACTGTCATTTCATTGTAGAAGTTGGGGTTGATTTGAATTTTCTAAGCTTTGGGCTGGGTGCAATGGTGCATGCCTGTAATCCCAGCGACTCGGGAGGCTGAAGCAAAAGGATCACAAGTTGGAAGCTATCCTGGGCAATTTAGCAAAACTGTGTCTCAAAATAAAAAAATAAAAAAGGCTCTGGGGACGTGGCTCAGTGGTAAAACCCCTCTGGATTTAATTCCCATCCCAAAATAAATAGAAACAAAAAGAGCTGAGGCTGTAGCTGCATGGTAGAGCATCCTTGAGTTCAATCTACAATACAGGGAAAAAATTTCTAATTTTTTTAAATCCCATTTGTGATGAGATTCTTCAAACAAGAAATCACATTGTGGATGAAACAAACCTAAAATGTATCTCATCTGGGAGTTTACGGATCCTTTTAGCAAGAACAGTCACAATTGGGCTGACAGGTGAGGAGGCCCTAACAAGGAACACAGGGGTAACAGTCAGGATGTCTAGCAAATCAGGATGTTGTCACAGCCTGAGGCACTCAGTGCATGATGGTCTTCAAAACTCCCAGGGCTGGCTGTGAGCTGGCAGCTGAAGCAGGAGACCCCAGTGCTCTCTGGCCAATTGTTGGTCACAAATTTACAGGTCCCCACTGCAATTTCTTACTTTCTTCTGGACCCTAAACTGGCAGAATCATTGAGGAAATGAGCATCATCTTCCATATAGGAAAGTACAAGACATATGCATAGTGCTAACAGGGAGGACGACGTGGAATAAACACATGGGAGCTGGTTCTGAAAAGGTGCTGATGGCTGGGCTGATGGATGACACAGGGCTGTTCAAGAAAAGTGGTTGCATCATGTTCACATGATAGCAAAGTTTTGACAAGGAGATGATTCGGGGACTGAGTCTCCCAGGCTGCCTTGTGCTCACAACTTGAGAATAAATGTGATTTTTAAAAATTAAAAAATGCCAGGTACAGTGGCACATGCCTAGAATCCTAGCAACTTGGGAGGCTAAAGGCAGGAAGATCACAGGTTCAAAGCCAGCCTTGCCAACTTAGGAAGACCCTGTCTCAAAATTCAAAAAATGAAAAGGGGCTGTGGATGAAACTCAAAGGTAGAGTGTCCCTCAGTTCAATCCTCTGTACCACAAAAAAAAAAGAGAAAAAATTGAAAATGTTCTCATTAAATATCTGTATAGCAGGATCTGAGTAGTATGAACATTTGGCCCTTGCAAAGAACCTGGCCCCCTCTAAGAACTACAGCCAGGCTTTCAATGTTGTTGTGAGAGCCTCTGGTTTCCTTACCAACACTGGGTAGTTTTCCTCAGATAGATCTAATCTGAGGGAAGAGGGTAGAAGGAGAAGGAAGAGGCAGCTAGGGGGACTGAAGGGGAACATCAGAGATAGGGTCAGTACCAAGAAGTTAGAAATGAAATTCTTTCAGTACTGGATGAATTCCAGAAACTGCTAGATGAGCCATTTTCCCCAGAACTATGCCTCTGCTGTATGAATGTATCTCAGTGCTTGGTGGAATTGTGTCCCAGGAACTCACTCTTGGGGTGATTGACTTAGTATTACTATTTCTCAGGCCTGGAATGGAGGTGGTATTGTTGCAAGTTACTAAGAACAGTCCATTTAAAGGATCAAATGAGCTAGGTTCTAGGATTGTATGAGGATGCTATTACACCTTGTCCAACAGGTCTTGGGAGCCACTAGGAAGCTTGCAGGGCCCTGTAAGGTAGAATGGCATTACTAAGGGCTCCCTCTGAACCACATATAGAGAACAGACTTTTTTTTTTTTTTTTTTTTGGTGGTGGTGGGGGTGCTGGGGATTGAACCCAGGGCCTTGTGAATGTTAGGATATACCTCTACCAACTGAGGTATATCCCTAGCCCCCAAGGACGGACCTTTGTCCCAGGTCTCACCTGCTATCAGGCACTCCCACAGGCCAAGCCTGTGAGGATCCAGGGCCCTTCAACCCACCAGGATACTTGACATGGGTGGTCATGGGTTAAAGCTCAGTGCAATTGAACTGTGTGTGGTTACCACAGCCTCGTTAGCACTTTGTTGTCTTCTTCCGGGAAGTCAGGGGTGCCAATATGGAATGATGAGGGCTCACAAAGCCCTCCTCTTTGGGGGAATGCTTCTGCAAGTCTTATTTCCTTACTTTGAAAGCAAATAGACTGACCTCTGCAGGATCTCCATTCTTGAACGCGGTGGACGATTTAGTCAATCAGATGGTTTCTTCTTACCTCCCATGAGAGCTTGAAAACTTGTGTGCCTGGAAGGCTCTTGTGGTTCCCAGGTACCCATCATTCCTTCATTCCCCCAGTCCAGGGTTATTGGTTGATGGCCTACTATGTGCTGTGCATTGTGCCGGAGCAAAAAACTTAACAAGCGTTTTCCCCTCGCAGAGCTCTCAGTTCAGTGATGGAAAGAGAACACGTGATTATGTCATAGAAAAGTGAAAAGTGCTAAAATGTGGGAAAGAACAGAGTGCCACCAAACCACAGAGCATGGGCAAGTCATCTTTGGGTGGCAGTGGGACAGGACTAGGTACCAGGTAGCCAAAGGTGAGTTGAAACTCAGTGGCAGAGTGAGGTAGTGGGAGACTGAGAGAGGCAGGAGTGAGGACCTGAATGTACATGAAACTCTGCTAGGCAGGTGGGTTATTCCAGACATTCCTCTGTTACCACTTGTTCTATGTGTAGGTGTTCCTGTCTTGGTGCTTAAGGAAGCAGAGTAGCTTCTGCAGAAATTAAATGAAATTCTGAATATAGGTTTACACCCAAATCTCTGACTTATTCCTGGGAATTCTAGAACCTGAATCATCCTGTGTTTTATGGTCTGCTAGCCCTGACTTACTCCCAAGGGTTGAAGTCACAGAAGCAAGGTGTTTGGTCTATATAACAAGTTCTTGGGGGATGAGCTACTAAAACCCTTATTGAATGAAAGTAGAACACTGTTATTCCTGGGGGAGCCAGAAGAAGGATCCAGGGCTTCTCTAAAGATGATTCTGCTTCTCTTCCCTCCCCTCCCCAACCCAGGTGATCATGGTAACAGGAGATCATCCCATTACAGCCAAGGCCATTGCCAAGGGTGTGGGCATCATCTCAGAAGGTGCAGAGACAGCAGAGGACATTGCAGCCCGGCTTAACATCCCTGTCAGCCAGGTGGATACCAGGTGAGACCCCTTTGGAACTCAGATCTGCCCTCCATAATTTGCCCCACCCAGATCGATCCCACTTCCTAAAGTTCTTGAAGTCAATTTCAGTTGGTAGGATTGTGGGGTTTACACTTTACAAAGGAAAATATAATAAGAGAATGTGTCAGTGAGTTTTCAGAGGGATCAGGAAAAAGGAAAAAGAAGAAGAAGAAAGGAGAAATTGTCAGAAAGGGAGAGTGGATGGAATGTGTCATCTGGGAGATAGTGAATGCTGGCGACAAGTGAAGAGACTGGGCCAAAAGAATCGAGGCATTTCGAGGGAGGGTTGGTTAGAGGGCACCAGCCCCGTGGTGAATTTCCAACCCAGAACGAGCTTGTTGAAATCCTCTCCTGCAGGAATGTCACAGCCATAGTGGTCCATGGCGCAGACCTAAAGAACATGAACTCAGAACAGCTTGACAGGATCCTCCAGAACCACCCGGAGATCGTGTTTGCTCGGACCTCCCCTCAGCAGAAGCTCAACATTGTGGAGGGTTGTCAGAGGCTGGTAAGGAGCCCTGGAGCACCCTGCAGAAATCATGGGGGAAGAGCCCAACCCCAGACCAAGCAGGGGAACCTGTGGGCTGGGCTAGAGAAAAATTCCTTTAAGTAAATCCCCATACTGAACCTCCACAGTGGCCTTTGGATTGGGCTTAAATATCTCAAGGGAACAGAAAAGAGAGTGGCTGAGATGCCTCGATCAGGCATGAGTCCAAGAAGCCATGGGATTCTCATCTGTAATTCCAACTACTTGGGAGACTGAGGTGGGAGGAGTGAGTTTGAACCCTGCTTGGGCAACATAGCAAGATCCCCATTAAAAAAGGAAAAAAGAAAAAGAAATGAGGTGCTGAAATCAAACTGCACTTTGGGATTGGTCCTAGATCTAATACAGTAGAGTGTTCACTTCCTCTTTCTGGATTTCTCCAGGGAGCCATTGTGGCGGTGACAGGTGACGGGGTGAACGACTCCCCTGCGCTGAAGAAGGCTGACATTGGCATCGCCATGGGCATCTCTGGCTCTGACGTCTCTAAGCAGGCGGCCGACATGATCCTGCTGGATGACAACTTTGCCTCCATCGTCACAGGCGTGGAGGAGGGTGAGGAGGCAGGATGCCCAGGGTTGGAACTGACCCTTAGACTCAGATAGGTGTTGGTGTCTATGACCTCATTCCCTTTGCCCATCATCTCATCTCCATGCAAATAAATAATAAATAAATAAATAAAATCACTGTATGATAATAGTTTGCAAATTAGAGTCAGCTGATACTTAGAATGTCACTTTTTAAATGAGATTGGAATAAAGTCCAGATTTGCCAGGGAGACTGGGACTCTGGTATAGCAAAGTACTTTTTTTGTCCTATAGTTGGGATTCAAGTGTGTTTGCAGCAAGATGAGGCTGTACTCTTTTTACAATCTCCAGAAGGGTCCCCAAAAGAACTTCCTGTCTGAATGATGATGACACATCAAGAGGTTAGAGACTGGGGCTGGGGATGTGGCTCAAGCGGTAGCGCGCTCGCCTGGCATGCGTGCGGCCCGGGTTCGATCCTCAGCACCACATACCAACAAAGATGTTGTGTCCGCCGAGAACTAAAAAATAAATATTGAAAAAAAAAATTAAGAGGTTAGAGACTACCTATGAATTGACTTCATGAACCTAATTAAGCTCCCTCTTTCCCAGAGAAATCTAAAAAGAATGCCCCTTGGTGAAGTAGAGAACCCCGGAATGCTGAATCCCAGCCTCTGTGCTCTCTGCCTGAAGCTCTCTGACTAAAACATGATGATCCACATAATCATAGTGATTATCTTCTGGGTGCAATGACACGTCTGTAATCCTAGCTCCTCGGGAAGCTGAGGCAGAAGGATCACAAGTTAGAGACCCTGACTCAAATTTAAAAAAAAAAAATTAAAAGAGGGCTGGGGATATATCTCAGTGGTAAGCACCCCTGGGTTTAGTTCCCAGTCCTAAAAATAAACATAAAAAATACAGCAGAGAAGGATTACAATCTTTGACAGGTACTCAGAGAAGGACTCAGCAATCTTGCAAGGCAAGAGGAATAATGCTCAGAGGGATAAGGGGCACCCAAGGTCATAAGCTAGTTATGTCAGAAAATGAGACCCAAACCCAAGCCTGTCCCAGACTTGGGCTCTTTCCACTTTCGCCTTAGACCTTTAAAGTCTTTAATACTGGCATTCTCAGATATTCAGGATTAACTAGGCCCAACCCTGCTTAATTTTCAAAAATCAGATAACATCAACCATTTTGAATCCAAGAACAAAGAGTACATATTAAGGGCACGCAAATAAATCATGATTCTAATTAATAGTCACACAAGAACTCTGTGTAGTAGTGTATAACTGTAATCCCAACAATTTGGGAGGCTGAGGCAGGAGGATTGCAAATTGGAGACCAGCCTGGGAAATTTAGCCAAGACCCTGTTTCAAATTTTAAAAATAAGGACTGGGAATGTAGCTCAGTGGTAGAGTGGTCCTGAGTTCAATCTCAGGTATCACATCATGAAGAGTCATCTACGAAACCCACAGAAATACATAAGTAAATAAATAATCGTCACACAATTTAGAAAGGAAACTGGGACCACCAGGGTCTACTTTGAACTCCCAATCTTTTCACAGACCATAACACTTCTTTTAATGGTCTCTCTGAGCAGGAGCTGGTTAGGGGGAGGTCTGTCCTTTCTCTGTGCTTCTCACAGAGAGTTCACTGTCCCCCCCGCCCCAGGCCGCCTCATCTTTGACAACCTGAAGAAATCCATCGCGTACACCCTGACCAGCAACATCCCTGAGATCACCCCCTTCCTGCTGTTCATCATCCTCAGTGTTCCGCTGCCACTAGGGACAATCACCATCCTGTGCATTGACCTGGGCACTGATATGGTGAGGAGCCTGCTGGGATGCAGCTCTTGGAACTCTTGTGAGACAGATCAGGAGTAGAGAAAAACCCATGTCAAGTGAGGAGGGTGGAGATGGAGTTACTTGTGAGTCTCCTTTTGAACTTGGGGACCTGTCATTCCCATCCTCCAGGTCCCAGCTATCTCCTTGGCTTATGAGACAGCGGAAAGTGACATCATGAAGAGGCACCCACGGAACCCGAAGACTGATAATCTGGTGAACCACCGTCTCATTGGCATGGCTTATGGACAGATTGGTGAGCCCAAGGAGTTGAGGGGTGAACGGAGAGGGAGCAATTGCCTCTGCCTCGCCATCTGAGCCAGTCTGGGAGATGTGTTCTCTAGAAGGCCCTGGGGACACCAAGAACTGTGGATGGCTGATGTGCTGATCCGCCCTTGACTTAGAGCCTAGTACAAAAGGAGCAAATCTACATAAGATGATAGCACCTTTCCATGGGCTGAGTAACTAGGACAGCACAGCCCTACCAGGCTACAGGAACAAACACGAGAGAGCAAACTCAGTGACTATGAGATAGAAGTCTTATGGAGGAAATAGAACTTAACTTGGCATTGGAGTCCAGCCCTTAGACTCACAAGCATATGGTCAGGTGCGGGGGGACCAGCAGAGATAGGAAGTTCACGTGGTATGGTTAGAGAAGAGTGAATTAAACCAGTTTGCTGGCACTCTTAGTCTTCATAGAGAATAAGGCTGCAAACATAGGAAGCATTATATTGCAGCAAACCTTGAAAGTCATTTGAGTGCATGGGACGTCTTTGTTCTTGAGTTGCCATAGTCGAGAGTTTCAGGTGGTAGTGTGAGGGATGCACAGGGAAGAGATTGGGGATGAGAGAGATCATTCCAATACCTAGGGGAGGAGAGATGGAGAAAAAGCATAGACTTAGCAATCAGACATAGGTTTGAATCCCAGTTCCACCACTTACTACCTGAATGACTCTAGACAATGACAATCTTCTGTGTTTCAGTTTCCCACTTATGAATTATAGACAATAGTTCAAAATTGGTGTGAGGATCTGTATCCATAAGGTGCATAGGAAGTGCACAGCCCTGTTGTTAGGAGGTAAACATCAATGTTAGCTATCACTGTGGTCCAGGCATGGAGGACAGAAGTTTTGACGAAGGGACAGGCAAAGGGCGGATGGCAGAGATGTGAGAAGAGAATAAAACTTGGTCAGTGTCCAAATGTCCAAGAGAAATGATCAAGGAGGAGTCCAGCCATCACCAAATAGTTAGTCCTTATTAGTCTTAAGATTATATGATTCAAAAATGACTCTGGAGCTGGGGTTGTAGCTCATTGTGTTTGCCTAGCATGTTTGATGCACTGGGTTTGATCCTCAGCACCACATAAAAAATAAATAAACAAAATAAAAGCATAATGTCCACCTACAACTAAAAAATATTGTTTAAAAAATGAATCTGTGTTAAAAACAAATGTCAGGGTTTGGCAACAAGCCACACAGGGATGATAGGATCAGATGGTTGGTGGCAAGAATCTTCATTACTGCAGACACTTATCAACCCAGCTGGAAGTCAACCTCTGCCCGTGCCCCTTCTGTGGTCTGCCTTTGGGGGTCCTCTGAACCAGGTTCCCCCGTCCTGTGACTCTTTCATACACAGGGATGATCCAGGCTCTAGCAGGATTCTTCACCTACTTCGTGATCTTGGCCGAAAATGGCTTTAAACCTTTCGATCTGCTGGGTATCCGCCTGAAATGGGATGATCGCTCCGTAAATGACCTGGAGGACAGCTATGGACAGCAGTGGGTGAGTAGACAAGGTGGGGTGGTAGACAGTGACCAGGAATGAGGAAGGGACAGGGAAGAGTTGTTTTTTTTTTTTTTTTTTGGTACCAGGAATTGAATCCAGGGGCACTTAACCATTGATCCACATCCCCAGCACTTTTTTTGTTTTATTTAAAGACAGAGTCTCACTGAGTTCCTTAGGGCTTCACTAAATTGCTGAGGCTGGCTTTGAACTTATGATCCTCCTGCCTCAGCCTCCCAAGTCCCAGGGATTATAGGGATGAGCCACTGCACCCAACTGAAAGAGCATCTTTGAAGGGTGATAGAAGGGGAGACACCAAACAGAGTTGATACCTCATCTCCAGTCCTGACTTAGTGATCTGTTTGACCATATTTCAAATCACAACAGCAAACTTCTTCTCTTTGTTTATAATGCCCTAATTTTTTTTAAAGTTATTTTTATTTTCTTTCTTTCTCTCTTTTCTTTTTCTTTCTTTCTTTTTTTGGAGTTGTGTGTGGACAGCATGCCTTTATTTTATTTGTTAACTTTTTTATGTGGTGCTGAGAATTGAACCCAGTGCCTCACACATGCTAGGCAAGTGCGCTTCCACTGAGCCCCAGTCCTATAATGCTCCAGTTTCTGTTGGTTCCTGCTATCTGTTGTGTATCCTTACCTTCCTAGTCTTTTGGGCTCCTTTGGAGCTGGAGGTCTTCTTTGTCATATCAACTTTTTCTGGGCCAATTTCTGTATTTCCAGGTTTTAACCAGAATTTTAAATGCTGGGTCCTCTCCTGTTTCAATCCCTCCCACCATAAGAGTTCAAATACAACCAACAATAAAAAAAAAATAAAATTAAAAAAAAAAATAAGAGTTCAAACAATATGACTTGAAATCTGAAAACCTATATTCTTTGTATACTCATTCCTCATCATTCTAAACTTCTTTCTTCTTTTTTTATTAATACAGTATAATTGTGCATAAAAGTGAGATTTTATGTTCATATATGCACATAATCTTTCCAAACTTTTTAAATCTAGAGGATAGCTTTGTAGTAATTTCCCCTTATATCCAAGATGAATGAGGCTCAAACTGAAGCCTTATCCCCGTTCAAGAATTTTATGAAACATGCTGATTTTTTAAAATCGGTGCATTGTAATTATATATAATGGTGGGCTCTGTTGTTACATATTCATACCTGCCCACAATGTAACAGTATACTCTGGTTATTGCTTTTTTTTTTTTTTTGCAACTGTGGACACTCCCATTTCAACTCCTAAGACCATAAGACATGTGACACCAATAAGCACAAGAATTACAGCATCTCAAGGGATATTTAGTCTATGATTTGGTCTATAAGTGAGGAAACTGAATCTAGGAAGTGTAATGACTTACTCGGTGTCCTACAGAGAATCCCTACAAGAGCAGGACTAGACATCTGGGCTGTTGATGCCTGTCCTCCACTTTCCCACGTCACCATGACACCTCAATTAAGCTAACTGAAGGTTTCTCAAAAGTCTATTCAAATCTGAGTTGTTGGAAAGATGCCCTTCATACACCTTGGCTTCTAGAGTTTAACTGTGGCTGGATGTGGTGGTGCATACCTCTACTCCCAGCAACTTGGGAGGCTGAGGCTTGTCTAACATGCACTGAAAAAACAAAACAAGAAAGGATGGGGAATTATATAGGTGAGAAAGATGACTACTCTGAAGGATAACTGGTGTGTCATTCGGGGCACGTGAACATGCCCAATGATCTTATCTAAGTTCTGTGCTTGGCTCATCAGCTTTTAGCCTTCGTTTTCAACCATTTAAAGTTTTATATTTTTCTCCAAGCACAATTTCAGCCATATCTCATGTAGTTTGATATGTAGTATCTCATTCTTGTGTGGTCTTATATATTCTCAAATTTCTTATTTGATATATGAATTATTTATAAACATGCTTTTTTTATTATACTCTTCTTTTCTCCTTGAGTCTAATTTAGATGTACTTCTTCTGGGTTTCTGCAGCCCTGTGTGCTTTCTCTTTTATGCTCTATTATAGTACCGGCATAATTAGCATACTTAATGTCTCCCACTAGTCTCTAAGTTCTTTACAGTATTGGGAATTGAACCCAGGAAGTTTCTAGCTCTGAGCTAGGTCCCTAGCCCATTTTTGTTTTGTTTTCTTTCCTTTCTTTTTGTTAGAGAGAGTGGGGCTGGGGGTGGGGAGAGAGAGAATTTTAATATTTATTTTTTAGTTTTTGGCGGACACAACATCTTTGTTTGTATGTGGTGCTGAGGATCGAACCCGGGCCGCACGCATGCAAGGCGAGCGCGCTACCGCTTGAGCCATATCCCCAGTCCCCTTGTTTTGTTTTTTTGAGATAGGATCTCTCTAAGTTTTTGAGGCTGGCTTTTAACTTGGAATCCTCCTGCCTCAGCCTCCCAAGTCTCTGGAATTGTAGGCATGTGCCCCTGCACCCAGAGTCTCTAAGTTATTTGTGTTTATAAAATGTGTGGAATGGATAAGTGAATATCTCTTATCCACCACTATTTGGGGCATTCCTTTCCTCTCTGCATTCATATTGCTTTTCTGGCCCTACCTTCCTTTCTGGCTCTGCTGTCCTAAGTTCCTCTTCCTCTACAAGATACTTCTTTTTTTTTTTTTTTTAAGAGAGAGAATTTCTTTAATTTTTTTTTTTTTTTTTTTTTTTTTTTTTTTTTTTTTTTAGTTTTCAGTGGACACAACATCTTTATTTTTTTATTTTTATGTGGTGCTGAGGATCGACCCAGCGCCCCACGCATGCCAGGCGAGCGCACTACCATTTGAGCCACATCCCTAGCCCCACAAGATACTTCTAATAATTGTTTTTAAATATTTATTCTTAAGTTTTAGGTGGACACAATATCTTTATTTTACATTTATGTGGTGCTGAGGATCAAACCCAGCGCCTCAAGCATGCTAGGCAAGCACTTTACCACTGAGCCAAAACCCCAGTCTCTTAATAATTTAATAAATATGTATCGAGCCATGAACTGTACATGGGGAGGGAAAAGACAAATAAGACCAGGTCTTTCTTTTTTTCCCCCATTGATGCTGGGGCTTGAACCCAGGGCCTTGTGCATGCTGCAAGTGCTGTGTCATAAGTCAAGTCCCCAGCTCCCAGGTCCTTGTTTTTGAGATGCTCTCAGTCAAGTAAGAAAGCACATTAACAAATCACAGGACAATATAAAGGTGCTAAAGCAGAGAAAAGTGGTGTTTAAAGAGAAAGAAAGTAATTCAGCCTATGGGTCCTGAAAGCAGGAGAGAAAAGGAGTCTTGGGTTATCTAAGCGCCTCTGACACTGAGGTGTCACTCTGCTGCCCTCTCCCAGACCTATGAGCAGCGGAAGGTGGTGGAGTTCACATGCCAGACGGCCTTCTTCGTCAGCATCGTGATTGTGCAGTGGGCTGACCTCATCATCTGCAAGACCCGCCGCAACTCCGTCTTCCAGCAGGGCATGAAGTGAGCATCCACCAAATGTCCCAACAACCCCAAACTCACACAGAGACCGGCCATTTCCCCTGCCTTTTCCTCCTTGTCTCCAGATCACTCATAAATGTGTCTTCCCAGAAACAAGGTTCTAATATTCGGGATCCTGGAGGAGACACTCCTGGCCGCTTTTCTGTCCTACACTCCAGGCATGGACGTGGCCCTGCGAATGTACCCACTCAAGTGAGTAAAGAAAGGGATTCGAGCAGGGAATTGATTCTCCGGGCACAGGGAGAGCATGTGAGAGGAAGTGGGAGGAAGGGTGTGCTGGAACAGGACAGTCACCAACTAGCGGCTGCTGGATAAATGGGGCTACACTCAGTCACTTCGGGAGAGAGTCATCTGTTCTCTGATAAATAGATTTCACTTAGGGAGGTGTTAGGGACTGTGCCAAGTGATCACAAGCCACAAGATGTGCAAATTTAGCAGACTTACCAGTGTTTAACCGAGTGGACTCTTTTATTCCAATGATGTGAGTGAGGCACAGTTGTGCAAAAATACATATTTCTTAGAGCTGAAATAATCATAAAAATAGCATAATCTAGGCTTAGCTAAATCCTGTTGTATTTTTTAAATTTATTTTTTAGTTGTAGCTGGATACATTGCCTTTATTTTATTTATTTATTTTTACGTGGTGCTGAGGATCGAACCCAGGGCCTCGCACATACTAGGCAAGCTCTCTACCGCTGAGCCACAACCCCAGCCCCTCCTATTATATTAACACAAATATACTTTAATGTGCATAAAATTCTTACTATCTGGTACCTTTCCTTGGTAAACTGTAGGGGTTTTGTTGTTGTTGGCTGTACTGGGAATTGAACCCAGGGGTGCTCTGCCACTGAGCATCCCCAGCTTTTTTTGTTGTTTTTTGTTTTGTTTGTTTTTTGGGGGGTGGGGTGGGTGTCTCACTAAGTTAGTGAGGCTGACCTTGAACTTGCAATCCTCCTGTCTCAACCTCCCAAGTAGCTGGAATTATAGGCATGTGCCTCCATACCCGGCTCATTTATTAGGTCTTTTTTTTTTTTTTTTTTTAAGAGAGTGAGAGAGAGAGAGAGAGAGAGAGAGAGAGAGAATTTTTAATATTTATTTATTTATTTTTTTTTTAGTTCTCTGCGGACACAACATCCTTGTTGGTATGTGGGGCTGAGGATCGAACCTGGGCCGCACGCATGCCAGGCGAGCGCGCTACCGCTTGAGCCACATCCCCAGCCCCTAGGTCTTAATAATTCATAGCTGGCATCGCTGGGGATGTAGGTCAGTGGTAGAACTTATGCCCAATATAAAGTCCTACATTTGACCCTCAACACTGCAAATAATTAAATCACTAAATACATACCTGGCAGAGTGTTGAGAATTACACAGAGATATGGATATAAAGCATGAAGCATGCTTGGATCATGGTAGATGCTTTTTGTTGTTGTTGTAGATGGATACAATGCCTTTATTTATTTTTATGTGGTGCTGAGGATTGAACCCAGTGCCTCACATGTGCTAGGCATGGACTCTACCACTGAGCCCCAACCCCAGCCTCAGATGCTTTGTCAATAATAGCTTTATATTGGCTGTTATAGTGTCAATGTGGAAGTAATAACAACTGCAGGTGAATATTATCTGTGCTTCCACATACTCTGTATACACCTTGACTGTAGTACTTAGCACCTAATATTGTGGTTCTTTATTTGTGAGCCTTCGCCCTCTTTTCTCTGATTCTCTTGATCTCCTTGAGGCCAAAGACCACCATGTAATCATTTTTATTTCTCCAATTCCTAACAGAGATGCAGAGTAGATATATGACTGTGATTCAATGAATGGGTGAACAAGTAACAAGTTTATACTTGTGTCCATGTGTGGAGAATGAGCCATGGCTTGGGCCTGCACTATCCAATATAGCAGTCACTATCCACAGGGGACGGACTACTGAGCTCTTGAAATATGGCTAATTCTGAAGAACTGAATTATAATTTTAATTTCAGTTCATTTAAAGTTGAAAACTAAAGCAACATTAAATATTTGTCTATTAAATATGACTTTATTATTCTAGTTGGACTAACTTCCCTTTAATTGTTGAAAATTCAGTATCTGGGGGCTGGGGATGTGGCTCAAGCGGTAGCGCGCTCACCTGGCATGTGTGCGGCCCGGGTTCGATCCTCAGCACCACATACAAACAAAGCTGTTGTGTCCGCCGATAACTAAAAAATAAATATTTAAAAAAAAAAGAAACTTCAGTCAACAACTGAGCAAATGTGGTGCCCTAAGCACATTTAAAAAAAAAAAAGAAAAAGAAAATTTAGTATCTGAGTTGAGATGTCCTATAAGTGTAAGATACCTATAAATGGATCAAGAGTGCTCATTCTCTCATCAATAATGTTTATATTTATTATACATGTCAATACCATAATATTTTGGATATGTTGAGTTAAATAAAATTATTAAAATTAATTTCACCTGTTTCTTTTTACTTAATTTGGCTATTAAAATTTTTGAAATTTCACACACGGTAAACTATTACATTTCTATGGGACAGTACCATTGGTTTTAACTACTCCTTTTCTTCTTTTCTTTTTTGTGATGGAGATTGAACCCAGGGGGCAATTTATTATTGAGCTCTATCCCCAACTCTTTATTTTTTGTTTTAGACGGTACCTCTCTATACATTGCTTAGGGCTTCACTAAATTGCTGAAGCTGTCCTTGAACTTGCAGTCCTCCTGCCTCAGCCTCCCTAATTGCTGCGATTACAGGCGTGCACCATCATGTCTGGCCCCTTTTTATCTTGAGACAGGGTCTCACTAAATTGCTGAGGCTGTAGGTCGTCTCTTTACTTTGTCACCCAAGAGAACAACTGTGGTCCTGATTCCACCCTTTCCCAGAGTGCATCTTCCTGGTCTCTAAATATGGAAGAGGGGTTTGGGGATCTAGCTCAGTTGGTAGAGTGCTTGTCTAGCATGCACAAGGCCCTGGGTTCAATCCCCAGCACCACCAAAAAAAAAAAAAAAAAAAAGGAAGAGGCACAGGCAGAAAAAAAATCCGTTTTTGCAATATGAAATTATATATACATATATATGTATATATTCTTACAAATGTATATGGAGTCCTATATGTGTATAGGGGTGTGTGTGTGTGTGTGTTGTGTGTGTGGGAGTATGTTTGTTATTTTGTTTTCTTGGCAGAATATCTCCATACTGGGTGTCTGGGGATTGTCTCAGATAAACCCATCCTGCTCCAGCAACCTCCCCTTTGTTAAGTTCAAGATCTAGAGCATAAAGAAAGCAAAGGGAATCTCCCTCTGCAGTTCCATGAAAGTCGACAGACAATCTCTGCAAACACTGGATATACCTCTGAATATGACATTTATCGTGTTATCATTGGCTTTTATGTTCCTCTCCTCTCCACGCCCAATCAGTAACCCCCCAGACTCTGACCTCCTCAAAGGTGGGGATCAACTTTATCTTACTCACCGACTGTCTCCGGCACACTCTCAGCCACACATGAGCATGGACATGAAACACTCGACTCCCGCGTGTTGTCTCTGAGCGTGTTCTTTTCTGGCCTCTGTAACTTCAGCCACATTAGCCAAATCTTGCTCTCTACAGGTTGGCCTGGTGGTTCTGCGCCCTCCCCTACAGCATTCTTATCTTCGCCTATGACGAAATCAGGAAACTCATCATCCGCCAATGGCCTGGCGGTGAGGTTCCCCAGCCCTGATCTAAAGGAGGGGGTCACCATCCCCTAATAAGCTCTCCCATCTGGCCTGGCTTCTCAGGACTCGCTGGCATCCTCCCCTCCCATGTCACTTTACTATGCCTGGACCCCAGCCCTCTTGTCCCTGACTCCACCTGTTCATGTTCCAGACCACAGGCCCCCAACCTTCCCCTTGGTTCCCCTTCTGCCAGGCTCCCCTGCTGCCTTCTCGCAGTTCACCCTGATCTCTCCTCCTCCGCAGGCTGGCTCGAGAGGGAGACATACTACTAAACTCAGAAGAAGAAGACTTCACATGAGAGAGGCGTGTCTTGAAGCCCGAACTATGAGTTTGACACAATATCTGAGCGAGCATATGAGTTGGGGGCGGAAGATACTGGGACAAATTGCCCTGGATGAGAGAGAGAGCAATCCTAGGCTGGACTGAGGGCATTGTGGGGTGGGTTAGGGGAATCCCAGCCTGCATCTGGCTGGAGCCCAGCAGGGAGGGACATAGTCCTATAGAATCCAGGAACCAGTCTAGAGAGTAAATGCTTAGAACAGCTCTCACCAAGCTGAATGTGTTCCATCTGATTTTTGGGGAGTGGGGATCCCTACCTCTTCATGGTAACCAGGGAAGGATGGTCTGTAAGCAAACTAAGTTGAGGTTGGAAGGGGGTCCCTAGGGGCTGGCTCAGTTGGTGGAGTACCTGCCTCACATGCACAAGGCCCTGTGTTCAATCCCCAGCACCACAAAAAGAAAGAAAAAGAAAAAGAAAATGGCAGAATCAAGCATCCTTGCCCCTTGAGGGCTGTTAAGCATCCCGCTTTTGGAACCAGAGATTGAACCCCGGGACTTGAGCATTCTACGTAAGCCCTCTATCACTGCATCCCCAATCCATATCCCGCATCTTAACTCTCTGTCCCCTGGAGAGCAAGGGACTAGTAACTGCCCCCAAAAGTTTAGCTGTGATCAGAGACTGGAAGAGGGAGGGTGAGAGGTGATCAGCTGAGCTGCACTCTGTAAAGGGGGCCACAGCATGCACACATACCCCCAGGCCCAAGGCTGGTGAGGCCACACACTTAGTTTCTGCCTTGGATTTCCTCAAACTACCTTACAGACCATAGAATTGTAGCACTAGAAGAGTCTCAGCGGGGGTGCAGTGACTTGCACCTGGAATCCCAGCAATTCAGGAGGCTGAGACAGGAAGGTCGCACGTTCATGGCCAGCCTGGGCATCTTTGAGGTCCTGTCTCAAAATAGAAAAGGACTGTGGCTGTAACTCAATGGTAGAGTGTCCCTGGGTTCACCCCCTAGTGTACTTACTGAGAGGAAAAAAAAAGAGAGAGAGAAAAGGGTTGGGTCCGCCCAGAAGTATACAGAGCAAGACAGAAATGCTAAGAAAAGCTGGGGGGAACCATCAGCTGTTACCAGAAACAAAACACATGTAATAAGTAACTGCATTCTAGGCCTGGCACTGGGACAAAGGCTACACACACACCATCAATTAATTCAAGCAAATGTAGTCCTACCACACCATTCCGTAGATGAGGAAACCAAGGTCTGTCTGATTCTAGAAGTTGTGCCTTTAACAACTATTCAGCCTAGTCTTATAGTAAGGGCTGGGCCGAAACAGAAAAACAAAACATTAACAAATTAGGATGGTGAAGGAGGAGAGGCCGTGGGTGGATCTGGAGGATGAGGGACCAAGGGCTGCCAAAGAGAAGGCAATCCCAGGGGACAGGGGTAGCCCACCTCTCTTCCCCTCCACCAGCCCCTCCTCAGGCTCTCTCTTCCAATACAAGGACTCCTAGGGACAGGGCTGTGTCGGTCAGGGGTCCTTCCCTGGCTGCTGACATGGCTGAACCAGACTCTGGAAGATGGGAGGACCAGGAGGTATGTGTGTGAGCTGGGGAGGGGGAGTGCAGAGGGGCTGGCTCCTCAGGTTTCAGTAGCAGGAGCTTTGGGTGTCTGGTGGGTTAAAAATACAGAGGCCCCAACTCAGGGTCATTTGATACCAGTGGCTGAGGCTTGATAAGTCCAAAGAGCCTGAAGGCAAGGGGCCTAGAGGGAAGGGGACTGAGGAGAAAATAGAGAGCCCAGCATCAGAGAGAGAGCCGGGGTGGCGGGTGCAGGAGCCGGAGAGAGTAAGGGTAGAACTAGAGCCAAAAAGGGCAACCCCTAGGGAGCAGTGACTGCAGGAGAGGATGAGGAGAAGGAGCAGGCCAGGGTCACCTCATAGTCCTGTCTCACGCCCTTTTTGGGAGGAGAGGGGTGTGTGCAAAAGGTCCCATTGATCATGGAATAAGTCTAATGTCCCATTGTCTCTGTTCAAATGTTTCCCCCTCCCCAGAATGCTGCAGAAGAAAGAAATTGGGGCTGGTCATCATCTGGGTCATCTACTTCTGGGCAGGCCTGCCCATTGCTCCCCACCATCTTGGCTAGGGTTCTTGGCTCTAGCATGTCAGTTGCTCTCCTGGGAGAGCAGGAGGTGGAATTCTGAGATCTCTTCAGCTGTAATGTGCCATGCTTGAGCTAGATTTGGCCTCTCCTGCAACCGTGACAGCTGTTCCTATTGGACTCGGTCCTGCCATGCTCTTGAGATTTTCTGTGGCCTTCCTCACTTAGCTATGTAAGGTCTGCCCCATGGCAGTGGGCAAAAATCATCCTGCTAATACAATTCCATGCCCTTGCCTGAATGCAAAATAAACGTGGTACTTCCAAAATGAGAGACACCTTGGGAGTGGGGTAGGGTCATCTGACTTTGATCTGGTCTCTGCATGGTCTCCCTCATGCCTCAGTTTACCTGTGCCTGATAACAGCCTTGGCGAGCTATGGAAATTATCCTTCTGGGGACCCAGAGCTGAACTCATTTACTCTGTTTTCACTTCCAAGCTGGAATCCAGAATTGACAGCCCTTTCTCCCCAAGCTGCTTTAGGTCTCAGGTGCACAGAATCAACTGACAGGGCCCGCCTCTTCAGGTTTTCCTCCTGTTAATTTTTTTTTTCACCAGTGTTTATGCCTAATCCTGTCTTTGTCTTGCCAATGACATAGGAATAAACCGTAGCTATTAGCTGTCTTTAGAATCATTCAGCCTGGGGAATCCTCCCTTCCCACTGTGCCCTAGAAAAACGGGTCCCCTAGGCTCAGGGCAGTGAGTGCACACGGGAGGTGGCAGCCAAATGACATTCCCCTCCTCATGGTGGGCCATCTGGGTAAAGAAACCCCAAATCTGCATCCTACGGGGATGGGATCTGGGCCAGCCCTGTCCTTCCCCTGCATTCCCCAGTCAGGAATGTTGAGTGAAGCATAGGAAACTGGCTGGAGCTAAGCCAGGTCGCCAGTCTTGGACTCCACTCCATCTTTTATTCAGAGAATGATCTCATCCTTGGTCCTGATTCTTTAAAGGGAACCGCAGGGGGTCTCTTGCCTGCATCCCAGGCTGTGTTTTATTGCCCCCTCCCCCACTCTCTCTCACAGGATCAAAGAAACAGACTTCACCCCTAGAAGATTCCCAGATTTTAGGGTGTGGAAGCAGTCCTACACTTGTCCCTTTGATCCTCTACTATCAGTTTAGCCTCTGCCCCAGAACGCACCTCCTTTCCACCTGCACTTCCTTCTGTTACCCTCACCCTACCCTCGTTGATCCCTAGTTACCCCCCTGCCCCCCTCCTCCAGTCTCAGCTTCACTTACCTCCGACTCATCTGGTCTTATTTTTAGATCAGTGTCTCTCCCTTCTCCTTTCTTAATATGGTGATGAGCTCTTAGGGCCTGCAGGGGGACAGGGGCTGAGGAGCCCTGGACATGGGGGAGGGGGAGGGAAGGAGAGACTGGGAGCTTGGGGGAGAGGTGTAGGATGTGGGAGGATTCCGGCCTGCATGGAGTTGTCCTAGCCTGGGAAGGTTATCTGTCTCTCCTGCCAACCTCGGGGACATATTTAGACAGGACCAGGTGGGGACCGAGGGGTGCCAATTTCAGGGGGCAGCTCCGGTTCCCTCCCCGCCCCCTGCTCTTATTCCTCCTCCTGACCCTTTTTCTCTTGGCTCTTTGGGCAGTTTCTCCAGGACCCAGCAGCGTCCACTGCTCTGGGCCACTCCCTACCCCACCCCCACGTGGAGCCCCTAACTCAGGATTTGGTACCTAGGGGGCCTTCCCTGTCCCCAGTAACCTCCTCTGGATCCGGAGAAGCAGCCCAGATCCTCTGCCTCCAGGAGTACTACAGACAGGATGGGGGCCAGGATGGTGCCAGGTCTGAGACAGGCACTGCTGTTACTGTTGGTGCTGGGGACACCCAAGTCAGGGGTCCAAGGGGAGGAAGGGCTGGACTTTCCTGAGTACGATGGTGTGGACCGTGTGATCAATGTCAACGCAAAGAACTACAAGAATGTGTTCAAGAAGTACGAGGTGCTGGCGCTCCTTTACCACGAACCCCCTGAGGATGACAAGGCCTCACAAAGACAATTTGAGATGGAGGAGCTGATCCTAGAGGTGAGTGGGAGACTGCAGGCCTGTGGCGCATGCCCAGCCCCTTTCTGCAAGTCCTATGGCACAACCCCAGGGAGATCTTTTGAGGGGTGGGATCTGGGGGGGGGTGGGGGCAGTGTAGGAGGACCTTTTGTCTTGACCAACAGGATACAACTGGCCGGTGGCCTTAGCCAAATGAGAAACAGACTCAGCAACCCAAAAGTACTACCACAGTTAGATAACTGCAGAAGAGACGCTGCGGGGTGATTGCCCCCCCCCAAGTTGTAGGAGGCTGGTGAATCTAGGTTTGGCTCAGAAGGAGGGCGAAAAGGGGAAAGGGAGGTACTTGGGGGCAAGGGAAGAACTAGGACCAGTACTATGTATTGCACTCCCAGCACACCAATATACTCTCCTAACCAGAACATGCTCACTCTTCATACCTTTAGGGGCTGCACTCCAATGGGATCCAAACTGAGCATAAATTTAAATGCTATTGGGGCTGGGGTTGTGGCTCAGCAGTAGAGCGCTCACCTCACATGTGTAAGACCCTGGGTTCAATCCTCAGCACCACATAGAAATAAATGAGTGAAGTAAAGGCATTGTGTCCAACTAAAAATAAAAAAATATATATATATTTTTAAAAAATTAAATGCTACTGATATCATATTCACCTGTCACTTAAAGTTAAATGTTTCAATGTCTCCTAGAGACCACCATGCCTCCCATTGGTCTCCCTGACCCCTCTTTCTTCCTCCCTGACCCCTAGTTCCCTAGCTGGCTCTATTAGATCAAGCTGGATATCTTCAATGGAAAATTCTATGGTTGAAGGAGGCTTCAGAATATCTTCTCTTTGTAGAATGAGATTCCTCACCCCCAATCTGACTTCAGATCCAAAGCAGAGATGACTACTGTAAAATGAAAATGGAAAATAACTAGAAGAAACCCTAGAATTGGAGATGTGGTGGCACATACCCCTCTAGGAGCTGGAATGTATTTGAGTTTCCTTGTCCAAGTTTCCTCAGCCCCTTCTCTGGTCTGGCAGTGCAGATGGGCCCCGGGTTGACCAGAGCATGAAGCAATTCAGGGTGAGACGCTGAGACCACAGGCTCTCATTTCTGTTTGCCTCTGCTGAATGCCAGAGCACCCCCCACCCTCTGATTAATGAGGCAAGTATTTTTATCCTAAGCGCTCAGTATCCCTGGCCATCCACCTGCCATCTGCCTCCTTTCCCTGTCCCCCTAAAAATCACAGTGGTGCCTGAATGTTGGGTGGGGTAAAGCTGCATTCTGTGCCCACAGAAGAGTGAATCAGGATTGAGTGTTGAGCTGGGAGGCTTACGGGGCCAGGGACTGTCCACAGTCTAAGGACTGGCCAAAGTTCAGTGTGAAAGAAACTGTCTAGTCTCTGCCAGTCTCTCGTCAATTGGTGACCTCTACTCTCAACTCCTTGGCCTTCCCCACTCTTCAGCAACATGAACAGACCCTCCACACCCACCAGCAAAAATTCTTGTGTTGGTAGTTACTTGGAAAGATCTGGGGATTCTAACATTATCCCCACGCTGAGCTTGACCTTTGACTGGAACAGAGTACAGGAGAAAAGGGTCCCTCAGTCACTTGAAAGCCATATTCCCCAGCATTCCTCAGGAACTGTACATTGTCAAGCTCAGTGCTTTCAAGTTCAACATAGCAAGCATGCTACAATTGAGCAATAAATACTCATAAACTTAAAATGCAGAAATGGTGAAGTTGCAGGGAATTTGGGGATACTCTGGATCTTAGCATAAGGCCAAGGTCAACTCTTAGACTTCCTGTACCCATGGGGTGGGGAGAAGAGGTAATAAGAATTCCAGGAGCCAGGTGTAGTGGCTCAGGCCTTTAATCCCAGCAGCTCAGGAGGCTGAGGCAGGAGGATCGCAAGTTCAAAGCCAGCCTCAGCAACTTAGTGAGACTCTAAGCTGGAGATGTGGTTCAGTGGTTAACCCTTGGGTTGAATCCCCAGGACTGCAGGGGGAAAAAATTCCATGGACTAATTTTAACTCTAACCCCTCCCTCTAGTTAGCAGCCCAAGTCCTAGAAGACAAGGGTGTTGGCTTCGGGCTGGTGGACTCTGAGAAGGACGCAGCTGTGGCCAAGAAACTAGGTAAAGGAAGGGAGTGAGGAGCAAGAAGGGGAAGCAGCCTGTGGGATGGGGAGGCCTAGGTTGGAGGACTTGGGGACAGCCCTGGGATCTGAGGGGCTGGAGAACTCTTCTACTTGTGTTGGTGAGTCCCAGCCTGTTCTTATAGTCTGTACTCAGATCCCAGCAGGAGGTGGGGTGGCTTTCTATTTCCCTAGACACAGGGCCAGGTTCTGGAGAGAAAGGGGAAGCCAGGAATCCAGGCAAGGCTGGGGAAACCATGCAATCTCCTCTTCCAACCCCTCCCGCTCCAGAACCTTAGCTGGGTGTTATAGTGCCCAGCCACCAGGGGGCAGCACACGTTCGGGACCAGACTCCGGATGTGGGTGGGGGAGGGGTGGTTAGTAATAATGAAGTCATCTGGTCAGTAATAGCAATGTTAAAGGGCAGGACACAGAATTAGCCACCGGAGTTCTCAGAGGAGATAGCAGGACTGCACCACAATGTTGCTAGAATCTATATCTCTCTGTTGCCTCCCCTTACACCCTAGCTGATCCCCTCATCTTCTCCCTGGAGATCCCTGGGGCCAGGCTAGCCTCCTGGCTCAAGCCAGGATTGTGGACACTAGGGGTGTGGCAGTAAGGGACAGTGGAAGTGGGTGGGACAGAGAAAGGGAGAGGTGGAAAATGTGGGGGTCCAATGGGATGGTGGAGTGGGCTGTGACCCGGGTTCTGGACTCAGGAATCCGTGGGAAGACCGGGGTCATGGCTCACCTTCCATTCACTCCCTAGGACTCGTTGAGGAGGACAGCATTTATGTGTTCAAGGGAGACGAAGTCATTGAGTATGATGGCGAGTTTTCAGCGGACACCCTGGTGGAGTTTCTGCTTGATGTGAGGACTCCCCTGGACTGGATCACCTTGCTTTAAGACTCCACTGCCCCATGATCCTTGATGATCCTTGCTAACCCCAACTTTACCCCCCACACCCCACACATACCACATAACACACATGACATATGTATACCACGTACACCAGACACAACACACCACACGACATACAGCACATGCCACACAACACAAACACATGAACATCACCTGATACATATCACACACACATCATGCAACACGTATCATTCATACCACATACGCCAAACACACATCACACGTCATCCACCAGACATAACACATGTGTATCACATCACATATGTACACCACACACATCGCACATCACATATGTATACCACACACACCAGTCACAACACAACACACAACATACAGCACACATAACACAGAACACAACACACACAATGCAACACACACAACACATATGGCACACTATGCACATACCACATAACACAATTTCATGCATAACACACACCAAACACACATCACACATGTCACATACCAGACATAATACACATCACACATGTATACCACACACCCCATAGGACACACAATACACATCACATATACACACCATACACACCAGACACACAACACACAGACCATACAACACAGCACAAGACAGACAAGGTCATACACCAAACACGCAACACAACATGCACAACATACCACACATGCATCTAACATGACACACACCACACACAGATACACCACAAACACACCACACAACATATACCCATCATATATGTATATCACACAAAAAACACACAAATCACATCACACAGTGCACAACACAACATACAGCATGTAACACCCAAGTTCACACACTGCACACCCATGTATACCCTGTCAACTTCTTGTCCCTCCTTCACGTCCCCGCCTTCTCCCTCCATCCCTCTCTGGTCACTGAGGACAGAAACACTGTCCTTCAATGTCTCTGCTCTTCCAGGTCCTGGAGGACCCTGTGGAGATGATCGAGGGTGAACGAGAGCTGCAGGCATTTGAAAATATCGAGGACGAGATCAAACTCATTGGCTACTTCAAGAACAAAGACTCAGAGCGTGGGTAACCCTCACACTCCTACTCCCCTCCCTGCCCCCCCACCCCGTCTCACCTATCGACCTGCCTCCCACTTCCTCCGTCTTCCCAGCATCTTGGCCTCCTAATTCCCTGCCCTCATCTTCCTCCTGCATGGTGGGCTCCAACATCTGCCCTCACCTCCCTGGCAGGGATTCAGACAGGCCCCTGCAGCACCCTGACTAAGCCCTCTATGCTCTACCCCCTCTCCAAGGACTAGAGGGGGTGGGTCTCGGAGTGAACCCTCCTACCAGAGAAGAACTGGGGAGAGGCCCTGGCAGCCTCTGATTCCAGACTGACTCTACCTTCCCCCCTCAGATTACAAAGCCTTCGAGGATGCGGCCGAGGAGTTTCATCCCTACATCCCCTTCTTTGCCACCTTCGACAGCAAGGTTCTCCTCCTCGAGGCCATATTGGGTCTCCCTACACCCTTACGCTGCCCCCCAGCCTCCTCTCCCAGTCCTGAGGGGACCTGGTCCCCTCCTACCTGCTGGCACACCCCACCCCAAACCCAGCTCCTCTTTTCCCTAGAGACTTTAGAGCTGAAGGGAAGAGGGCTTTAGATTGTCTAACCCACCCTTCTCATGTCAAACTGAAGACCAGAGAAGTTAAGACTCTTGTCCAGAAAAAAAAAAAAAAAGACTCTTGTCCAGTGTCACAGTGGCAGTGACAAAGTCCCAGGTTCTCTAACCAATGTTTGTCCCCCCATAATACTGCTTCTCACTGTGACCCCGCATCACCTGCCCTATTCCCCTTGCATCTGCTCCTGAAAGGTGGCAAAAAAGTTGACCCTGAAGCTGAATGAGATCGATTTCTATGAGGCCTTCATGGAAGAGCCTGTGACCATCCCAGACAAACCCAATAGCGAAGAGGAGATTGTCAACTTTGTGGAGGAGCACAGGAGGTGAGGGCCGGTGCTCCCTCTAAGCAGGCTAGAGCCCCAGTCTATGAGACGGGCTGGGGGACCTCAGTTAACTGGCAAGCTGGTCTCCCCTGGATGAACACACTTCTGAGCACTGGTTGCTCACTGATAGATACACTGGTAATTTTGCACTGTGTGTGTTTGTGTGTGTGTGGTGCATTGGGTATTGAGCCCAGAGGCCCTCCTTACTGAGCTATATTCCCTGACCCTTTTCATCGATTCAGGGTCTCACTGTGTTGCCCAGCCTGGCCTCAAATTTGTGATCCTTCTGCCTCAGCCTCCCAAATTGCTGGGATTGTAGGAGTGCACCACCACACCCAGCTCCTACAATATTTTGCAACCCCACAGTTGCACCCTACACAGATAAGGGCCTCTGTAAATGTGTATAGTTCATTGTGATGTAATTCATTGATTGTGATTTAAATAATCTCTGTCAATAAGTGAATGCTGAGTGCCTGTGTGTGGTCAGGCTTGAAAATGCAAGGAATCTTCTGTAGCTATTGTTATATTTAAGTCCTTTTTCAACCTCAGTGACAGGGAGTATGTGTCAAAACTGGGATTTTTACCCTGATCTGTACCATGTCCTCTTGTGTGTGGGGGGTGTGCGTGGCAGGGTGGGGGGGGATGTTACTGAGGGATGGAACCCCCAGGGGCACTTTACCATTGAGCTACTACCCAATCCTTTTTATTTTTTTATTTTGAGAAAGGGTCTTGCTAAGTTGCTTAGGCCCTTACTAACTTTCTGAGGCTGGTCTCAAACTTGGAATTTTCCTGCCTCAGCCTCCTGGGGTGCTGTGATTACAGGCACGTGCCACCACAGCTAGCTGTCCCAAGTCTTTGCTCATTTAATTCTCCAGGGAGATGAAGGAAGTGGGAGGTGGGGGAAGGGTTTAGCCCTCCAGGGGATATTTGGCAATATCTGCAGTTAGATTTGGTGCTGGGTGTGTTACTGGTATTTCCTGGTTAGAAACCAGGGATACTGTTTAACATCTTATAGTGTAAAAGGCAGCCACCAACAACAGAAAATGACCCAGGACCTGCCTGGTACAATGGCACACACCTCTAATCCCAGTAACTCAGGAGGCTGAGGCAGAAGGATCACAAGTAGCAGGCCAGCTTGGGCAACTTAGCAAGACCCTGTCTCCAAATAAAAACTAAAAAGGGCTGAGGATGTGGCTCAGTGGTCGTGCGCCCTTGGGTTCAATCTCCAGGAATGAAAGAGAGGGAGAAGGAGAGAGAGAGAGAAAAGAAAACAAAAATCACCAGGCCCTAAAACCTAAGTCAGAAGGACTGAGGTTGGGAAATGCTGCTCTATACTCACACGTAATTCTCTTCCGTCACAGTACTCCACAACTGAAAATACCCACTCATCAGTATAAATACTACTTACTCTTTCCCACTGGAGACGGCCCCCTTCATCAGAGCAGGAACATGTCTGCCTGGGTCGACTCTACCAAGCACCTAGCTCAGGGCTTAGAACATAACACACCCTCAATTTGACTGAATGAGTAAATGAGCGAATAAATGAATGAATGAATTCCCTGATACTCAGTTCTTACCTTTCTCCAAAGGTCTCTCTTCACTCCCCTTGACACCCCTTCCCCCACCGCTTTAACCCCGCGGTGATCTGGGCCTATTGCCCAGGGCTTAGGCTGTGCCAGATGGCTTTGTTCTGGACTTCATGCTGTCTGTGCCCTGGGCCTGACCCACAGGCAGCCTCTGCTATAGGGGACCCTCCGGGTCCTTCTCACCCACTGAGTAGCACCTCTCTTTCTGTCTCTTCTAGATCAACCCTTCGGAAACTGAAGCCTGAGAGTATGTATGAGACCTGGGTGAGTGTCCCTGGCTAGGACCAGGTTCTGGGAGGAGGGGGCAGGGATAGCTGAAGATGCAAGTCCTAGGGACAGTGCGCCAGCAAGGGGTGGTGGTGGTTGTGTTTTGAAGACTGTGGCAGGAATCAGGAGACATACATTAAGTGGATAAAGATGACAAGGGCAGAGACCCAAGGGGTTACAAGAGGAGGAGGTGTGGGGGTTCTGGAACCAAAACGGACAGTGTCACTTGGAAAAGAGTCACTATTACAAGAATGTGTGGGTCCAGTGCCTGTAATCCCAGTGATTTGGGAGGCTAAGGCAGGAGGATTGCAAGTTTGAGGCCAGCCTGAGGAACTTTGAGAGCCTGTCTCAAAATAAATAGAAAGGGCTGGGGTCCCTAGTGTTGGGTCCATGCGATCCAGGCTCAAGGAACATCTGGGGTCTGTCTAGGCTCTCCAACCTTACAGAGTACAGTAAGATCTCCTCTCTGTACCTCCGCCCCCCACCCCTCTCCCTCTCTGTCCCCAACAGGAAGATGACCTGGATGGAATCCACATTGTGGCCTTTGCAGAGGAAGCTGATCCTGGTGAGGGAGAAACATTGGGATTGACCTGGGGGCAGGCAGGGGGTGGCAAGTTGCTTCTAGGAGCACAGGCCTCCTGTGGGAGGCATTCCAGAGAGCTTGCAAGCAGCCTGGGGCTAGACATTTGGAGTTGTGGTAGGTGGGGAAACAGATCTGGATTCCCGTTTCCTGTATCTCTTTTCTCTCTGTCCCATCTCACTCGTTTCATTTCTGTTCCTTTCAAGATGGCTTCGAGTTCTTAGAGACTCTCAAGTCTGTGGCCCAAGATAATACTGACAACCCTGATCTTAGCATCATCTGGATTGACCCTGATGACTTCCCTCTGGTAAAGGGCCCTGCTCAGCCACTGCTACCCTAACATGGGACCTTGCATTGTGGCACATTCTGAGTGGGGGCTTTGTTTCAGAAACCCATTACCATCTCCCAGCTGGGGGGCTTGGGAGGTTGCCCCTGTTGTATTGTATGTTCAAGGGTGATGTGGGCAAGGGAAGAGGAGGACCCAAAGTAATGTCAGGGGACATAACACAATTCCCAGAGCAGAGGCTACACAGGTAGCTCTCATGAGGAGACTGACTCCCAGAAAAGCAGAGTTCTCACAAGCAGCTGGGCACCATAACCCTGGACATGAGTGTACACGCTCAATCAGAGAATCATAGCAGAGATTCCACGACTCTCCGGGTGGTTTTATCTTCAGTAGAATCTCCAGCACCTAGCACTCACAGTTGGATAAATAACTGAATGAAGAAACAGAAATGTAGCAACATCCGTGATTGCCAAGTATTACTACTTTAAACTGGGCATGGCGGCGCATGCCTGTAATCCCAGCAACTCTGGAGGCCAAGGCAGGAGGATCCCAACTTCTAGGCCAGTCTCAGCAAGACTTTGTCTCAAAATATAAAAAGGACTGGGGATGTGGGGCTCAGTGGTAGAGGAACCCTGGGTTCAATCCCCAGTATTGAAAAAACAAAATAAAACAAACAGCAGCTACAACAAAACTACCTTAGTGTAGATATGCAGGAACTGAGAGCTAGAGAGAAGTGATTTGCCTGAAGTCAGAGGTCAATCAGAGCAGATCCAGCATCAGAACAGGGGTTTCCAATCAACTTTTCATTGAAAAGGAGGTGTCCAGCTGACCCTCCTGATACTTTCCCTTTGGAATTTCCACTTTCTTTGCTTAGCTCTACCCACTGCTTTCAGGCCCTATTGCTGGACCCGTCCCCGTCCATTGACAGTTAATTCGATGATCCCCTCTCCTTATCCCTGGGTTGACCCTCACACTCACCCTCCTGGAGTCCTGGATCCCACTAAGCTGCCCTATTTGGATCTCTCCACAGCTGGTGCCGTACTGGGAGAAGACATTTGACATCGACTTGTCAGCCCCACAAATAGGAGTCGTCAATGTTACTGATGTGAGTTTCCTTTCCTCATCCCTGGTTGACCCCCAGCTCTTCTCCTCTCCTCTCCTCTGCTGGCTAGACATTGAGCCCTTCCCAGAAGAAGCAGACCTGCCCAGTCGGATGGCTAGATGGAGGGGGAGATTCAGGATCAGAACATGCCCCTGTCCTCACCATTGGAATCAGTTGCTCATCCCTCAAAGCCCAGTTCACATGCTTTCTTCTCCATGATGAGGTCTTTCATTTGGAATCATTCCCTGCATGGCACTGTTGGAGCTTACCTAGATTGAGAACATGATTTTTTTTTTTTTTTAATACTGGGGATTGAAACCCAGGGGTGCTTTACCACTGAGCTTCATCCTTAGCCTCGCCCCCTACCCGCCTTTTTAAAAAATTTGGTACTGGGAATTGAACCCAGGGGTGCTGGGTTCAATTAAGCTATATTAAGCTATATCTTCAGCCCTTCTTATTTTGTGACAGGGTCTCACTAAGTTGTTGAGGCTGGCCTCAAACTTGTGATCTTGCCTCAGCTTCCCGAGTCACTAGGATTACAAGTGTGTACCACAGGGCCCAGTGAAAAACAAGACTTTTAAATGGCTATTTATGTATCCTGCCTGTCTCTTTCAGTAGACTTTAAGTTCTGTGGGCAGAAATATTCTCATGCACATGTACTAGGTACTTCAAAATTTATTGAGTTGAACTGAGTAAACCATAATCTTTGCTTTCACAGAATTAATCTAACCGGGTAGGCAAGCATTCTGTTAGTAATGCGGTTGAATGTAATGAACTTCATAATAAAGATAGAACTAAAATGTTAGGAAGGCAAAGAGAAAGTAAAGGGATTTCTGCTTGAGAATCAGAGAGCAGTTTGAGTGAGAGTAGCATTAAAATGGAGGTTGTAGGACTGGGGGTGTAGCTCAGTTGGTACAGTGCTTGACTCGCATGCACAAGACCCTGGGTTCCATCCCCAGCACCACAAAACAAAACAAAACAAGTGGAGATTGTAAAATGCGTGCAGTGGCACATGCCTGTAATCCCAGCAAAAGCGAGGTGCTAAGCAACTCAGTGAGACCCTGTCTCTAAAAAAATACAAAATAGGGCTGGGGATGTGTCAGTGGTCGAATGCCCCTGAGTTTAATCCCCAGTACCAAAAAAAAAAAAAAAAAAAAAGGGGGGGGGGATTGCATGATGTAAAGGATTTCAATAAGTGATGGTGAAGGGAAGTCATCTGTAAAATGAGGAAAAAGTAAGCTAAAAAGGTCAAAGGTAGAACAATGAATACCAGGTTTGGGAATAGGCAAGACTTTATTATGAGTTTAGCATTTAGTGATCACTGAAGATGGTATTGAGAAAGCAGGAAAAACCTTGAATATCTCAGCAGAGTGGCAGGTGCCTGTAATCCCAGTGACTTAAGGCTGAGGCAGGAGGATCACAAGTTCAAGTCCAGCCTGGGCAATTTAGTAAGACCCTTTCTAAAAAAAAAAAAAGAAAGAAGAAAAAGAAAGAAAGAAGAAAAAGAAAGAAAGAAAGAAAGAAAGGAAGGAAGGAAAGAAAAGAAAAAATGGTTGGAGACTAGCTCAGTAGTCAAGTGCCCCTGAGTTCAATTCCTATTACTGGAGAAAAAAAAAAAAAAAAACAACAACTTGAATGCTGAAGAGTTGCTAGTTGATTTCATTGGCCATGAAAAGCCGCAGTGGTTTTGTGGCAAGGACAGGATAGAGAGGTCTGGTTTTGGAGGCTCAGTATAACAAGAACATGGGAGGTGGACTGCAGGCAGTTCTTCTGCCAATCCAGCTTGTTTTTCCACTCCCACTCGTGGCTCTTCTAACCTACACGTTCACCTGGGCAGTTCCCCTGGCCACTGAAAGATGAAAGGAAGGGACAGAGGCTGTAAGAAGGATGTTCAGTGTCTGGTGAGTGGGAGGACAAGTTCAAAGACCTGGGCCCAGCTTAGCTTCCATCCCCCACCTGTGCCGTGTCCTAGGCGGACAGCATATGGATGGAGATGGATGATGAGGAGGACCTGCCTTCCGCTGAGGAGCTGGAAGACTGGCTAGAGGACGTGCTGGAGGGTGAGATCAACACAGAGGATGACGATGACGACGATGATGATGACGACGACGATGATGATGACTAGTTGCTATGGCAACCATCTCCCAGCCCCACCTTGCTCTTCATGTACCCTCCTGTCTTCCCTGTCCTTCCCCGAGTTCCTACAGGGACACTAACTAGGTCATCCTACCATAGGGTTAGCTGGGCTCTATATATTGGGTGCTAAGTTCTATATCCCCCTCAACCAATGAGGAAAGCAGCTATCGAACACCAGCCCACCTCTCTCATCTGACTTGTTTCTTATCCTACAACGCACCCGAATTTTATTGTTTCTTTCAATACTCTCCATTTTCTTGCTTGGGGTTCTCCCCTTGCCTTATCTCTCCTGTTCCTCCCGTCTATGCACAATCTCCCCCAACCCTCTCCCTTATCCTGTATCCTTCTGACTGTCCTGTCCCTGGCCAGGAGGAAGCTCCCTTACTCTGTTTGGGGCTGTATCTCAGCCGTTTCCTGTTAATGTATTCAGGTCAAATACAAGGACTTAATAAAAGAGATCTGGGGCAGCACAAGCAAGTGTTGAAGTCTCACCCCTGCGGCAGGATGGGAGATTGAGGTGTGGGTGCCTTGGGAGGAATGATGGGAGGGGCTGGGGCTCTCTCCAGGCAGTTATCCCAGAGAAACTTGGATTATTTATCAGCTTCAAGTCAACAAGCCTTTTCTGAACACATGGTGTTTGTCCAGGGCTGTTGTTGAGCTCTGGGAGAACAGAGAGTGCCAGGCCTGTCCCTACTCTAGAGCTGATTAGCCTCCCCAAGAAGTAAGACAAGCACACTAAACAATTGGAAAAAAAACACAAAGCAATATGTAATTAAGCAATTATGTGCTGCTTGATAGCACCCTCCCTGCAGCTCTTATTTGAACATCAAGACTGAACCCTGATTATTCTTCCTCAATAAGGCCTTCCTAAGCTTGCCCCCCCCCCCAGTCCCCTATCTGCACTTTTCCTGTGGCACTTTTTTTTTTTTTTTTTTTTTTTTTGGCTATACTAGGGATTGTATCCAAGCTTAATCCCCAGCCCTTTCTATTTTTTTGAGACAGGATCTTTCTAAATTGCTGAGGCTGACCTTGAAATTGCAATCCTCCTGCTTCAGCCTCCCAAACTGCTGAGATTACAGGCCTGTGTCAATGAGCCTGGCTCACAAAGCACTTCCTATATATCTCCATTCTAGTAATCAACACGTGGTATTATAGTTCTTCACTACAGTTCTGTATTCCCCACTAAACCATGAGCGCTATGAGGACAAACCCAGGCTTTTTCTTTATTTCCACAAGGCCTGTACATAAAAAGTTTTCCGTAACATTTGTTAAAAGAAGAAAAATTAGCCAGGTGTGGTAGTGCATGTTGTAATCCCAGCGGCTGGGGAGGCTGAGGCAGGAGGATCACAAGTTCAAAGCCAGCCTCAGCAAAAGTGAGGTGCTAAGCAATTCAGTGAGATCCTGTTTCCAAATAAAATACAAAATAGGGCTGGGATGTGACTCAGTGGCCCCTGAGTTCAGTACCTGATACTACCCCTCCCCCGCCAAAAAAAAGAAGAAACATTAAGAAAAAGACTCAGGACTTGATGACTTCCTAAAGGAAGCAAGCCTTTTCTAAGCATTAAATTGAAGAATGGGACTTGGTTGGAAGCAAGGGAGTTGGAAAGTGGACATTTAAGTCAGTGGATACATCACAAACATTGGCAGGCCAATGTTTTGGCAGGCCACTATAATTCCTACAACTTGGGAGGCTGAAGCTGGAGGATCACAAGCTTGAGGCTAGCCTCAGCAATTTAGCAAGTTCCTGTCTCAACAATAAAAAGGACTGGGGGATATAGCTTAGTAGTTAAGTGCCCCTGGGTTCAGCTCCCAGTACAAAAACAAAACAAACAAACAAAAAAAAACACTGGCAGGAAGTATTTGTAATATGGGAGCATGGAGATCACAGAGATAAGAGGAGAAATTCAAGGCCTTGAAGCTGGTAAGATTAAGGGCTGATTGTAGAGATGTTTTAACTTAATCCTGTGAGATGGGGAGGAAGGGCAAAAATTCACCTGGTAGAAATGGAGAGGGGGATGGACATGGGGAGGCAGGGATGAGGATTCTAGAGGCAAGGAGCCCAACTCATAGTCAGAGGCTGTTATTATCAGAAGGAAGTTGAGAGAACCCAGAACCCATGGTGGTCATGGGAATGGAGAAGAGACATTGACTTTTGTACAATGGGGATACCCTAGACCTGGGCCTTTCAAGTGTTCTTTGCAGGAAGGACCCACAGACTCTCCAGGATAGGTCCAGGTTGGATGGGCACAAAGCAGTTGGGAGCAGGGAGGACCAAACTGCCGAACTATCCATATATAACAAATTATAGTTTACATGGAGCAAGTGTAAAGTTATTGCTGGTATACTGAGGATTGCTCAGTATGGAAAACTGGGACTTGGGGTTAATTTTCCGGTTTTCACTCGTTTTCACTCTCCACAGACAAATCTAGGAAGTGTTCCTAGAGAAGCAGCAGAGTTTCGAGAATAGAAACCATTTATCCATCCAATACCCATTTAACAAATATTTAATAAGCAGTACAGGCACTAGTTTTGTATTAGAAAAATGTTATTAAGCTTACAGTCTAGGATAGATCAGTGGAAGACCCCAGACTAAATAATAGTTCCTATTTCTTTAAGCACCCATCTTAAATAGCCAGTCTCTAGAGACTTGCATTTCTGAATCTCAGAAGGACCCTATAAATCAGTCACTGGCATCCCCTTCTTACTGGTGAGGATACTGAGGCTTAGGGGCATACTTTGTCTTAGGAAAGAGTTGAGCAAGCTTGAAACCCAAGTCCCTGTGCCTTGTTGCCTGTCTTATTTCACTCAGATACTGCATATCTGTGGGTAAATCATGCAGTTTCCTTGAATCTCAAAGATGGATTAAGAAAATAGGTTTTGGCCCTGCAACAAGGAGCAAATGAGATACATATATATACAAAGGCAAATTATGAGGATGAGTTACTCTCAAAGGGGGCAATGCTGAGGATAAAAGAGCAAAGAAAAAGTCTGTAAAGCCCAAAGTGGCAGGAACCTGAGCTGAGGAGCAATGTAGACTTAAGAAAGTAGGGGCTAATCTGAGGCTTCTGGAAGTGTAACAGATTCCCTCAAATTGGAATTGAGGCAAGATAAGTGTTCCATGAGGTGGTACAGAGTTCTCACCCCTCTTCCCAGGGCCAGACCCTGCCAGAGTTGAGGTGACCCTTCTGCTGGGGATGGGGAGAAACAAATGCTTCCCCAATTCTCTCTTCCCTCTTTTCAGTCTGGCTGAGAATCTGGGGGAGGAAAGTCCCTGAGGTGGAGGGGAAGTGAGAGCTACCATTCTGGGCCCCCAGCACAGGGGCAGAGCTAGGAGACAGAGCTAAGTGTGGCTTCGGGAGCTGTCTATATTTGCATGGTGAGGTCACTGCTGCTCTTTTTCTCCCCCGAAAATAAAATTACATCATGGTAGGGGAGGAGGAAGAGTGGGGTGTATTTGAGAAAGGTGAAAGGGACACAAGAGGGCCGTCTGGCTTCACCCTAAAGAGACAATCCATGGTTTCAGGTCAAGTAAAGGAGGTCATGTTGCTTCTTGCCGGGGACCCTCTGCTTCCACTTCCAGGGTGAATAAGTGGGGTCATTTACTACCAGTCCCCTGATCCATAAAGCTAGGAGAGCGGTTTTTCCAAATACCAAAGCAAATAGCTTAAGAGCAGGCATTGGTCAAATCCCTAAGCCCTGATTTACTAAGTCCTCTCAGGGGTCCCAGTCGTGGTCACCCAGAAATCAGAAGAGGAGGAAGGTGTCCCATGGGGAAAGAATCAAATCTGGACATTGTTTCACAGTTGAGGGGGGAGGGCGGCATCCCTCCGCCCAATTCTGTCCCTCTTCCTCGGAGCCTTCCAGAACCCCAGCCCCTCGGCCCCGCGTCCCCTCCCCCCTGCCGCTCCCCGCCCCCCGTCCCTCCCCGGCTCTGACATCACCGGCCAGCCGGGTGGGGTGAGGCGGCGCTGGGCTCGGGCTCGGGCTCCGCGGGCGGAAGAGGCGGCGGCGGCGGCAGAAGCGGCGGCGGCGGCGGCGGCGGGAGCCGAGGAGGAGGCTCCGGACGCTGCTCGGGAACCGGGGACCTGGGAGTGCCCGCGCCCTGAGCTCTCAGCTCCGGAGGCGGTGAGAGGGGCAGAGGGGGCATGTCGCGGGAAGGGGACAGATTTGGGGTCTGGATTTGGAGGAAGGACACCCGGGATGCCGGGGGACACACCGGGGAGCGCCGGGACCCCGACTGGCCCTTTTGGTGTCAGGCCCGGTGGGCTCGGTCTCTGCGTGCGTCCGGAGCGCCGCGCTCGGGCCGGATGCGGCCGCCCCTTCCACGCCGATCGGCAGTTTGGGAGTCCGGCCGGGGCCTGGGATTAGGATGCAGCCTGCTTCCCGCCCAGCCGGCTCGGCCGGCCGCTCCCGCCCTCCCCGCTCTGGCTCCCGACTCGCCTCCGCTGGCCGTCTCCGGCTCAGCCTGCCACCATGTGCCCTCACCCCAGCCCACTTGCACCTGGGAGAGAGGTGGGGCCGAGCTTAAGGAGGAAGGAGCTGGGGATGTAGGGGAATGGTGTATCTAACTAAACCCCTAATTAATTCCATATAATTGGTGTCAAAACTGACAGGGACACAAGCACGCCTCTGAGAAACAACCAGCACTCACAGTGACACACACCCATGTGACTCTTACACATACTGGCTCGCACACACCAAATCACAACCTTCCCGGTGCTACACATCCAACCACCCACCACAACCCACTGCCTCCCAAGTGGAGTCTCCTGGACTATGGGGCTTCAAGACATCAGTTTAACAGGACAGCAGAGGAATGGACAGAAGGGGCCACTGTCCCCAAGACCATCCTGGTTTTCTGGGCAGCTTTAAAATCCTGGTCTCCTTTAGAACAAGGAGATAGGACATTGAAGACTAATGAGTCAGTGCTCTTAGCCGGGTAATATGGGTTCTGGTGGCCTGTCTAGCTGTTAGAACTTAGGGCACTGGGAGTGGCTAGTTTCTGGACATCAGAGTGGCCAAGGAATGGAGGAGAGAGTTGAAGAAAGGGAGAGGAAGAAAAAGAATGAGTATGAGTCAGCCAAGGATGGAGCGCAAGTCAGAGGGAGACAGAATGAGAGGAATGTGTGTGAGAAGGAGACAGATGTGGAGAAAGGGACAGAGCCAGAGAGGGTCAGAGATATAGTCAGGGAACCATGGAAGGGAGAAAGTGAGAGAAATGGTCAGAGGATGCAAAAGAGTGCTGGAGAGTGGACTAAAGAGAAATTAGGAAGCATGAATTGGGCGTGGTGGCACACATCTGTAATCACAGCAACTGGGGAGGCTGAGGCAGGGAGACCACAAGTTGGAAGCCATCCTGGGCAACTTAGCAAGAGCCTGTCTCAAAAGAGAACAAAACAAAACAAAACAAAAAACTGGAGATGTAGCTCAGTGGAAGAGTGCCCTTGGGTTCTAGCCCCAGTATATTAAAAAAAAAAAAAAAAGGCCAGAAGAAATTAGGGAGGATGAAAGCAGGGAATTAGGAAGCACAGGCTGAATTTGTGTATCTTGTTTCTTGGGTTGTGTGTATGGCCCCCAGGCTGTCAGAGCGATTAGCGTTAATTGCTCTTCCCTTTGCGGTTAAACACTCCTTTGGGGAAATTGCCAAGGATGCCCTAGGCTGCCAGCTTTTCTAGGTGCCTACTTCCTCCTCATTTCTGTGACACCTGTGCCCATCATGTGCACATATGTTGTCATGCATGAAGAGGGTTACAGAGTCATACAGTGGGTCACTGTCACATAGATCCTCACCTACAATGTCAAGAAGGACAGACCCTCCAGACAGTGGGCAGCCAACCACTGCATCTTCAGGCCTCTCAAATATTGTATCAGGGAGTCTCACCCCTTCCTCATAGTTGTTCTGAGTATTCAGATGGGGACACTGAGTTACAGAACCTTGGAGCTCACCCCTTCCTGAATAGTTGCTGTGAGTATTCAATTGGGGATACTGAGTCACTGGCCCTTGAAGTTCATGGCTACTATTAGATGGGATGGGTGAACAGGCAAAGCTAGAAGGGATGACTGTCCATTGAAAGGGAAGGATGAAAAGACATCAAAAGACTAGGGAGAGAGGAAATAGAGATGGGAGAGAGACAGAAATAGGAGCAGGCAGTGCCCAGTCAGATGTTGGGTCTGGTTCTTGTATTAGACTAAGGGCTGAAGGCTTTGTCTCTGTCCCCATACCCAGGGGTTTTGCTTCTTGGCCTGAACATTTTAGGGTCCAGGTGTCCTGCCTCCCCTTACTCCCTGAGTGACTCTGAAACCTCAGAATCCTCTTTTTCCTTTGGTACATGACTGAAGATGATCCTCCCACCCCTTCCCCCTAAAGAAAACCGGATAGAAATTTGGGGAGGAAGCCAAGTATGATATTAAAGGAAATAAACTTAGGACTGCTTGAATTTGGTTCCCAAATAAAATTTAAAATAGGACAGCTAGAACCACACTGTCTCCCTTCCCACCCGCTACCTCTTCTCCATTACTTCCTCCAATTTCAGGTAACAAGACCTACAGACTTGATTGCCTAGGAGTCCCCTCCTTCCCATTATAGGTTCCTGCAGCTGTGCAGGATGACCCCTCCCCCCAGCCTGAGGCAGCTGCAGCAGATGTGGAAGAGGGAGGGCACTCCTAGCTCCTAATCCTTGGCTTCTCTTGAGATTCTTAAAAATTTACTGAGCTAGGCGAGCCAGGCTTGGTGGTCATGCCTGTAATCCCAGAGATTCCAGAGAATTGCAACTTAGAGAGGCCCTAAGCAACTTAGGATGAACCCGTCTCAAAAAAAAAAAAAAAAAAAAAAAAAAGAACTGGGGTTGTTGATCAAGGGTTAAGTGCCGTGAGTTCAATCTCTAGTACTAAAAAAAAGAAAAAAAATTACTGGAACCAAATTCTAGGGAGAGGGGATACTCTACCATGAATTAATAGCAAAATGCACAGAAATTCTTTTGGTGCTGCCATTTCCTTCATAGGTGGTTGTCCCATTTTGCCAGGCTTCTCAAAGCAGACCCAGGGCCTGCCTCTTCCTCCCCCAGTGCCTACGGAAGGAGCACCACCTGCCACCATCCCAACCCCTGCCCTAAAAGGTCAGTATATAACAATGCTTACCTCCTGCCTCTTTCTGTTTCTCAGCATCATCTTTGTCAGTTGGTTCTACCTTTGTCAGGGCTCCACCTGGAGCTAGTTTAGGAGAGGGAGGAAGGAAGGAAGGTATGAGGAAGCGGTGAGCAGCACACAGAATGAGCTGGGAGGGAAGGGGACCGACTTCCTGGCAGCCTCAGCTCCCGGTTCCCAGTTCCTGCGCTGGTATCCTGTCCTCAGAATGGCCTCCGCCCAGGCTGCCTGGTGTTCCCTGGGCAGCCCTCTACACTGCTCCAGAGATCAGAAGGATTTTTCACAGCAAGGAGGACAGAAAACTTCTCCGTGGGCCCTAAGTAGTTCTAAATCTCTGATGAGGAAAGAGTCACCGAGGATGAAGGAGCCAGGCTCTGCCAAGTCCCACCACCGCCAGACCGGCCAGGGACAATAGTTGATCAGTGAGTCTTGAGACCCATATAAGGGAGATTCCATCTTCCCACCGCCCCCAAATCTATTCTGCCCTTGCCTCTGCTGCCACACCTAGGCACGGGCAAATGGGATCTAGAAAGGCAGGTAACCATGGCCTTTCCTTACTCCCTTAGGGGGCCCTGTTCCTATCCTGTTGTCCCTTACTGCCCACTCTTCACTCTCCTTCCATCCAGTGGTATCATTGTCCTGATGATTCGGGGGGCAGGGGCAGAACCGAGGTTGCTGTGCTAACGGCTGAGCTGAGGCTGCAGCCTTGTGGACTCTGAGCTCCATCCCCCCACTTTCCCCTAGGATTCCTCATTCGCAGCCTCAAGTCTCTCCCTTTCCCGACTCCTGCTCTCTTCCTCCGTTCTGTAGGCTCCCCTCACCCTCTGGATGGGAGCCTGTGGTTATGTACTTTCTTACACACACTCAGCTGGTTCAGACACATACAAACACACATCCCACACACACTCACAGCCAGTTACGAGAACATCCAAACACACCCACTGCCTCCTCCACACACCTGTACACACACCCACCCAGGGATCAGCATCCACACATACATAGAATCTGGCACATACACGTCACCCCCTTAGCCACTTTACATTCCCACCCCCATTCCTCTTAGGGGCCTTGTATCTGTTTCACTCTTCGAAAGCTCCTACCCACTGCCCCCAGCCTTGTGGGTGGGGGTGTCACACACACTAATCCCGTTTCACCCACCTCCTTATAGATCTGTGTTTTAGATTGAGCCCTAAATCTCAATTCTTCCCGAGATATTCTCTCTCTCTCTCTCTCTCTCTCTCTCTCACACACACACACACACACACACACACACACACACGCACACATTCCTCCCACAGAATCTACCATATTTACAAACTCTTCTTCCATGTGAAACCAAGCCTGTTTTGACCCTAATGCTACCCCCTTTCCTAGCTGAAGCTGAGGGTTTGGTGGCAGGGTCTCACCCACTGGGGCAGGTTCTTGTCTCTGTCTCATGCTGCGCTTTCCCAACCAGCATGCCCCATCCCCCAGTCCCTATCTTTATCTCTAGACCCCCTTCCCATCATAACCCTCCCATCTCCACCCTTTTCTGCCCTGGGATTATCAGTGGAGGCGGGGCTGGGCTCCAGAGCCTGCTGCTGTGACCTAGATTTCAAGGCTGGGATGGTTCCTGGTGCTGACAGTCGGAGAGCATTGTTCCTGGTCCAGCCTGGCAGGGCCACCGCTGGGCCCTTCTGTCTGGTTGCACCTGGGTGTGCAAGTGAGAGTGTCTATGAGTGACTGTTTCTTGTGGGGGTCGTGCTGGCCCTGCTGTCTGGCTCATTGTCTGTCTGTGTCACCGTGCCTGCCACCAAGGGAGGCTTGTAATTCTGGTCCAAGAAGTGGGCTGGGTGTGGGGACTTCTAGGTCCACACCTCTTATTGTGTGATGGCCATGCCTCTCTGCCTCAGTTCCCCTACAATAGAGCCTAGAAGTAAGGAAAATAGGAATGTATCAGTCAGCCTGAACCCTTTGAACTGCCAAATTCCCAGCCCAATGTTGGGGTGCTTCATGGGCATCCTCGGTCAGGGACAAGGTCATCTAGCTTTTTGCTACCCTTTGTTCTAGCCACAGAGGGTTATGACATGCTTTCTTTTTCCTTGATACTGTGGATTGAACCCAGGGATGCTCTACCACTGAGCCACATTCCCAGTCCTTTTTGATACAGGCTTTCCCTAAGTTGCCCAGGCTAGCCTCAAACTTGCAATATTCCTGCCTCAGCCTCTTGAGTTGCTGGGATTATGGGTGTGTACCACTGCACCAAGCTATGATTTCTTTATTTTTTTTTTTTTTTTGCTTTACCCTTCTGATTTTAAGAGATATACTCATTGTAGGAAATAAGTGCCTGTTTTGAGCTCACTACTAGTGTTTCACATTTTATCAAATCCAGCAAGTTCATTCTAAGGTTCATCCTTCTTTCTTCCTGTCTTAGCTACAGTTCCTATTTTAGGGGAGGGAGGACTTGAATGTTCTTCACCTTCTTACCTAAGGATCATGAATGAAGACCTAGAAGATATGTGGCCTTGCCCAGCACCCTGTGGGAGGCCACGCTAAAGGCAGTGCCAGCAGGATGTTGATGCAGGAAGGGGTGGCAGCCCCCTTCCTGCCAGACTCTCCCGAAGCTGCATCTTGGTGCCCTTCCCCCCACCACCCAGCAAGCCTGGGAACTGGGCAGGGGGCCAGAGCCAGCCGCTTGGTATTCTTGGGCGCGGGGGCTGCAAGCACAGCACAAAGGCTGGGAGACAAGGCTGAGTGGGGGCCCCTGTAATGATGAAAGGAGAAAATGGGCAAAGTGGGGATAGCCCATTGCTTCCCCTTACCCCAGGCCCTGATGGCTTAATATGAGGCTATGCATGGAGGGGCCAGGGAACCATCAGACCAAGCAACTAGGCATCCTTCCAAAGTGAGTCATTAGTGGGGTGGTGGGCAGTTGAAGTGAGGACCCTTTTGCTTCTGGGGAAGAATGGAAGCTAACATTTCAACCAACCCCCCCCCCCCCAGCTCTTTTACAGTTTCTTCTTCCACAGCAAGCCTCTCCCTGTTGTTGTTTTGAGGTTTTTTTTTTTTTTTTCTTGACAGGGGGAGGGGTTGGAGGTGGGTGGGGCATTTCTGGGGGGGGGACTCTGAAACAGCGGGTGAGAAAGTCGGGAGCAGGTTGCCATGGTAACCGCCTCCTCAGTCAGGGGAGCTGTTGCCAGGGTTACTGTTAGAGGGGGGAAAAAGAAGAAAAAGACAGTGGAGGGGGGAAGTATGACTTATCACTCTAGGCTCCAGCACTGTCCTATCTTAAGTGTTTTCCTGTCTGTCCCCAATGCTTCCCCTAGGTCTTCATTTTCTTCCTCTGGCTCTGCCCACCCGTGTTCTAGACACATGCCTGGCAGGGCAGTGAGGGGGTGTGGATAGTGCCAGTATGTGAATCAGACTCAGTACACCAAGTCCAGACTCCTTTCCCTTTGTTACCTCCCCACCCCAGTCATGGCCGAATACGGGACCCTCCTCCAGGACCTGACTAACAACATCACCCTTGAAGATCTGGAACAGCTGAAGTCAGCCTGCAAAGAGGACATCCCAAGTGAGAAGAGCGAGGAGATCACCACAGGCAGTGCCTGGTTTAGCTTCCTGGAGAGCCACAACAAGCTGGACAAAGGTGCGGGACGCGGCTCGGTCCACTTGGCAGAGAGATGAGCACAGAGCTCCCACACATGCGTGTACCTCTCGACAAGGCAGGCGAGAGAACGGAAGGGGCAGGAGGCGTTGGACAGTTTTCATTGTGCCCCTTGGCAGTAAATACATTATTCAGATACTCCTGTGCTATTATTACATATATAGAGAACATCAAAGCAATTTAAAAGTGGCAGCATTTAAAATAAAACAAGTTCTAACTTTCTTTTATCTGCTTTTAGAGACTCCTGCTCTAGAGGGACTGGGGATTGTAATTGGAGTGATCCCATGCAGCTGGGGGCTTTCAGGAGGACTTGGGAGTTTAAGATGGCCTTGAAAGGAAAGTGGGAATCCAGAGGGCCTGGTAGGCAGAGGGACAGACACAGAGGTGGGGGTTTCTGGTGTGTAGTCCTGCTTAGCTTGACTGGGACATTCTATATATTTAGAAGTAGCTGTGAAGGAATGAAGGTAAGTCAAAACTCTGTTGTGGAGGGCCTAGAGTGATAGACATTTGAGAGAAAGTGAGGTGAGTGACCTCAGAGCTCTTCAGAAATATTATTCGGACTGAATTAAATGTGGGAGCAGGGAGGGGAGCTGAAGGACATACTATGGTTAGGAGCCAGAGGTCTGAGGTCATCTGTAATATCTTGGAGTTGGCTGAAAACCAAGGTGATCATTCTTTTGGTTATGTCCACATCTTTCATTTAGAGTGACTTTTCTTTTTTTTTAAAGAGAGAGTGAAAGAGGAGAGAGAGTGAGAGAGAGAGAATTTTTAATATTTATTTTTTAGTTCTCAGCGGACACAACATCTTTGTTGGTATGTGGTGCTGAGGATCGAACCCGGGCCGCACGCATGCCAGGCGAGCGCGCTACCGCTTGAGCCACACCCCCAGCCCCATAGAGTGACTTTTCTTACTAGGCCCAGAACTTCTCTTGGATCTCACCATTCCTACCCATGTGTGCTATTGGGAAATTCTTCCTGATGGTTGGATGAAAGTGGAAAAAGGTTAGGGAGGGTGGGGTATTTGGAAGACAGTTTTTCTATTGTCCTTTCCCTAACCCTGCCAGGGACTTGCTATCTAATCCAAAGCCCTCTCTTTTTTTAGCGGTGGTACTGGGTTTTGAATCCAAGGGCGCTCTACCACTCAGCTACATCCCCAGCCCTTTTTCTTTCTTGTGTTGAGATAGGATCTAAGTTGCCCAGAGTGGTCTCAAATTTACCATCTCATCTGCTTACATGTGCCACCATGCCTGGCTCAAAGCCCTCATTCTAATTCTACAACCTAGAAACTTCACTGACCACTCCCTGCCCTTCCCAGAAACAGTCTTGTACCATTGTGTGGGTGCTTAGCTTTCTTTTCCTGGCTTAGTAGCCCAGCCCATCTCCCAGTGTGGCCCTATGAGAGCCAATGTTGTAGTAGTTCCAGAACACTGTCAAAGAGGCAAGGGGACTGCTACTGTCCAGCTCTGACCTAGTCTCCTGCATTCCTCCAGACAACCTCTCCTATATTGAACACATTTTTGAGATCTCCCGCCGTCCAGACCTACTCACTATGGTGGTTGACTACAGAACTCGTGTGCTGAAGATCTCTGAAGAGGATGAGCTGGACACCAAGCTAACCCGCATTCCCAGCGCCAAGAAATACAAAGGTAAGAGTTCATGTCTTTGGCATACCCCTTCCGTTATCCCTGGAATAAGTGCATTTGGGGAGCGTGCATGTTGGTACTCAGTGGGTTTATCTGGCACCTCCCACAGCTTTCATCCCTGGACACATCCCTTTTTGCCCCTAGACATTATTCGGCAGCCCTCTGAGGAAGAGATCATCAAACTGGCTCCCCCACCGAAGAAGGCCTGAGCAAGGGGGAGGAAGAAGAGGAAGGTTGGGCCTTCATCAGATCACTCCCTTCCCCAGCCTCCAAGGGAGGGGGCAAGGGCAGCACTCCCATGCACCCACTTACTAACCTGGTCCTAACTCCCTTACTGTGCGCGTGTGTGTGCGTGTGCGCACGCTCTGGCTGTCTGTCTATATGTCTAGCTCATCTAGTTCCTCCTCCTTGTGAGGGGGTGGGGGTCAGGATGGGGGGCTTAGTTTCCCCACTCTAATGGGGAGGTGGGGGCTATTTCTATGCAAATAGAAATTGGCACATTCCTACTTCCCTTTCTTCCACTTTTCCTGGCCACATCTTTAAAATGTGGAAGCAGAAAGGACCTGCATTTTCCTACATTGAGGAGCTGAGAAGATGAGGTATGGGAATGGTGGGTAGATCTAAGGAAAAGCAGGGAAGGAAAGGAGGGAGGATGAAGAGGCCAGTCTCCACCTGAAAGGGGCAAAGAAAAGCTAGAGTTCAGTGTTTGTATCCTGATGCTGGACTAGCTAAAAAGTTCCATTTCCTGCTGTTCCTCAGGCTGGAGAGCCTAGGTACCAGCAGGTCCCTTTTTATGCTCCTCTCATGGGCAAAGATGGGTATAAACCAGGGATCTAATGGAAGAAGACCACTGTATCCTTTCCTGGTCCCTAAGAGCAAATCCTATGGAGCAGCCAGCATTCAGTGTCCACCCCCACCCCCCACCTTTTTGCTCTGGAAAGACTAGGCTGGGAACATGCACCACTGAGCCTGAAATGGGGACATAGAGGGATGGGCCCCTTTATCACTCCTTTATTCCTATACAGACTGTTGCACACACTGACCCCAAACTTAGGTTGAGAAATGAGATCCTTAGGTTTTAATCTCAACCTGCCCCTGCTACAGGGTCCCAATGTGGATATTGCAGGCAACTACCCTCTCTTTACTCAGTCTAGAACACCCCAAGCCAGAAAGAAGTGTTTTCCTTTGTACTGATCCCCATGCCAATTCAGTCTTTGGAGGGGACTTGGTAACCCTTCTCACTGACACCCCGGCCCCCTTGGGCTTGTGGACGCCTCCTAGCCAAATAACTAGAGTACAGTGAGTGACCCCAGCCTCTTGCCTGTCCCAACATGCCCTTCCCCACCCTGACCGTGCTAACTGTGTGTACATATATATTCTACATATATGTATATTAAACCCGCACTGCCATGTCTGCCCTTTTTTGTGGTGTCTAGCATTAACTTATTGTCTAGGCCAGAGTGGGGGTGGCAAGGGAGTGCCACAGTGACGGGAGTGGCAGAGGCAAATTGCTACATATTCCGAACAGAAAAGCTTTTTATATTTAAAAAAAAAGCAAACCAAAAAAAAAAAAAAAATTAGATTCACATGCAAACTGAGACTATTTAGAGAAAGTTGGAAGTTAGCAGCTTTTAGGATGTGGGAGCAAAACTTCAGTGGGAGCAGCAGGCTGGCTGTTGGAAGAGGGAAGAAGCCAGACTGGTCAGAGTGCACCCTCGACTCCTAGCTGAGCCCAGTCTGTGTCCCCCCTCTGGCTACTGTTGCAGACACCTGCCTTAACATACACACCTCGAGTACTCCACGGTTTTGCCTTAAAGGACCTTCCCAACTCTCCCCAGCCCTGTCTGGCTTCTCCCTTAGGGAGAGATACTTGTAGAACTGGAATTAGGGAAATGAGCATGAACTGTCCTTTTATTTGGAATGTTATGTGAGGGAGAGTGAGAGGGAGGGAGAAAATGAGAATAAAGAGCTTTCCTTATGGAATAAACAGGAAAAGAAAAGACGGGTTATTTCGGCAGAGTCTAGTAGTTTCTCTGTAAGGCAAAATAATCTAAAAAGACTAACTTGCCCTCCCACCCTTTATCCTGCTGTAAGGCTGCCCCTATCTTGTGCTCCTCCATCTGCAGTGTGCACGGCCTTGTTCTAACCCTGGAATAAAGGTGACTGATTGTACTGTACTGGATTCCAGAATTTCTGAGTGACCAGGATTTTGGAGCCTCTGTATGACTGGGAAGGAAGAGGGAGCAATATTTACCCCTACATCCTTTATTGTAGCCTGGTATAGGGACCCAGAAAACACCCCAAATAGGATCCTCCTTTCCTCATCCCCATCTGCAAAGGACCACTGAGCTAAATGGGGCCTATTTCATTTAAATCGTCTCCAACTGGAACCTGAGCAAGAGAACTAGGATATTCCAGACTGGGCTTCCTAAAATCTTAACATGTACAGAGGAAGTGGGCAAGACTAAGCACCTACAATGGAAGGAACAAAAGCAGTCTATAATGAATGAATGGGCCACATATCACACAGAGCAGCAGAGTGTGAGGGAAAGCTTTACTGAGAAAATACAACAAATTCCAGAGTGCATGGTTTTAAGTCCCACCGTATCACTCCACTAGCAATAGAGAGACAAACCACTCGAGTCACTACACATTCCCTACCTCAGGAAGAAAGTGCAATAGCTAACATCGAGTCTGAGAGCTGCTAGGAAAAGGGGCAGGAGGAAGGAATGTCTGGCACTACCATCCTCTCACTTTTTCCCCCCTCTTCTTCACGGCCTGGTTTAGTAGAATCCAACTGTTCCAGGATGCAGAATTCCTAACTGGATCTTGTGGAAATTGGGGGCAGAAAAATAGCAGCAAAAGCAGTTAAGGGCAAGAATTCAAATAGGATTTTCATACTCAGTGACAAGTGATAAGAAAGGTATCCAAACCCTAGCCACCAGAATCCTGTTTTCTTTCTTTTTCTGGGTACTTTGAATTGAACCTGGAGTGCTTTAGTACTGAGGTACATCCCAAATCTATATTTTTTTCCTTTTGAGACAGTGTCTCGATAAATTACTGAGGCTGGCCTTGAATTTAAAATCCTCCTGTCTCAGTCTCCTGAATCACTGGGATTATATAGGCATGCACCACTGTGCCTGGTTAGATTACTGTTTTTCTTGTCCCTAAATCCCAAGATACCAAGAGGTGGACAAATTTATATAAAGTAAAACCCAAGAAATTTGCTCTTTACTATTTTCATTAGGAAGGCTGATATGGAGCTGGATTGCTTAAAGAATCATAGCTAAGAGAATGTGTGTATCTTCTGTCATACACAAGATCGGGAGAGAGTAGGCAGTGGGTGGCAGCACCCTTTCTAATGTCACAGGTCTGTCATGTTTTAAAAATAGGCCGGCCTCTGATTTGAAGACCCATCCTGGGAGCTCCCATGAGACTTAAGGAGAGTTAGAGGATCTGAGGCAGAGTTTAGAGAAAATGTTTTTCCAACCCCTATATCCAGGCAGAAAAGGGCATAACTGAGGATCCTTCCATTATTGAGCCTCCTAAAAACCTAAGAGTAAGCCCCAGGCTTTAATGGCCATATATAAAGGGCATGTTAACCATGGGTGTCATTTTGACATCATTACTCTTGCTCATTCTTCCTTTAAGTCCCTTTATTGCATTCATAGAGAATATATAGGTATTTAAACTTTGACAATAATTTTAACTTGATACATCCAAGTTTGACTTGCTTTTTAATATATTTATAGATATAAAATTAGGCCTCTAACAGTGATAGGGACAGGGAGATTGCTGCCACCAAACAATTCTTAAAAAAAAAAAAAAAAATTAAAAAAATAACAGAAGAGGTAATATCCTTCCTATTCTTCTTCCACCTCTGCCCCTCCTCCCACCTCTCTCCAATCTCCTTCACCAGACCTATTTAGGGGGTGATGGGATGAAGAGAAGAGAGTGAAGGATACATAATCAAGTGCAAAACACTGTGATGAGTACAGAGAATGAATGAGGTGGAAAGTGAGAAGTGTGGGATGGTTAAGGGCTCTAAGGACTTCCCAGAAAAACAGGATCCTGGGATAGATTTGCTCAGGGGGAAAACAATGAAACTGTCATAGACTTTAAAAAACAAAGGAAAAAAAAGGTCAAAAACCTAAACCAAAGAGCGAGTGGCACTCCTACCCTCCACTCTGGCCCCTTGGTATTGAACAGCCAGTTGTTGCCCTCACCCCACCCCCACATAGGAAACAAGGGAGATTAAAAGAAGCCCCATTGCCTATCCTAAACCAGTTAACAAAACAGGCTCCCCACCACCCCCAAAAAAAAGCTTCAGAGAGAGGCCATTTCTGCTGAGTCCTTTGTGCCTCTCCACAGAACCCATTCCAGGGCTCAACTCCCACTCCTAGGTGCTGTCTGCTGGTTCAATCCCCCTCTGGTCTGTCCTTCTCTTGGGATGTCTTCTAAACAAAAAGTCCAAAGTGCGTTTCTGCTGAATTTAAGGGCCTGGGACAGGAAAGCAGTGCCCAGGCAGGATAGGGTTGGCAGCCCCAGCCTGCCCCTCTTAGGCATGAGGCCTCAGGATGGCATGCATTGCACCCGGTCGGGGCCCTCCTCCTCGTCCGATGTATCTGAGGAGCTGGGAGACTCGTCAGAGTCCGCGTCTGTGGCCCCAACCCCAGGTTCTCGCCAGCGCTGTGGAATGGGAAAGCCTTGTTAGTACTTTTCCTGATCAAGAACAAGACTGTAAGGTCTTAGCTAGGCCAGGGATCAGCAGTGTTTTCTTAAAGGGCCAAAGAGTAGATATTTCAGACTTGTGGGCCACATGGTCTCTGTCGAAGCTATTCAACTCTGCCACTGTACCATGAAAGCAGTCATAGACAATATGAAGAATGGATGTGGCTGTGTTTCCAATAAAGTTTTATTTACAAAAACTGGCAGTAGGCCAGCTGCCAGTTTGCTGACCCCTGCCTCTTCAAGCATGACAGTAAATACTAAAAAGTACCCTAAGACATTTCTTCTCCACTCCCTTCCCACCCTCCTACCATTGCCCTTATGAAGATAGCACTCTGCATGTATGGTGACAGAAGATAGGAGCAGACACCAACCTTTCCTCTGGGGGTTCTGAAGGGAACAGGGGACCAATGGATGGGAAACCCAACCAAGATCACTTGATTCCTCCTTAATTTAGTGAGGAGGTGCACATTGGAACTTTGTAGCCCTCTTAAGAGGGTCACTGCCCTTGGGAGCTCACATCGAACCCCAGCTTACCCGGTGATGGCGTCTCTGTCTCAGGTGATGCATAAGAAACCAGAGCATGTGGCTATCAAACAGGTCAGTGTGGTGTAAGCTATCTTCATCCCGCTCTCGCTTGTTCTTCTTAATCACCTGAAAGCCAAAAGGGTTGGGGTTGGGGACAGTAATGAAATAGGGACCCTGGACCTAATCAAGAAGGTTGGTGTTCCATCCCAATAAAAGCTTCCTTGGGTGCTGTTACACTGAAGTGGAGCCAGATTCAATTAGGAAAGGATATCCTGGGTTCAGCCACGGAGAAGGTGGGAGGCTTTAATACAGAATAATAGTTCCTAAAGATGCTCCCTACCCCATCCTACTATCAACAAGAGGCACTCATAGCTGTCCCCTGGAACAGGACTGCTCCTCCAGAGAGAAGAACAGGAATGTTTGGGGAGGGCATAAGAGTAATGTCCTTAAAGAACTGGGCAGCAAGTCATTCCTTCCTATGGCAATGAAGAGTCTTAACAGCATGTGAATAAGTAGAAAGAAAAGTTCTGCAGCCAGCCACTTACATCCTTTAACCCGGTCAGCTCAGTAGAAGCTTCAGCTGTGGGTGCCCAGATCTTCACATCATGATCGAGGCCACTGGTTGCCAACACTGGCAGATGAGGGTGGGGCTCAAGACAGTTGACCTGGACAGGAGAAAAGGAAAACACAGGCTAAGTGGTATGTGGGAGCAGGGTTTAAAATCCACTACTCACCTTGAGCTTGATTAGGGCTGAAGCAGCTGCTAGAAAGGCAGACCCACCCATCTTGAGCTTAGGCCAAAGGGCCCAAGGGTGGAGGAGACACTGGACAAACTGAGTTCAAGACCAGGCCCCTCTAACATTTCTTTTTTTTTTTTTTTCTTTTTAAAGAGAGAGTGAGAGAGGAGAGAGTTAGAGAGAGAGAATTTTTAATATTTATTTTGTAGTTCTTGGCGGACACAACATCTTTGTATGTGGTGCTGAGGATCGAACCCAGGCCGCACGCATGCCAGGCAAGCGCGCTACCGCCTGAGCCACATCCCCAGCCCCGCTCTAACATTTCCTTTGCATTAGTCAGTGGTGGGCTTCATTCCTGGACACAGCCCTAGGATTGGGTGAGTGAGTGCCCATGTTTACTGTTGGCTTCACAAGAAGGCTACGAGGTCTGGATGACCTCATTCACTCTACATCCTAAAAGTTCCAATTTGCTTGAGGCTCAAAAAAGAATAACTCAGTGGCTTTCATGAAGTTGCAAATAAATTTTTAAAAATGAAGAAAGCAGTAGCTGCCAGTGAGCCCCCAGAGAAGAGTGAGAAAACAATTATATTCACTTGGCACTGTTTACTAATTGGTGGAAGGCAGAGGCTGGGGAAGAGGAGGCTGAGCTGGAGGGGGAATGATGGAGGCTGGTGTCTGCTTTCAAATCCTATATATCCCAGGGGACAGCATCCTGCTATCTGCCCTAAGAACACAATAAACTCAGCTATAGGGCAGCACAATATAAATAAGGCAGCTCCGTGGAGTACCCACTGCATCAATTTTAGCTACCCTCTGTATTTTTCACTGATAAGTCTTTAGACTCGGGCAATTTCCTTCTGTCTGAAAGCACCTATGCCCCCTGCTGTCTGATTTGGAAACTTGAGTTTTCCTAACAGGGCAGGGCAGGGCAGGGCAGGGCAGGGCAGGGCAGGGCAGGGCAGTTCCCATCCCCACAGGAAGAGCTAGTTACAGATCTAGCTTGCTAAAGCATTTTCAGGCTTTTAGTCAGATGAGAAATAGATAAGACACCCTGCCTTGCAGTTGCCCTGCAGTCTAAGAAAATAATAACCCCTGGCAAAAAGCTTCTTTTATGGTTCTCTCTGGACCAATCTCCCCTGCCTTACCTACAGTCAGAGAGTAACTAAGGAGAAGCTAGGGGCAAGCACAGAGAATAAAGCTGAACAGCAGATTCCCAACCTTCACTGACTTCCATTTTATAGATAAACAAAAGCTCAGAGAATACAATCTAAATCTGAGCCTAAGATTGTGACTGCAGTTAATATCTGGCTTTCAAGCAGCAGATATGGAGCATAAGGAGGCACTAGAAATAAACTCCATAACCTGAAAATATTATCAAAAGGTATGTGTCAACTTACACATACAAACCTGAATTCATTCATCCAGCTCCTGATAAACCTTTGCTACAGACCTATATATACTCTGAGATAGCTGGGCTTCAACAAGTCAGCAAAATTATAAAGCTAAGGAAAGCTCAGGGGAGTCTTAATATTTAAGACTAGGATAAAGCCAATGGCAAGAGAGGAACAAGAGAATAAATTACATACAGTACCTGAGGTAGAGCCTGTAGGGAAGCCAATAGAGAACTTCTGGACCAGGGACCTGGTCAATTCACCAGACCTGTCTGAATGCCAGAACTTACCTCTCATTAATTCTTGAGCAGAGAAAAGAGCTCTGGCCTTAGATGACTGGGCTGGGGGCATGTAGGAAATGGAATAAAGCATCAAAGTGCTCTCGGGAGAGTAAGGAGTTGTCCTTTGAAATTCCCCACCCTTGTCCCTGTGAAGTTGAATGGGAACAAAGAAAGGAACCCAAAATAAGAGTTAGGAGACCTAGGAACGGTGGACGATGACTTCTCAAATTGCTCCAGTTCTAAGATTCTACTTTGTGATATAGAATTGTTTCATAATCTCCACTGAGGCTGGAGTCTGGTAACCTCCATTGCTGGAAGGTTAGGACAAAAAAAAAAAAAAAAAAAAAAAAGAGAGAGCCAAGGGAGGACCACAGATCATGCAGCTTATACAGAGACAAGAACAAGTAAGGAAGCTCACTTCAGTGGGCAGTCTCTATTTCTTGTTCTATCTAGTCTCTCACTCTTAAAACCACTAGAACTCAGGCCATCTCAAGTAGATGCTCTCCCCTCCTGAGTACCTGGATTAATCAATCATCCAATCCTGGTACTGGCTAAACTAAAAGCAAACCGGCCTGCAGAGTGCTTTGGAGAACAAATAAGTGCTGGTCTGGGAGAAGGGCATTCATCCCTTCATCTCTCTGGAATAGAATGCAAGACAATAGTTGATTATCAAGAAAGGATTCACTGGCTCAAGTTTGAGATCAACCACGGCAACTTAGATTCTGTCTCAAGACAAAATAAAAAAGGCTGGGGATGTAGCTCAGTGGTAAGGTGCTCCTGGGTTCAATCCTAGTACCAAAAAGAGGGGTAAAGGTGGGGGAAGGATTCAAGGGTTCCTTTTGATTTCCTTCTGACTACATGCCCATTGCGTAATTTCTCCAGTGTGCCAGGTGCTGTGGCATATGCTTATCATCCAAGCAACTTGGGAAGCTGAGGCATGAGGACCACAAGTTCGAGGCCAACCTTAGCAACCAAGCAAGATCCTTAGCAATGTAAAGAGACCCTGTCTCGAAATAAAAACTAAAAGGAATGAAAGAACTGAGATGTGGCTCAGTAATACAGCACCACTGGATTCAATTCCCAATACCAAAGGAAAAAAAAAAAGACTCTAGTGTTTTGGATTTGTTAACTACAGATGATAGAAGGGGACCTATGGAAGAGTAGGAAATGAAGCAGGAAAGAAAAGGACACACCTTGTACTTCTAGACTTCTCTCCTCTTGCATTCAGGTTATAGAAGTCCTGTTTTATATTGGTCCCAGGTCTCAAAAATTTAGAGGAAAATCTGAAATATTCTCAGAGCAAGGTAAGAAAAACACAAGAAGGAATGGGATCCTGCTTGCAAGGAACCATTCTAAAATATAAAACCATTCTCTGGTAAACCTCATAAAGTCATGGCTAGGCTCTTTGAAGTTTCCCACAGCTTAGAAAGAATGAAAAGGAAGAAAGTCCAAGCAGTCAGTCTCGATCATTATTTAGAGGCCACAGGTAACCAGACTATCTTGGGTAATTAGTACAACCTAGCCTTTCAAACTGTCTCTTTCCTATCTTCTGTGGTCTAAAAACCTTATAATAGGAAGTTCTAAACTTTTTTCCTAATTCTGGGTCTTAAAAAAGAAAAAGTGACATGGTTAACTAGATATATCTTAAAAGGTAACCACTCTCCACTCCTTAACTTGATCCTCACTGTCTTTTTGCCCTATTTCCACAGAGGTTGCATGCAAAACTCAAAAGACAGGCAGACTAGACTGTAACATAATCAAGGATTATATAGCAGGCTGCTCATCCACTCTTTTTGAGAAAAAAACATATTTTGCCACATTTGCTTTCTCCCTATACATGTACACATCCATTTGAAAGTAGGCGTGACATTTCAACCTTAAATATTTCAACATGTGTCGACTAAGTGTAAAGATATTTTTCTACATAAATATTACCAGATGATATAAATCTAATGGTCACTCTTCTGGAAAAGGTCCATGCTTAAGCTGGTTGGTACACACCTAAAATTGGAGCCACTTGGGAAATGAGAGACAGTAGGATTGCAAGTCTTTGGCAAGCCTCAACAACTTAGCAAGGCCTTGTTTCAAAAACAAAGCTGGGCAAGGTGGTACACGCCTATAATCCGAGAGGCTGAGACAGGAGGATCTCAAGTTTGAGGCCAGTTTGAGCAACTTAGTGAGATCCTGTCTCATAAACAAGGGCTGGGGATGTGGCCCAGTGGTAAAGTGCCCCTGGGTTAAAACCCCAGCACCAAAAATAAGTAAGTAAGTAAGTAAATAAATAAATAAATAAATAAATAGGGAAGAGAGGTGACTCAGTTGTAAAGTGGTGCTGGGGACTGAACCCAGCAATCAAATAAACAAAACTGAAACCAAAACCAAACAAAAACAAAACACAACACAATACCTCTCAGCATCCTCAGACTATGCTGCCTTTTAATTAAATGTAGTTGGCTGGACCTCTAAGACATGATATTAGGTAGCCACAGTGAAAATTCAGAGTCCCTACTAAAACCTACCTTATTGATCTGAAATACTATGGAGCCAGTCGGCTCAGCATACCATACTTACCACACCTCCCTTGTCCCCCTCCATGAACTGAATGATCTGGCAGGATGATTTTTCCCAGAGGAAGATGTGTCCGCAGTCACTACCGCTCACCACAAATTCACTCTTGGGGCCATAGAAATTGACGCCTTTTACTGAAATAAATGAGGGAACAAACCACATGAGGATTGGCATCAGGCCTATATATATTTCTCACAGGGAAAAATAACTAAATATTCACAAACTCCAAATTAGCTGCAAGCCAAATAATTCCTTTCATCTTTACAAATCAAACCAAAAGATTATGCATGTATAACAGATAATTATAAGAATCACACCAGTCCCAGAGACTACTTATATTCTCTCAATGAGCTCTACAGGGCAGAGGAGTCTCCAGTTGCCTAGCAATAGCCTGCCTCATTTATACCCTATCAGGTCTCACTAATGACCTTACCCGTCTGAACCTACATGTGCTAACTCTGCCTATTGCCAGGCAGCATTCACCAATGTTCTAGGATTATCCTTACTATATATTTCATTGGTAATTTGTCAGTGCTTCTTGGGTCACTGGCTGATCTGAGACTGATGAAAGTATATGCCACAATCACCTAACTCATATGAATTATGCTTTCTACCAGGACTCTGAATAACAGGGCTCCACTCTCTAAAATTAGCAAAAGCAGCCAGGAATCCCAACTACTAAAGCCATCCATACTGGCCATGACGCTGTTACTCTTCCCGTGGGCTGAGATCCAAGTACAGATTTTTCCTTCCCTTCTCATCAGCTCAAAGAAAAAGTAAATGTAACTCCTGCCTCCAAGTCAAATTATGACAGGACTGTTAGGAGTGGTAACAACAAAAGTCAGTGATTCCCCAACTTTTCTGTACATTAGAACGGGAACTTTACAAAAGTACCAGCACTCAAGTTGCACCCTACACCAATGAAATCAGAACATATGGGAGTGGGCACCAGGCATTGGTACTTGACTATCAGGTGACTCTAATTTGCCCCGAAGTATGGAAACCATAGACACTGAATAAAAAAAGATCAATCTTCACTGCAAATTTAAACTAGGTACTATCACAACTCCTCCTCACTCAAAAAAAAAAAAAAAAAAATTTCCTCTTCCCTCCCTAGTGGTACAAGCTTATGACCCATTTTAAGTAATTCAGCATCACTGACTAAAGCAGGTTTTCCCTGACTCCTTAACAAGCTCTTGTACCCATTTGGAATTTGCCTAAAAATTTACCTAAAATACAGAGAAAAAGGAAAAAAAAAATAGTAAAGTCTTATGTTCAAACCAATTAGAAGCAACATTACTGCAGTGAAGATGCTCTCAAGCAAAGTGGAGAAAACATGAAAATGCCAGCCCAATGGGATCAACTCTCACTGCAAGGAACCAGAAGCCTATCCCTTAGGTAACTTCATATGTACAAGCTGAATAAAATACTACGGTTCTCCAAGCCAATAGGATTTGGCCACAGAAACCTAGAAAAACAGTCTCACCTGTGGCATTATTTCTGTGGCCCTTATATCTCTTAACATACTGGGCCCCATCACTGTGAGAGGAGTTGAAGAGGTAAATGTCTTCATCATTATAACTGGCCAGGAGCTCTGCCAAGAACAAGAACACAGCAGTGAAGGCAAAGGCTGAAAAATGCAGGAATCAGGAGTTGGGGGTTGGGATGGGGCTTCTTGCCAGTAGTGCCCCCTCCTAATACCCAGGTGTAACACCCATCTTACTCAGTTGGAACAGCAGGCAAGTGAAGTTGTAAGGGCAGACTAGGAACACACTGCCAACCCAGGGGTAGCAGAGGAAGATCTCAGGAAGATCACATCCATTCACTCAGGATGAGACAAAGGCATAAGAACCTGCTCAGGCCAAGTAGCCTGGGCTTCAGGACAGGCCCTGCCAAATATCATCTGCAGCATTCTGCAAATGGTGCCTGGCATCTCCAAGGGTCACTGCTGCATCCTCCCACTATGTGCTCACCATCAGCAACTACTCCCCAGATGCTCCACTTGGAGCTATAGCACAGTGGTGAGCACTGGAGGGCACGTGCCTCACTGGCTCAGCAGCTCTCTAGACAGAGGAGGCATGCCAGCCTAGGAGCTGGGCCCTGCTCACGTACCTGTGCCGTCGTGGCTGTACACAAGACAGGTGATGTTTGCTTTGGACTCACTGTTCACCTGCAATAAGGAGCAGATACTGACTGATGCCCCACCCCCCCATTTGGCATACCATCTTCAGGAACAGGTTTTCCTTCAAACTCCCCTATATCTTCTCCCAGAGAATGAGAGAAAAACAGAGACAGATAGGAGTACAACTAATGAAACATGACCACCTCAAAGGCGAAAATCTTAGGGCCTTGTCTTCTCTCTGCTAGCCATTTATTTCATATACATGGTTTCATTAGGCCTCACCATGATGGTCCAAGGCTGTTACTGTTCTCTCTACTTTCTTGATGAGAAAATAGGCTAACAGAGGTGAACTGACTGCCCAAGATCACAAAGCTGGTAAGTTGGGAAGCCAAGATTGAAATCCAGGTACATGACTTGAAAATGCAAGCTCTGCTTTTCCCACTATGCCAACAAGTTCAAAGGCCGACTTGAGATCAAGTCAGGGAAGCCAGGAGTCACTGGCCCTTCATGAATCTTACCAGGTGATGAGGACAGAATTTCTTGAGTACACCATTGTTCTCATTCTCATCAATTTTCCTCTGGTCATAAATCCTGTAATGGAAGAAGCAATAGAAATGTCAAAACTTACAAGATGATCCCTCAAAGAGCTGCAATTAGTGGCAGAAAGCAAATGGATGAAGATAAAGGATATTTTCCCCACCAAACTTCCAGTTCATGCTCTTTTATAAAGATCCTCCATTCCTCAATCCATTTTCAAACCCTAACTCGTTCATGATGGTACTTTCCTCAATTCTACCAGTTTCAACTTTTATATCACTTCCAGCTTATTCCACTGAAACAACTAACATCACAGAGCTTTTAAAATGTATATTACCTATCCCAAAGAGTTTATTACTCCTGGACAGAGATCATGCTGTTTGTAAGTGAATAGGTCTCTGATTCTTTTTTATTTGGCCAGTTCTCCCTCTCATACCCCACAACAACTATTAGAAAACTACAATTTTCCTCAAGACCTTCTCTCCTTCCTTTATTGCCATCAAGCAAACTACCTTCATCATTCCAACTCTCTCCAATTCAATCTTCATAAATATTTATGGCACATATGTTTCAAGTATTGTGCTAAGTGTGAAAATGCGTTGAGAAAAAAGGCAGATCCAGTCTTTATCCTGAAAAAGATAAGATATCCAGTCTTTATCCAGCAGTTTTCTCTAATCTCCAAAGATGCTCTTAATCTCATCATCCCCAGGGAACTCGTTTGACTAATTAGTTCCATTTCTCAATCGCTTCTTTCATCACTGTCAAACATTTCTTTTCTACTGTTGCTTTCTCTCTCTTTCCTTCTGCAAATTACTCAAAAGAACAATATAAATTCAATGTTTTCACTTCCTTACTTTTTGTTCACTTCTCAACCCATTCCAATATGTCTTTTACCCTCAATTTACCACTAAACTTCTTAGGCTGAAATCTTTAGTAACGTAACTGCCAAAGCTAAGAAGACACTTTTCAAAGCTTTCTCTCTTGGTCTGACATTGTTCATTACTGCTTCCTTGAAACATCATCCTTCCTTGATAGCCAATCATTCCTCAGTACTGTCCATGAGTTTGTCTTTGTTTATCCCTTAAATGCTGATGTTCCCCCGGGGCTTGGTGTTAAATTCTCATCTGACTTTATACCAGGGAATTTTAACCTGGAGTCTAAAGAATATGTAAACCTCCAGAAACTGCTTATGCATATTTTTCTTTACTGATGCTTTAAGCACTACTTCCTAAAGATGGATAAATGCCTTAAATCCGTGTTTCTAAATCATACTTAATATGAGCTCCAGACATACATCTACTTAACAAATGGATGTTATAATAGGTTCCCCAAAAGTAAACTAATTCTAAACCTATCCCTTTCCCCTGAATCTTTGAAAATGGAACTATCATAAATGGGAGTGATCAAGCAAGAAATCAGGTACCTTCTCTCCTATATAGCAATTCCTGTCTTGTCAATTTTACTCCCTGGGTATATTTTTAGACAATATTTGCTTTCTTCACCACTTATCATATTTTGCCTAGATAATAGCATTATCCTTCTAATTTCCCTGCTTGAACTGTCATCAGAAGTATGTGTAAAACGCTAAATTTTATGTAAATTCCCTGATTGTATCTCCTCAGTGATTTTGTACAACCAACTGAATAAAGTTCAAACTCCTTAGTATGGGTGCCTAACTCTGCTTCAATATTCTACACAATAGCCACATAACTATTTGGGAGGCTGAGACAGGAGGATAAGAAGTTTGAAGCTAGCCTGGGCAACTTAAAGAGGTCCTGTCTCAAAGTATCAAAATGAAAAGGGCTCTGGATGAAGCTCAGTGGTAGAGGGGTTGCCTAGCATGTGTAAGGGCCTGGACTCAACTCCAAATACCACACAAAAAAAAAAAAAAAAAAAAGTGGGGGTGGGGGGTGGGCAGTGGAGGAGGGAGGGAGAGAAATGGAAGGAGAAAGAGAGAATTACCCAGGAAATGCTTGATAAATGAACAATAACAAAGCCAGGTGGGTGGCAGGGGGATGGTTACACTATCAATTACAACTCTTTCAGCAGATTTATCAGCTGTTAATCAAATTTGTTTTTCTCTTAACTAAGTTTAAATCAACAGCTCTCAAATATCACTAAGCCATTATAAGATTCAACAAGTCAGCAAATTAATTAAAAAAAATTGAAATACTCAAGTTTCATGGGATGCCTTTTGATAATATGGTAGAATTCTGTGTTCCTCAGTATGTAATGCTTTTTGGCCTTCTACTTTATAGGAATTTTCTTCCCTTTCTCCATTTATTAAGAACCTACTATATCTTATATATGATGATGCTAGACAAGGGTTGGCAAACTTTTGTTTTGTGTTTTTTTGTACTGGGAATTGAACCCAGGGGCATTTTACCACCACTGAACTACATCCCCAGGGCCTTTTATTTTTTATTTTGAGACAGGGTCTTCCTAAATTGCTGAGGCTGGCCTTGAACTTGAGATTCTCCTGTCTTAGCTCTCCCAAGTCACTGGGATTACAGGTATACACCACTGCAACTGATGGCATTTTATTTTTAAAGAGCAAGAAAGTAAAAAGTGGTATTAGAGATTGAAACCAAGGGAACTTTATACTGACCTATATCCCCAGCCATTTGTATTTTGAGACACAGTTTTCCTAAATTGCTGAGATTGTCCTTGAACTTGTGATTTTCCTGCCTTAGCCTCCTGAGTTGCTGGGCTTATAAGTGTATGCCAATGTGCCCAGCTGTCCAGGATTCTTGAACAAGGTAAAGTCATCTCTCATGTGTTTTTAAAAATATTATCCCCATGATTTCTTATTAATACAATTTATTTCAAAATACATTTACAAAATGTGGTCTGATTTCAAAAGGAAGATGATGCTTTTTAACTACCATAAAGAAAGCAGTCATTCCTGTAATCCCAGTGGTTTGGGAGGCTGAGGCTCTAAGAAACTTGGTGAGACCCTGTCTCAAAATAAAATATAAAAAGGGCTAGGAATATTGCTCAGTGGTTAAGCGCTAGTTCAATCCCTGGTACAAATTAAAAAAAAAAAAAAAAAAGAAGAAGAAAGCAAAGTCATTCATTTTTCTAGTGATACTGCCTCTTCTCTTTTTCAAATTGACAATCTCAAATAAATATAGTTAAAATAAAAACTGGAGAGGGATGGGTACAGTTTCCTACTAAAGGTCAGAAGGAAACTAACTGGAGGTTGAACCCATGATGCCTGCTTTCCTTAGAATATTGCCTCAATAGTCAGGGTTTCAACAAATGCTCATAGGGGGCTGGGGATGTGGCTCAAGCGGTAGCGCGCTTGCCTGGCATGCGCGCGGCCCGGGTTCGATCCTCAGCACCACATACCAACAAAGATGTTGTGTCCGCCGAGAACTAAAAAATAAAATATTAAAAAAAAATTCTCTCTCTCTCCTCTCTCTTTTTTTTTTTTTTAAAGAGAGAGTGAGAGAGGAGAGAGAGAGAGAGAATTTTTAATATTTATTTTTTAGTTCTCGGCGGACACAACATCTTTGTTGGTATGTGGTGCTGAGGATCGAACCCGGGCCGCACGCATGCCAGGCGAGCGCACAACCTCTTGAGCCACATCTCCAGCCCCTCTCACTCTCTCTTAAAAAAAAACAAAACAAAAAAAAAAAATGTTCATAGGAACAAAGATTATCTCTACAGATAAAGAAAATGGCTCAGAATAGTAGGAGCCAAAACCCCTCAGTTCACACCTAGGGTTTTCAAGTCAAATTATTTCTAAATCCCAAAACAATATACAAAACTGTAAGTGCAATGGCAATTTATTTATGAAAATGGTAGAAGTAGGGCACAGTGGCTCTTGCCTATAATCCCAGCAACTTGGGAGGCTGAGGTGGGAGATTGCAAGTATGAGGGCCTCAGAAACCTGTCTCAGTTCAAAGCCAGTCTCAGCTACTCACCGAGACTTTGTCTCAGGATAAAATATAAAAAGGGCTGGGGATGTAGCTCAGTGGTTCAATTCCTAGTACGGAGGGGGGGTGGTGGGATACAAAGGACCATGTAATACATGAACAGATGTTCAACACCATTAGCAATTATACAAATTCAAATCAAAACTACACTGAGATTTTTTCTCACACCAGTCAGAATGGCTGTCATCAAGAATACAAATAATAAGTGTTGGGGAAGAGGTGGAAAAAAAGGAATACTTTTGTACTGTTGGAGGAACTGCAAATTAATACAACCATGATTGAAATCAATATGGAGGTTCCTCAAAAAATTAATCATGGAACTACCATATGACCCAGTTAAACCACTCCTCGGTATTTATCTTAAAAATTAAAGTCATCATTCTACAGTGACACATGCATACCCAGGTTTAGTAGCACATTTCATAACAGTCAAACTACGGAACCAGCCTAGGTCTCTATCAACTAATGAATGTTTTATATACACAATGGAGTTTTATTCAGCCATAAAGAAACATGAAATCATATCATTTGCAGGAGAATAGATGGAATAGAGACCATTATGTTGAGCAAAATAAATCAAACTCAGAAGGTCAAGGGTTGTATGTTTTCTCTCACATGCAGAAACTAGAGAGGATAAAGAAAAAAAGAAAGATGGTGGTGGATCTCATGATAAAGAGAGGGACATCAGTAAAGGAAAGGGATGAGAAGCAGGGAAGGAAGAGATAAGTGTTGGGGAGTGATATTGGCCAAATTATATGGTTATATTATGCACATGCACAAATATGCAACAACAAATCCAATCATTATGCACACTTATAATGCACCAATAAAAAATGTGGAAAAAATTAAAACAATAACAACAAAAGACTGTCTCAAAAAAAAAAAAAAAAAAAAAGGCTAGAGATGAAGTTCAGTGGTAAAGTACTCCTAGGTTCAATCCCCAGTACCAAAAAAGGAAAAAGAAAATGGTAGAAAATTCACTAAAACAGCACCTGCTGGAAATTAGGTCTTAACTACTAGTGAAGAACTTGATCAATTTATCAGGTTTCTTTAAAACATGCAAAGTCATCTATATAACAGGAAAAGCCATCTCTCAGAGACTGTTTACATTAAGGAACAGAACAGCTCAGAAGGTGCTTAAGCATTCTGGAAGAGGATAAAAATTAAAAATGGTGGTAAATGAACTTCTAGGCATTTCACACTTCACCATTCTGAATACATGGCAATAGGTTCACAAATTTGACACACTAAGAATGGTCTCTCCTTTTATTTTTAAAAACCTGCAATAAATCCTACAGATTTTTTTTTTTTTTTTTTAAAGACAATGTGCCAGAGTCTCAAACTCTCAAAAACACAGAAAAGCAATAGACTCACCTTACAAATTGATCTCGTCCACCTACTGCAAACTGGTGGGTATTGGCAGGATTCACATAGATTGTATACAGCCCCACTTTCTTCTCTTTCTCTTTTGTCACCACCAGTTTCCTGTAAGAGTAGAAAAATATACAACATTTTAGTCTCCATAAGATCTAGATGGTCATGACAAATGAGAGCCAAGACGGCAATATAGGCATGGCTAATAAGAAAGCGAAAATATTCTCATCTGGAAAGAAAAATTATTTTTGTTTGTCTTAGACAATGAAAAATGAAAAAGCAAAAATATTCACTACATGCTACTTTGAAGATGGGAAAAATATTCAGTAAAATTTTTTCTTGTGTTGCTTAAGAAATGTAAGTTAAAGGTATATGCTCTTCAGGAAGTCCAACACAATAACAACCAGTCATTAAAGGATGTTACCCATACAGTTCCCTCCTCTATTTGTAAATACTGTATATCTTCCCAATCACCTGGAGAGGAGTGGAGAAAAATTTACAGAACCACTGGGTTAAAAAATAACTTTAGGTCAGAGTGTGTCTCCCAGATTCTGGAAAAATGCCACTTAAAACCTAGCTTTAAAGCCAAGCACAGTGGTGCACACATGTAATCTCAGCTGCTGGGGAGGCTGAGGCAGGAGGATCTTGAGTTCAAAGCCAGCCTCAGCAGAAGTTGAGACCCTGTCTCTAAATAAAATATAAGATAGGGCTAGGGATGTGGCTCAATGATCAAGTGCCCCTGAATTCAATTCCTGGTACCTGCCCCCCCCCAAAAAAAATCCCTAGGTTTTAAAAATATATACTAAGGGGCTGGGGTTGTGGCTCAGTGGTAGAGAGCTTGACTAGCATGTGTGAGGCACTGGGTTTGAATAAAATAAAGGTCCATCAACATCTAAACACACACACACAGAGCTGGGTACAACAGCACATGCCTGTAATCCCAAATACTTGGGAGGCTGAGGCAGGAGGATGGCAAGTCCAAGGCCAATCAGGGCTTAGCAAGACACTGTCTCAAAATAAAAATCAAAAAGCTGGGAATGTAGAACTCAGTGGCAGGAATACTCATATGTGAAGCCCTGGGTTTAATCCTCAGCATTAAAAAACAAAAACAACAACAACAACAAAAAAACACATACTAAAAAAAAGCTATAGTTTTCTAACCTAGAGGTATGCCAAAAGAAAGCAGAAGAGAACATTCTTATGAAAATAGCTCTTTGTAAGGCTGAGAAAACACTTTCAAATTATCCTGGTTGTAACACAAGGCAGGTGAGTGATAGGAGGGCAAAGAGCCTCGGGGAAACCACAGAAAGTTCAAAAGCTTAGTGAGGAGAATCTGGCTTACCAACTACAATTTATCCCAGCCTAAAGGTGGCAATATGAATACTCTTCTCATATCTAAGTGTCCAGTCAAATCTGACACCATGGAGATTAATTTACAAGTAAGATATCAAGAAACTATAGAAAGGGGCTTAGCTTTAGCTTTTGTTTTTTATTTTAAGGTTTAATTCATTTTGATGCTATGGAAACAGGAAAAAATATAACCATGACAATGGGTTTCTTTATAAAGAAACAATTTTAGCATCCTCTCTACATAGTCAAAGTCAGTTCAGCTCTAGGCAAAGTAGAGAGATTGTGATTTTAAAATCTCTGTAGTTTTCCATTAAAAGAAAGTATACAAAAAAATTATATACAAAAAAATCCCCCATGCCAACTTCACACACACAAAAAATGCATGATATAAGCAAGTGTTTAGGTACTAGCTGAACACATGAAAACAGCTTGAATTTTTTGACTGAGACCTTCACAATTCAGCCTTCCACCTCATTCCAGCCTGTAAAACTATTTCTTTAACTCCTAAAGCAAAAACGTTTAAAACACTCTTATGCCTCCAATCTAGAATCTGGGCCTCCTTCTAATCCAGTTTCTCCAATGTACCAGGACGTAGCATGCGCCTGTAATCATCAGGAGGACTGCAAATTTGAAACCAGACTCAGAAACTTAGTGAGACCCTCAGCAATTCAGTAATTCCCCATCTCAAAAAATAAAAAAAAGGAGCTGGGGTTGTGGCTCAGTGGTAGAGTGCTCGTCTAGCATGCATGAGGCAGCACCTCATAAATGTAAAATGAAGATATTGTGTCCACCTAAAACTTAAGAATAAATATTAAAAAAAATTAAAATAAAATAAAAAAGGACTGGAGATGTAGCTCAGTGGTAAAATAACCCTGGGTTTAATCCCTAGGACCAAGGAGGGAGGAAAAAAGTTTTTCCAATTTTCCCTCTTTACTTTCCATGCTGCCTACCATCGTTTGTGCTCTCAGCCAGATTTTCTGCCTGTATCATTTTATTTCAAATTCAATAATCTGCCAAATTCATTTACTCTAGCCATAATTTCAACCATTCCTGTGGCTGAATAGTAGTTTCCCTCTGAACCTGATCTACAGGATAAAATCTCATTATTCTTCCAAAAAAAAAAAAACAGTAGATCAAATAAATTTATTATCATTTTTTTTGTATCTGTACCCTTACCCTCTCCTGTGGAAATCCTGCTACTGTCTCGTTGTCATCAAAAAATGACAACCTTAGAACTGGCAACAACAAATATTCAAGAGATTAAATGTTCTTCTCAAAGTTAGATAATTACAAAACTACTACAGATGCTCCTGAATTTACAGTGGAGTTATAGCCTAAAAAATCCACCATAAATTGAAAATGCATTTAACAAAATAACATACTCTTTGATCCGTCTATCACTTCTACTTATAGGAATGTCCCTTCTGCTATTCATAAAGTGCATAAAGGAGTATGTTACACAGGTATTTACTGCAGCATTATTTGCAACAGAATAAGATGGAAAATTATTTACATACCTAACCACTAGCCATACCATCAAATATTAAAAAAACCAATAAAAAGACAGTTCTAGATGTATGAATAGGGATTGGCTTACAAGTTATATGATTAAGTATAAAAAGGGTGCTGTAGGGGCTGGGGATGTGGCTCAAGCGGTAACGCCCTCACCTGGCATGCGCGGGGCGCTGGGTTTGATCCTCAGAACCACATAAAAATAAAATAAAGATGTTGTGTCCACCAAAAACTAACAATAAATATTTTAAAAATTCTCTCTCTCTCTCTCTCTCTTTATAAAGGGTGCTGTAGAAGAATATGCTTAATTTTTTACCAAATGTGTAAAAATGGATATTTATGTGTGTGTGTGTGTGTATATATATACACACATATATATACACACATGCATATCTATTTGGGTCTGTATATCTATATATTCAAATGTATTCAAATACATTATTTGTTGAAGGAAAAAAAAGGGAAAAGATCAAAATTTCAAGTTTTAAAGTGTGGTTTCTACTGAATCTATATCATTTTCACACCATCATAACGTTGAAAAATCATTAAGTCAAACCATCATAAGTTGGGGATCATATCTGTACTAGAGGGCAAAGCCCTTGACACTCAGGCTTACTCCCTTCCACTCTGTGAATTTTTTTTTTTTTTTGCGGGGGGGGCATGGGATACTGGAGATTAAACCCAGGGTACTTTACCACTGAGCTACACCCCCAGCACTTTTTGTTTATTTTGAGACAGGGTCTCACTAAGTTGATGAGGTTGGCCTTGTGCCTCAGCCTCCTGAGTCACTGGGATAACAGGCCTGTGCCACCACACAGCTCCCCTTCCACTATATACCCAGCACCATTTCCCAAACTTCGTCTTCTTAAGGGTATATGAATAACCAGCATATCCTTTTCCTAAGCCTGAAACATTTCCGTCATTTAAGCAGCTGTTGAAATTCTATTTTCCAGACAACTTTTTCAAGATATCTCTTTAAAAATAAAAGCATTGACATCCCTTTTCTAATATTGGTACTGAACTATGAAATTTGTTATAATTTTTAAATCTAAAAAGACAATAAATAATCTAGGTATCAATCAACAAGGCAGTGATGAAGTAAACAGTGGTGTACCAATGTTATGACACATATGTCATGTTTAAAAATTAGGTAGGCTGAAGTATAGAGATTCCTCAAAAATCTAGGGATGGAACCACCATATGACCCAGCTATCCCACTCCTTGGTATTTTCCCAAAAGATCTAAAATTAGCACACTACAGCAATACAGCCACCTTAATGTATATAGCAGTACAATTCACAATTGTTAAATTATAGAATCAACCCAGATGCCTGTCAAAAGATGAATGGATTAAGAAATTGTGGTGTATATATGTATGTGTATATGTGTGTGTGTGTATATATATGATGGAGCTCTACTCAGCCATAAAAAATAACGAAACTGCTGGGCATGGTGTAATCCCAGTGGCTTGGAAGGCAGAGGCAGGAGGATCCCAAGTTCAAAGCCAGCCTCAGCAATTTAGCAAGGCCCTAAGTAACTTGACAAAATCCCATCTCAAAATTAAAAAAAAAAAAAAAAAAAAGGCTAGGAATGAATGTGGCTCAGTGATTCAGTGCTCCTAGGTTCAATCCCTACTACAAAAAAAAAAAAAAAAAAAAAAAAAAAAGAAAGAAAGAAAGAAAGAAAGGAAAAAACAAGTCAGGGCATTTGTCAGTAAATGGATGGAAATGGAAAATATCATGCTGAGTGAAATAAGCCAAACTCAGAATCTCAAAGGTTGAATATTTTCTCTTATATGTGGATGTTAGAGTAAAATAAAGAAAAGGGGAGGGAAGAATAGGATAACAAAGAACCCATCAAACAGAAATTAATAGATGAGCGAAAGGAAGTCTAGTAGAGGAAAAAGAGTGGGAAAGGTAAAGGAGGAGGGGAGGGAAAAGGGGGAAATCATGAACTAAAATCAATTTCCATGGATGTATGAGTGTGTCAGGATGAACCCAACTACTATGTGTAACTATAAAGCTCTTAAAAAAAGAAATTAAATAGGCTTTTGCTCAGGAGACTGAAGCAGGAGGATTGCAAGTTCAAGGCCACCCACAGCAATTCAGTGAAACCCTCATCAATTCAGCAAGACCCTGTCTCAAAATAAAAAATCAAAGTACTATGGATATAGCTCAGTGTTGAAGTTCCTAGTACCACACACAAAAATAAATGAAACTTAAAATTAGGTAGGCTTTTATAGCCTGACACACACCTCCAAAATACATTATAATATTAAAAAAGCAAATTGCAAAAGTATACATGTATGCATACATATAATTATCCCATTTATGGAGGACAGTATATATTTGTGTACCTAGATATACATATCTAGGTACACAAATATATACAAAAGGGTCTGGAAATGTTTTCAAAATTACTAACAAGTCGGGGCTTGTGGTATATATATGTATGTGTATGTGTGTGTATATATATATAAGATGTGGCTCAGCGGTAGAGCACTTGCCTAGTATGTGTGAAACCCTGGGTTCGATCCTCAGCACCACATAAAAATAAATAAAATAAAGGTATTATGTCCAACTACAACTAAAAAATAAATATTTTTTAAAAATTACTAACAGTGGTTATCAATAGCTGCACAAATGGGGGATACACAAGAAGCATTAATATTTTGTCTATAAATCTCTTAAAATGTATCTGTTTATTAAGTCAGGGTAGATATTATTATATTTGTAAAAACAAAGAAACTGAGGTTCAAAATATTACATAGGTCATAACTAGTAGGGCCCGAGTTAAGATTTGAACTAGGACAGGTCTACCTATATCCAAACAAGATGCTGTGCTTTTTTCTATGGTATCACAGAATTAAAATAATTTATACGTAAATTATGTGTCTCAAATTCATGTACAAATGAGCTGTGGTATGTCAGAACTCTACCATAGCTACCAATATATTTTTCAAGGTCTATCTTATGATTCTCTATAATATAAACTGAACTGAAAATTTATATGATCCTGTCTCTCTAAACTAATATAATGCTTCTTATAAATAAGATGAATGGCACCTAAGTGGCTGGAAAGGATGAGTTCAAGTTATTAAAGCCCACATATAAAAAACACCATCTGAGAAATGAAAGCAAACTGCTGAGAAACAGTTCCTAAAAAAGTAAGGAATTCTAAACCTTAAACTATCTCTTACCATAGACACGAAGGTACTATTCTGATGGACCTGAGAGCCGAGCATTATTGGGACACATGAAATATTCTCAAGTCCAGGCTGGGCCTATGGCTCAGTGGTAGAGCGCTTGTCTAGCATGTGTGAGACACTGGGTTCGATACTTAGCACCACATATAAATAAATTAAATAAAAGCATTGTGTCCATCTTACAACTAAAAATATTTTTTAAAAAAGAAATATTTTCAAGGCCAAGGAATGGAATTTTATAAATATTATTGCTATACTCACGAAGCTGGCCGATCTTGTCTCAGGTCAATAGTGAAGACAACTGCATCTTCACCTGCAGACAGGAACGTACAGGGAGAGTCTGGTTCCAGGGCCAACTAAAGGAGACAAAGGAAAAGGGATAAGGTTTCTAAAGCTCAGAATTATAGTCAGGCTAGTTCCCACTCCTTTACTTTTAGGAAGAGCTGCATATAAAATGTCTCAGCAAGAGAAATGTCTACCTTTTTCTATTGTAAAATCCTAGGAAGGGAGATAACTTAAGCCCCACTCTTTTTTTTTAATATTTATTTTTTAGTTGGACACAATATTTTAATTTTTTATGTGGTGCTGAGGATCGAACCCAGGGCCTTGAACGTGCTAGGCAAGCACTCTACTGCTGAGCCCTCAACCCTAGCCCCCTACTCACTCTTATTCTGTGAACTATTCATAGTCTGCTTATTCTATACAACTCAAAAAAGACAGATGATTTGCAATTTTAACTAAGTCCCAAAGGATCTAAATAGAGATACCAAAAGAGAATATCAGTCTTTTTTAAAAGTTCATTCTCAAAAATCAATTTCATGGGCTGGGGTTGTAGCTCAGTGGTAGAGCACTTGCCTAGCACATATGAGGTACTGGGTTCAATCCTCAGCACCATGTAAAAGTAAATAAATAAAGGTATTGCCATCTATAACTAAAAAAATATTTTTTAAAAAAATCAATTCTATGCCTTCAGATATGGAGAAACATGGCAATCAAGTTCTCTTCTTTTTCCAAGCTTCATTCCCTACATCCTAGTTCTAAAAAGTAGTTATCTAGTGGGTCGGGGAAAGGTTTAAGAAATAGGTGATTTTCACGTTTCCTGAAGCATCTGAATTGGAAAAGGATGCTACATATTAGGGTTTGAAAGAAGAGAGTACAATCTTTTTTTTTTTTTTTAAACCATCCTCTTTTGATGACATAGAAAAACACAATACCTACCCTGAGACTGGACAGCTCTTAGTTCCTTACTAGCTACCACCGTGACCATTTGGCCTATATTCACAGCTCTAAATGTGGCTTCCAGAAATAGTGCAACTTGTGAGTTTGAGTTGTAAGCAGAGAAACTGGAGCTCTAACATTTGAGGAACCAACTACTAGCACTCTGGGACTGTTAGAAATGTTCTAAAAACAATCAGAATAACCTTAAGGGGTTTGGAAAGCACAAGACTTCAAGGATCTCCAAACCAACCATAGCTCAGCTTAGGAGCAGATATAATCAACAGAATGCTATAAGTATGTGATCTGACGGATGATATACTTCGCTTGGGTTGTTTTTTTTTTGCTCCCTTCTTAACCAATCTTAGCACTGAAAAAGGTGAGGCAGATGACCATAACAAAAGGAACACAATGGGTAGAGAAAAGGGTGATAATGGCTGATATCCATAAAGGATTTGGACTCAAAAAAAAAAAAATTTTTTTTTTCACTATTCTGTGCAGTTCTCGGGAGTTAACCCAGGGTGCCCTATCACCAAGTTGCATTGATAACCCTTTTTATTTTGAAAAAGGGTCTTGCTAAGTTGACTAGGTTGGACTTGAACTTGCGATCCTCTTGCCTCAGCTTCCCAAGTAGCTGGAATCACAGGCATGTGCTACCATATCATATCTAGCTTACACTCACAAACTTTGGAGTAAGGACGTTCTTACCTTATGGGATGCTCCCTTGTGCTGGGCCACACGCTTTGTATTCTTGCAGCACTGTGTGGCAGACAGTTCTGCTACCCGAACCTGACCATCCCGGGCACACATCGCCAGGGTGGAATCACCACTATTGGGAAGGAATTTGGCCTGGAATATTAAGAATTAAAAAAAAAAAAAAAAAAAAAAAAGATACATAAGAAGAAATTTGAAAAGACGAATGTAAGAGGAAAAAAATGAGATGATGACCCAAGTTCACACTTTCTTCTTGCATGAAAGCTAGATGTAGCTTTCCCCCTTTTTTTGGGGGGGATACTAGAGATTAAAGCCAGGTGTGCTTTACCACTGAATTTTGCTCCTAGCCTTTTTTAACATTTTTTTTTCTTTTGAAATGCTGGGGATTGAATCCAGGACTTTGTGTATGCTATGCAAGCATCTCAGACCCTGCCACCCCCTTTTTAAAAAAAATTTTGAGACAGGGTCTTGTTAAGTTGCTGAGGGTTTCACTAAGTTGCCCATGCTGGCCTTGAACTTGGGCGATCTTGCTTCAAGTGGCTGGGATTACAGACGTGCACCACTGTGCCTGGTGCTTTTCTATTCATACAGCTGAATAAACCTAATTTCATCTAGGAGTTAAAGAAGAGTGATAGAAAAAACCTCCTCTGATGTAAAGGGAAATTTCAGCTGACTCTGTAAGGGTGAGGTAGTACATGATTAAAAGCTCATGTGAGGGGCTAGGGATGTGGCTCAAGCGGTAGCGGGCTCGCCTGGCATGCGTGCGGCCCGGGTTCGATCCTCAGCACCACATACCAACAAAGATGTTGTGTCCACCGAAAACTAAAAAATAAACATTAAAATTCTCTCTCTCTCTCTCTCTCAAAAAAAAAAAAAAGCTCATGTGAATTAGAATGTACCTAATAAAAGAAAGTAAGAAATATTCAGAAAGCAAACAAATTTTGCCACAAAGGAAAAGGAAATTATGAAATACAGGGAAAAAGAAAAAGAACAAATTTATGGATGAAGAGCTAATATTAATATGGAGGATAGGGCAAAGGAGTAAAATCTCCAAGGAATAATAACAATCTTAGCTGGTTTCTAGCAAATGTTATTAAGTATTAGCCATGGTTCTAAGTGCTTAGCTTCCATTGTTTTTGCTACCCTTTTTTTTTTTTTTTGTAGTGCTGGGGCTAGAACCCAGAGCCTCACACATTCTAGCCAAGAACTCTACCACCAAACTACACTCCTAGCCTATCAACTGTTATTTAATCCTCATAATTCTTTCTGCAAGAAAGAATTCTTACAAGTTAAATAACTTGCTCAGCTTCATAGTTATTACATGTTAGGGCCAGAATTTGAATCTAGGCAGTTTGGTTCAAGAGCCCATGCTCTTAATACTACATTACCTTCTACCATAGCATCTATAATATCTTCCTGATGAGTTTCAAGAACCTATAATGAAGCTTCTGATGCTTACATGCAAGGAAATAAAAAGTTATCATGGGCCTTCAGTGTCATTAAGGGAACCAATGTAGGGTCCTGATGTCTAATTCCTACCAAAACTCACTTTCAGCTTCCACTCTAAGCAGCAACTCAGATTTGTCTGATTCATGTCTGATTCTCTCAATTGCTATTATGAATCCTTGCCTCACCTGAAAGACATTACTTTTGTGGCCACTCTCGAAGTCCAGTACTGGCTGCCGCCGTACCCAATCCCACACTACCACCTTCAGGTCATCGCTGCCACTGGCCAGCCAGGTGCCGCGCTGGTTAAAGTGCAGGGTATTGACACAACCAGTATGGCCCTCAAGCCCATGCTGCAGGCGGAACCTCTGTACAAAGACTCTTGCCCCACAGGCTTCATACACAAAGCGGGCACTTGAACCCAGCTCCCGTTCCCGAAGGGCAGGGAGGGCCTGCCATCGAGGTCGAGGCAGGGCTGTTGTCTCTGAGGACACCCAGTCCTCCAAGGCCCGCTCATCATCTGATGAGTCCTGGTCACGGTTAGCTCGCTTGCGTTGTACACGGCGCCGAGGTTGTTCTTCTTCCTCCTCTTCTTCCTCTTCCTCTTCCTCTGAGGGGTCATGAACTCGGTTTTCATCATTGATGGAGTAATGGCCAGTGTCCTCCATGCTGTCAGAGTCCTTTTCTTCACCTGAGCTTTCTGTGTCTGTGCCCCGACTTTCTGTACTGGTGCGATTGGGGCCACCATCATCCCCAGTCAAGCTTAAACTCAGGTCTGAGGCCTCTACTTCAATGCCTGAGGATGTCTCTCTTCCCTCTTCAGCTCCAGACATCTCCTCTGGACTGCTAGACAGGCTTCCTGCACATTGATGAAGAATCAATAGGTGAGAGGCAAAAATAAGGAAACATGATTAGCATAGTTATCAGAGGGATTTCCCACTGTAAGAAACCATTACATCAAAAGACTAAGAAACAAACTTCAGTCGAAGTGTTTCCATTATAATTGCTTATAAAGAGTACTTCTGAGAGGAAATCTTATTAAGAACAGAAATTGAAAAAATTAAGATCAAAGCAACACACACATACATGAACTTCAATAAAAGCAAAGAACTACAGGACAATCTATAATAAGTTCTTGAGAGGCTAAGCATTGGCATATTATACAAAAGTGTGCCTGATGCAACCACTTAGGCACTGTCCTGTTGGACAGACATCCATTAGTTGCAGCAAATAATTAGACTGTCTATAAGAAAATCTCCAGCTGGGTACAGTGGCACACACCTGTAATCCCAGGGACTTAGGAGACGGAGGCAGAAGAATTCCAAACTGGAGGCTAGTCTGGGTAACACTAGTAAGACATGTCTTAAAATAAAACAATAAAAAAGGGCTGGGGATGTAGCTCAGTGGCAGAGTGTTTGCTTAACATGCATGAGGCCCTGGGTTTAATTCCCAGTATCCCTGAAACAAAAAAAAGTTGTTGAGAGGGTTGGGAGTATGGGTCAGCAGTAGAGCGCTTGCCTAGCACGTGCAAGGCCCTGGGTTGGATCCTGAGCACCACATAAAAATAAATAAAATAAAGGTATTGTGTCCAACTACAACTAAAAAAGAAATATTTCCTCAGATGACTACAAATTTTATCTTGCCAGACCTAAAACTTGTTAGGGGAAGACAGATCAGCTGTTGACTCCAATATGATGTTTAATATTCCAATATTGATGTTTAGGGATTTAAAACTGGAGCACCTTACTGACTAGCCATCTGGCTTAGGGCAGTAATTTGTGAAGATCCTTGAAGAAATGGAACTTCTAGATAAAATCCAGTATATAAAACACATAACAATACAAGTGCTTTGTTTTGATGGAAGGATGGGTGACATAGAAGCACCTCAACTGAGAGCACAGTGTGAAAACCAACTGGGATAGAAGTTGGAGCGAAAAGGGAAAAATAACAGAACCACATTTGCTGAGACTGTTACATATGCTTCAGCAACTCAGCAAGGCCCTAAACAATTGAGCAAGACCCTGTCTCAAAATAAAAAAAATTAAAAGGGCTGGGCATGTGCCTCAGTGGTAAAGAACCCCTGGGTTCAATTCCCACTACCCTCCAATCCTTCAAAAGTTAGAGAGATATAGTTTGAAATGCAATTGGAACTTGAGCTGGGAAGGGCTAAGAAGGGATTAAAAACACCACACCTAACAAGTATGTGGGGAGAGGAAAAAATAAAACACCAAAACTCTTAGAAATTATTAATATTAACAAATTCAGACTCTGAAAGTCCTACCACATTAATACAAGGGCCAGAATGTATTACACACTCAGCAACAAGGCCACAACTGTCAATGATCATGATCTAGTTCGGGAGTTGGCAAATTTCTTCTGTAAAGGGCCAGACAGCAAAAATGTTAGTATCTGCAGATCGTATGGCACTCTCGCAGCTATTCAACTCCATTAGAACAAAAACAATCCATGGACACCACATAAATGAATGGATATAAAACTTTTACAAAAATAAGTGGCAGGCTGGCTTTGGCTTGTAGGTTATAATTTGCCAATCCCTGATCTAAACTAATGACCAAGCTCCAAATCAATAGTTTAACTTAAATCCCTCTGGAACTCTGTGCCTTTCAACTAATCCTAGTGAAAAAGGAGGGGAGGGAAATAAAGGAAGGCAGGCCCAATCCTAGTTGGTTAGGGTTGTAACTTCATTTTTTTATTTTATTTTGGCACCTGGGACTGAACTCAGGGCTTTACACATGCTAGGCATGCACTTTATCACTGAGCTATATCCCCAGCCTGGTAACTTCATCTCTTATCCAATACCTCTAATGAAGAAACTCTTATTTACCATGGAAAGAGACCTCTCAATATAACTGAAGAACCTCATCTTCCCCCAAATCCCCCTGTTCCCATCATCAATTAGGTCTTGTTTTTCTCCTTCATTAATAGCATTTCCTAGGTTCAGCCTACCTGTACAGCCTTTCAGAATTCTAAACCTCTTGACATGTTATTGATTTTCTGAAAATAAAAATTTGAAGGGAAAAAAGTACCAGATAATATGTTTCCCTATATTGAAAACAACCCAAGAAGGGTTTCTTCCCCCACAAAAATCCTCCCATGTCTTGCAGGGAGGACCACATCAGTTCATAATAAAAATAGCTTCACCTTCATTTTGGCCCCTTACCATTAGCTAAGTCTGTTTTGCCATCTGTGCTGCTTCCTTTGCTGGACATCTTGAATGATGTTTGCTATAGCCAGCCTGGATTAGGGAGAGGAAGAAAATGAAATAATTAGAAAACAATTAACCTCAGAAAGACTACAAAAGGGGCAAAGAGATTTAACAATGTGTAGACTTTGTCAGTTTTATAAAAATGATTTTTGTTATGTGTGCTTAACAGGGCTTCTCAGCTACAGAAAAGCATGTCAGGATTTTTTCCCCTCCAAAAAGGAACATATTTGGGGAAGTCACCTGCCATCTCTTTAACCTTACTCACTGAATAACTGGCAGTTTTTTTTCGGATGGACAAGAAGGAACCAAAAACCTGAAACAGCAGGCACAAATCAAATGACAGGGTACTGCAGGCAAAGAGCCTCAACTCAACACAGAAAGCTAGCTTCAGCACTTTATCCTGTAGACAAGGGTATTCTGTTTTAAGCAACATTCATATGTATCTATAAACTCTGTAAAACTCTTATTTTCATAACATGAAAAGGTGAGTCAGATTCTGAATATCATTTTATACAGAAATAAACAGTAGAAATCAAGCTCTTGTTAATTACTGAACTTGGGCTTTATGTTCACTCAGACTCCTAGTTTCAAGCTTAGTACAAACATAGATACTTAGGAATATAAGAAGCACAGCTTCTTATACTTGAACTCAAGAGCATTTAAGACTCCTAAGAAAAATCTCTTAAAAATTTCCCCCTTTTAGGACTAACAGTCACCATGTACAAAGGTGGGAAAGAAAAGGGCATTTCCATTAAACCACCTCAGTTCATTTTAAACAATGGCAAACTTTCACCTAATACCAACAACTTTCATCAGACTTGTCATTCTGGCAAAATTCTAAATAGGAACCAGGCTATCTAGCTTATTTCCTTTGTGCCACTATAGCACGATCATTCCCACCCGCACCCCAGGGCCTTACTGCCACCTCTAGCAAATTTCATAGAGTAAAGAATAATGTTATTCAGACCAGAATTTTGTTAAGCCCTTTCAGGGCCTTGGACAAAAGGCACTGGTAAAAGACAAAGTATGATTATGACCCCAGTCTTCGGGCCCAGGCACACTGGCCTCTAATCTTTCAACAGCCCTTTCATTCCCATAACAATTATCTTTTTTTTTTTTTTTTGATACCAAGAATTGAACCCAGGGGTACTTGACCACTGTGCCACAACTCTAGCCCTATTTTATATTTTATTTAGAGACAGGGTCTCATGGAGTTGCTTAGTGCCCTGAAGTTGACGAGATTGGCTTTGAACTCACGATTCTCCTGTCTCAGCCTTCCAAGCTGCTGGGATTACAGGGTGCGCCTCTGTGCCGGGCTCCCATCCTTATTTATCTTTATCCCCTACTCTCCTCTACAGAAACCCATGCTGCTTCATAAAAAGTATCCTCTGCCAAGAGACAGCTGCACAAAGACTGCTCACTGTAGGACAGGGTTGGGGAGTAGAAATACTGCAAGAACAGGGCTGAAGTTAAATATAAGGAAAAGACACCTGGATGGGAGATGGTAAAAGACAATGCCAACTAAAAGAACATGTGAAGCCACATAAAGAATACAGTGAAGAGCCATTTGTAAGCAGGCTGTTTTCCTCCTCTAACTTTGAAGTGTATATTTCTGTACAGCATTCCTAACACAGCACTTGCTTTTCCTTCTCAATAGTCTCTGTTTATATTCTTTAGCATCTCAGCAGTATCTTCTCCCCCATAATTGGTGTAAAACTGATTATATTAATTGCAAAAGTCCTATGACATGGGGAAAATAATTGTACTACTTTACGAAGATTAAAAACTAAAGGTATGAGCAATACAGTCTCGTGGTCAACTGGGAATGGATATGATATTTTTCTACCCCAGAATTAAAACTGCTTACCGTATCATACTTCTCACCCTACTATTATCCACTCCCAGATAAGAATCTAGAAAGACAGCTCCAGAGAATCTTTCTCAAAACTAATCAACTTCTACAATAGTCCAAACTGCCTGAACTTTAGAGTCATATCTGCTCTAAAACACATATTTGCTTTTCCAACTCCATGGTCAGGAACAGGCAGAGACTATATTCATACCCAGCTCTGAGATGTGGGAAAGAGGGAGCCAGGAAGTTCAACTTATACTAAGAGGTTATGGAGTAGTTTTGGGGGGACCTGGCTTAAGGTTCTTTCAAGAACAAATCTTCTCTTAGAGGAAAATAGCTGTTAGAATTTATTGCTAAATTCAAAAAGCAAAAACCCTGTGAATACTTAGGTCAAGCTGGGTGCAGTGGTGCATGCCTGTAATCCCAGCAGCTAGGGAGGCTGACTCAAGGATAGCTTTCAAAGCCAGCCTCAGCAACTTAGCGAGGCACTAAGCAACTCAGTGAGACCCTGTCTGTAAATAAAATGCAAAATAGGGCTGGGGATGTGGCTCAGTGGTTGAGTGCCCCTGAGTTCAATTCTCAGTATCCAAGAAAAAAAAAAAAAAACAAAAAAAACTTAGGTCAACCCTGTTTAATCACTGAGTTAACAGACAGAAGCCACAAAGTTTAGTAAAATCATTCCTAGACTAAAAAAAAAACCAGAAGTCCAGGATTTCAGTATGTGAGCCAAGCCATTTAGCATACTTCATGCCCTCACATGAGCTATTGAACCTTCTTTGAACTTTATTTTCTCTAGCTATTAAAAAAAAAAAAGGACTGGAAACGTGGCTCAGTGGTTAAGCGTTCCTGGGTTCAATCCCTGGGGGGGGGGGTGTCCAAAATTTAAAATTTTTTGAGCTCTGACATTACAATCAAAAAGTTTCAGATTTCAGAGCACTTCAGATTTTCATCCTATTAGAGATGCTCAACCATTAAAGTCTATACAAATATTCCAAAATTTGAAAAACTCTGAAATGTGAAACACTTCTGGTCTCAAGCATTTCATATAAGGGACACTCTACCTGTAGTAATTCCAGAGATGGTATAGATGAGTCGAATTTTATTTTATAACTTCTGCAAAAGGGTACTCTGGAGCAGTGGTCTCCAAACTTCATGAATCTCTCTCAGTGAAAAATTTGAGCATAAACGCCCAATATGTGTTGATATACTGTCAATTTTCACTAAATATTCAGATAACTTTTCTAGGATAAATACCTAATAGATATTTCAACATTCTTTTCCTGTATATCACTGGGTCATTTTTCATCTCTTAAGTGCATTAATTCCAATTTCATGGGGCCACTTCTCTAGAAAGTCAAGATACGATGACAATAATAAAACACAACCACTTTTGGAATGAGTTGTTATTCTTAGAATATGAATTTTAATCAAAAGCCCCATGTGATGGCACATGCCTGTAATCCTACAGGCTGGGGAGGTTGAGAAAGGAAGACTGTGATTTCAAGGCCAGCCTCAGCAATTTAGAGACCCTGTAATCTATCAAAATGAAAAAACAAAACCAGTTCAACTCTAGAGCAGAAAGTAGAGTAACTACAATTGAATTCTATCTATCCCCCCCCCATTCATATGTGGAAGGAATAACTCCCAACATGGCAGTATTTAGATAAGGAGACTATGGAATATAATTAGGTTTAGATGAAGTCACAGCTGAGGCCCACACAACAAGATGTCTTTATAAGAGACACCAGAGAGTTCTGTCTCCCCACTGCCATGTTAGGACACAGAGATAAGGTTTACATGTACGAGAGAGGAAGAAAGCCTTCAGCAGATACCAATCATGTTGGCACTTCAATCTTTTGATTTTGAGCCTTCAGAACTGAAAAAATGAATTTATGTTGTTTAAGGCACCAGTCTAAAGTATTTTGTTATGAGCTATTTAAAATGCTATCAAAATTAAAGCAGGTAGAGATACTGTGTCTGTGCCCTAGACTCAAGTATAGGAGTCACTCTAGAATTTTTTGCACTCACCAACAAATACAACCTTATAATCTGAAGTTTGGGACATTTGACCCAAACTCACACTACCTTCACGCCTCCCTCCCCCAGTACTGGGGATTGAACTCAGGAGTATGCTACCACTGAGCTATACCCTGAATCCTTTTTTATTTTGAGACAAGGTTTCACTAAAATGCCCAGATTTTCCTTGAAATTGCAGTTCTCCTATCTCAGCCCCGCCCCCAGTGGGGTTACAGGTGTGCATCACCGGTCTGACCCTTCTTCATTCTTCAATGCATTACATACCCCACCCCCAAAATCCACTGTTTCTACTTTCATCAATATCCACGTATGTCCAGTCCAGAGCAAACCATGCTGGGCTTAGAAAAGCTGATGAGTTCACTGCCCCAGGTAGCTGGAGGAGTTTAATTAGATTAGCTCTCCTGCCTGTACTCTAAAAATAGCCATAACCCCTACCAAACTGAAGGTTAAAGAGTAAACTAGTGGAGGATGGAGAAAAAAGACCCAGGTATCATTTTAATTTCACTAAGAAACTCCAGTGGCCTAGTTTTTTATGCCTTAATAAGGCCTTACATTTTTAGCCAACGATATAAAATATTAACTAAAAACCATGCAGAAGAGGAGTTTATATATTGGATAAGAGGACTTTATAGAAGCCCCAAACGTCTCTGGGGCTACTTTCCCTCGCACAAGAGTCTATGTATGATAGAACCATGGATATCCAAAGCAAAAAAGAAAGAGAAGGGAAAAAAAAAAAAAAAAAAAAAAGGAACAAACAAAAACTCCTTAACCCATACACTGGACAATATGCAAAAACTAACTCAAAATGGATTCTAGGCTGGGGTGTAGTTCAATGGTAGACCATGCGCTTGGCATGCAAAAGGCCCTGGGTTCAAGCCCAAGCATCCAAAACACACACACATTAAAGAAATCACAGACCTAAATGTAGAAGTTAAAACAATACAATTTCCAGAACAAGACAAAGATGATTACCTTGTGGCCCTCAGTTAGGCAACTGTTTCTTAGAACAGAATACAAGCATAAAAGAAAAATTAATAAATTGGACATATCAAAATTAAAATCTCTTCAAAGCTGGTGGTACCCATCTGTAATCCCAGCCACTCAGAAGGCTGAGGCAACTTCAAGTTCAAAGCCCTTCTCAGAACTTAGCAAAGCCCTAAGCAACTTAGTGAGACCCTGTCTCAAAACCAATCCAAACCAAACCTGGCTGGGGATGTGGCTCAATGTTCAATCCCTGGTGCCCCCCCACCCCATCCACAAAAAAGCCAAGTTTTAGATGATAATATCCGGAAAACATGACTGATAAAGAATGATAACCATAATGCATTTTTAAACTCTTATAACTAAATAGTAGTCACTTGAGAAGGAGTTAATTCTTAACATTATTAGAGAAATATAAATTAAAACCACAATGAGGCCGGGCACAGTGGTGCACGCCTGTAATCCCAGTGGCTTGGGAGACTGAGGAAGGAGTATCACAAGTTCAAGGCCACAGCAATTTAGCAAGGCTCTAAGCAATTTAGTGACACCATGTCTTAAAATAAAAAATAAAAAACATCTGGGGATGTAGCTCAGTGGTAAAAAGCTTCTGGGTTCAATCCCAGTACTAGAAAAAAACAAACACTCCCCACACCCCCCAAAAAAACCCACGACGAGAATCCACTAAACACCTATCAGAATGATTAAAAACTTTTAAATAATGAGGAAAATTTATATCAAGTACTAACAATAAGTTTAACAACTGGAACTTTCATACAATGCTTATTGAAACACAAAACAGTAATTTGAAAAACGTTTTGGAAATTTCTTATTAAGGAAAACATACCATACAAACCAGGAATCCCACTCCAGGTAACCTTCCCACCCCAAGAAAGAAAATGTCCACAAACTTTTAAAAACCTATAGATAAATGTTTTTGTTTTATTTAGATTGATTTTAAAAACTGGAAATAATCAAAAGTTCTTCAGCTGGGTCATAGATAAACATACAGTGGCACAACCATACAATGGAATACTATTGAGCAACAAAAAATAATGAACTATTAATACAAGCAGCAACATGAATATCACATTATAATAAGTGCAAAAAATCAGACTCAGTTATGTAATATACAATTCCATTTATGGTACTTTCTGGGAAAGATAAAACTGTAGGGATACAGAGTACATTGATACGGAGTGCAGCAGCTGGGGAGGCTGAGACAGGAGAATCTGGAGTTCAAAGCCAGCCTCAGCAATAGCAAGGTACAAAGCACGAGAACCTGTCTGTAAATAAAATACAAAATAGGGATGGGGATGTGTCAGTGGTTGAGTGCCCCTGAGTTCAATCCCTGGTACAAAAAAAAGAAAGTGAAAATGGGAGGAGAGTGGTGAAGATTAAAAAAAAAAAAAAAAAAAAGTCATGATCTTGTTATATAACAGATAATATTCAACAATTAAAAACAGAAAATTGGGCTGGGGATGTGGCTCAAGCGGTAGCGCGCTCGTCTGGCATGCATGCGGCCCGGGTTCGATCCTCAGCACCACATACCAACAAAGATGTTGTGTCCGCCGAGAACTGAAAAATAAATATTAAAAAATTCTCTCTCTCTCTCTGTCTCCCCCTCTATCACTCTCTCTTTAAAAAAAAAAAAGAAAGAAAAGAAAGAAAATTCTCAAGGCTGTGATTATTAACGTAAGTTGACTAAAGTAGTGAATACATCACAGTACATGAGAACAAAATGTCAGGTCTTCTCACTTGAAAAGTGCCAGAAGGACTTTTTGCTGCAACCAAAGCCACTTTGTGATTTATCAGCAAGCATGTGAATTGTAAGATGAATCTGAATTACATAAAAAAAATCTCCAACCCTATTGTTGTGGTGATAACTAAAAATATCAGAGGCTAAAAGTAGATCAAAGTTTTTTCTAAGCAATTGTACTACTGACTTGTATGTTTGTTTATTTATTGGTGCTAGAGATCAAAACCAGCCCTTTTGTGTGCTAAGCACATGTTCTATCACTAAGCTATATCCCCAGCACCTGTATATTTGTGCTTTTTATTTTTTAAAATTTACTTCTAGTTCATTTTAAGTCCTTTGGCATCTAAGGCCTTATAAAAACTGGTCTGATAACTTTATATGACCTGGACCCTAATGGAAACATCAACATATTTAATACTACTGGACTGCCATTAGTCCCTTTACTAAGACTTGAACTCAGTCAATTCTTATAACTTACATAATCCCATTATTCTCAGTCCAGTCCCTGACTCATTCTGCAATTCAACTGCCCAACTTTCCTACAGAAACATCCATATTTCAATGAGGCAAGGTTTTAGAACTTCCTCTGAAACTGAAAGATGATGGTACAAAAATACTGAGAGTCATACAGTCCCTGGTTCCTCTTGAGAGGACAGATGTCCCCTATCACTTATAGCTAAACAGATGTTCAGGGCTGATCTCCATCCAAAGTACAAATTTGCTTATCTAGGCTCCACAGTCCATCTGGTATCAACTAGTCCTACTTTCCTTACCCCAAATTTTTGTTTTCAAAATGCAATGGCTCATTTTAAATTCATTTTCCTTTCCTTAATATTTTTCTGCTTCATAACAAATACTTCTCCAAGCCAATTTTTTACTCTGCTGCTAGCTACATTCTAACAATATAATGTTTATTAATCAGACAGAGAATCTCTGGCATGTAAATTCAAAGGACGACCCCAAAGGAGCTTGAACTCATGCTGTATAAAACATGTTTAAGGGGAGACAGAACTTTAGGTTACTTTCTAGTAAACACTTGGAGGGGTTGAATAATCAACATAGTCTCCTCTGACAAGCTGGATGTTGCTGGATCAGGGAAATTAATTTCCGTTCCTACTGTGCAAGATTTGACAACAGAAGGAAATCCAATTGTATACAGGCTCATCATAGTACCCATTTTTATTCAAATTATAGGCCTCTGGCACCACCCAGTGGCCTATCTGTAGACAAACATGCTGGTATGCAATATAGAAGTTATAAAAATAAACAATGTGTCCACAATCCCTTTTGCAGCCATAATCAATTTTTTAAAATGAGTATAGAATTATAATACAAGTATATCACTTTTAAAAAAATAAAAATGTTACAGTTGAACAGAGGAAAAGATTATATTAGTTTCAAGGAGAAGAAGCTTCCACCAGAAATTAACTTTCAAGATGAGCTTTAAAGAAAGGATAGGATTTAAATGGGTAGAGTTGAGAAAAAAAGATATTCTGAAGGTGCAGAATGAGCAACAACATGTAAGTTAAGGTGACAGGTTCAAGAACATATGAGAAGTAGATGACAGGCAGAGTTGATTTAATTAAAAAGTATAATCAATAGCTGGAGGCAATATTGCTGCATGCCTATAACCCTAGCTAAATGGGAGGCTGAGGTAGGACTGAAAGTTCCAGGCCAGCCTGGGCACTTCATGAGACCCTGTCTCAAACAAACAGAAAAAAAGAGAGAGGAGAGGAGAGGAGAGGGGAGGGGAGGGGAGGGGAGAAGGGAGGGGGGAGGGTAAGGGAAGGGAGGGAGGGGGGGAGGGAGGGTAAGGGAAGGGAGGGAGGGGGGGAGGGAAGGAGGGAAAGGAGGGAAGGGAGGGAAGGGAAGGAAGGAAGGGAGGGAGGGAGGGAGGGAAGGGAAGGAAGGAAGGGAGGGAGGGAAGGGAAGGAAGGAAGGGAGGGAGGGAGGGAGGGAAGGGAAGGAAGGGAGGGGGGGAGGGAAGGGAAGGAAGGGAGGGGGGAGGGAAGGGAAGGAAGGGAGGGGGGAGGGGAGGGAGGGAGGGAAGGGAAGGAAGGGAGGGAAGGGAAGGAAGGGAGGGAGGGAGAGAGGGAGGGAAGGGAAGGAAGGGAGGGAGGGAGGGAGGGAAGGGAAGGAAGGGAGGGAGGGAGGGAGGGAGGGAGGGGAGGGAAGGGAAGGAAGGGAGGGAGGGAGGGAGGGGAGGGAAGGGGAGGGAGGGAGGGAGGGAGGGAAGGGAAGGGAAGGGAAGGGGAGGGAGGGAGGGAGGGAGGGAAGGGAAGGGAGGGAGGAAGGGAGGGAAGGGAAGAGAGGGAGGGAGGGAGGGAGGGAAGGGAAGGGAAGGGAGGGAAGGGAAGGGAAGGGAAGGGAGGGAGGGAGGGAAGGGAAGGGAAGGGAGGGAAGGGAGGGAAGGGAGGGAAGGGAGGGAAGGGAGGGAAGGGAAGGAAGGAAGGAAATGAAAAAAGGGAAGAGGGTACTGGGGATGTAGCTCAGTGGTAGAGGGCTGCTGGGTTCAATCTCCAGTAGCACCAAAAAACAAAATGAAGTGTAGTAAGTGGAGGGATGGGGGTATACTTCAGTGGTAGAGTAGCAGCATAGAATGTGCATACCAGCATCACAAAACAAAAAACACCCATACAGTAAGTTGACAGGTGCGTGTTATGCATCAGGGAGATTACTTTGTCAAACATAGGATAAACTGAAATTAACAAAAAAGAAAGGGGAAACAAGTTAAAAAGCTATGGTAGTTGCCAAGAAAAGCAGTAAAGAAGGCATGACTTAGGTTGGTAGCAGCAGATGAAAATAAAAGGGGATTGACATGAGAAATACTGTAGAGGTAGATAATATTTAGCTCTTTAAGTAGTTATAAAGCTGAAAGTCAACACAAGTTTTGAGCCTGAAAATCAAATGCCACAAATGAGAAGCTGACATGAGAGGGAAGAGATGAATTTTGATTTTGAATGTGTTTTAAATCCAAATTGACATGCTAGGAAGGTAATGAGAAACCAATGTAGGTAAGAACATTAATAAATAAATTAAGGCTGGGTATGGTGGTGGTACACACCTATAATCTGAGGCTCTTGAGAGGCTGAGGCAGGAGGATCGTAAGCTCAAAGCCAGCTTTAGCAATTCAGCAAGCTGTAAGTAACTTAGTGATACCTTATCTCAAAATAAAAAGGGTTGGGATGTAGCTCAGTGGTTAAGTACCCTTGCGTTAACTCCCTGGTACAAAAAAAAAAAAAAAAGAAGAAGAAATAAATTAGGACCAGACATATAGATTTGTGAGTTGTCTGTACAAAGAAATTTCAATATCAGATATCTTATAAATTATACTTTACTAAAAACAAACAAAAAGAAGTACAAAAGCAAGCTCTGAGGGGCTGGGATTGTGGCTCAGCGGTAGAGTGCTCGCTTAGCACGTGCAAGGCCCTGGGTTCGATCCTCAGCACCACATAAATATAAATAGAATAAAGGTATATATTAAACAACAACAAAAAAATAATGAAACATTCCTTAAAAACAAAAAACGCAAGCTCTGAGAAAGGAGGTCTACAGAAAGAATCTTAAGAAATACATATCCTCAGATAAAAGCAAGAATGGAGACAGATAAATGGTCAAGAGAAATAGGAAAAATAATAAGTTAAATGCCTTGGACGTCAAGGATAAAAAGGTTTCAGGCAGGTGGGAAATGTCCATGTTTCCCCTATTTCCAATGCTACGGGCGGGGACAGCGGGGGAGATATACTAAGAAAAGGCTCTAAGAGTCATAATAGCTTTTCCCAAGAAATTGCCACAGGATCTGAATTATTTTCTTCCCTATTTAAGCATCACAAACACCAGGGGGTGCTGGGGATATAGCTCAATTGGTAGAGTGCTTGCCTTGCATGCACAAGGCCCTGGGTTCAATCCCCAGCACCACCAAAAAACAAACAAAACAAAACAAAACAAAAAACCCACCAGGATTTAGCTATCTCTTCATTTAATTCTATAAAATAGAAATAATTTTTAAGTCACTGGAACTGCAAGCATGTACCACAATGCCCAAATAAAAATTCTTTCCTTAAGAAACTAATTAGCTGCACTGGCACAGTGGAAAAATGTATTTTTTTACTTATTATTTTCCTTTCTTTTTCTTTATATAGGGCCCTAGTTAAGAACCAGATAAACTAGGTTCACACCTGTAATCCCAGCAGCTGTGGAGGCTGAGATGGGAGAATCATGAGTTCAAAGCTAGTCTCAGCAAAAAGCAAGGTGCTAATAAGCAACTCAGTGAGACCCGGTCTCTAAATAAATAAAATACAAAAAAGGCTGAGGATGTGGCTCAGTGGTCAAGTGCCCCTGAGTTCAATACCTGGTACAAAAGCAAAAAACAAAACAAAAAAAAAAAAACCCAACTCATTAGCCTATCAATTTATAACTGGTGACCATGTCTACACAAATAAACTTTTTTTTTTAGTTGTAGATGGGCACAATATCTTAATTTTATTTATTTTTATGTGGTGCAGAGGATCTAACCCAGTGCCTCACTCGTGTTAGGCAGGTGCTCTACCACTAAGCTACAACCCCAGCCCCAAATAAACATTTTTATTCATACTGTCATCTGAATACTTTTTATATTTTACATACACTTTTATAAGAAATATTTAATTCTACCTTTCAGCTCATTTGCTCATCACTTGGCAGTGAAGAGCCCTGTTCTTAAAGACAACACCGTAAAACAGAAAGAAAAGGGCTTTCATGTCAGACCTGGGTTTGAATTCTACTTTTTTATGTTTGTTTAGATAATACTTTATTAGTTTTGTAATCAAGCCCATGTAGATAAGACCTTACATATTTAATACAGTACATACCCCTGTACAAATGGAAAAAGATTAACGTTTCTAGATGAAATATGGCTGTTAATTTCTGTACAATGCCAACTCAACACAGTAAACTGGGATACTATTTCCAAAGTTGATAGCACAGCTAAAGTTTCCAAAGATTCAAATTGCATATATGTGTGTGTGCATAAATCTATATCCATCTACATATATTTATATATATGTATATTTATATAAAAAGACCAGTAATAACAGTATGAATTCTATTCTATGTATTTTTATATTTGTTTCCTTTGTAAAACAGGATAATATCACAATTCTGCAGGAGTTGATTTAGAGGATTAAAGATAATATATGCAAATAAGCTGCTGTACATAGTAGTTTTCCAACTCTGGTGCCAGATGGCATTACTTAGAGAGGTCTGGGCTTCTCTGTTACTCAGAAAAGATCCTGCATACACTGTAATTTAGGACACAGTTCCAAGTCTATGAACTTTGCTTACCACTCTCACTGGCCTTTTAAAGAATTCAGAGAACTCTGTTAATAACTTCTTTTGAGCACAGTCATGTTTTGTGTACTGGGGCAAAGCAATCCATCCAGGAATTCACAACATAAGCCTCCCTCTCAAGTTCCAAGGATACCCAAGATGGAAGACTGCAAAGCAAAGAGGAAGATGAGGAAGTTCTTTCTAGTATTCTATGAATAAGAAACTTCATTACTTTTTTGGATTAATGATTTCTCTCCATGTTGGTAACATCAAATGCAGAGTTTATAGTTTACTGGTTTTAATTCTAGTAATAGCTTTTTAGAGTATGTTAGGAATGCACTCTAATCCTTAAGTGCTGTTTTCCAGCAGCAAAGTTGCTACTCTTTGTAATAACATACAAGCCCATTTATCTCAATTTAAATAGTCCTAAGGGTTATCTATTTTTTCATTGGGTTTCCAACATGACTTATCTTTACCATCAGAATTCAGTCCCCATTTTATTTCAGTTTCTATCATTCACAATTCAAATTTTTCTTAAATCATTGGAAAAGCCACTATACCAAATATATAATTTATATATATATAATTTTATATATATATAAAATTTGATACTTCAAATATACTACTAAAAAAAAAAAAAAAAGGCTAAAAACATCAAGAAGTACCTTCTTGCCTGGCATGGTGGTATATGCTTTAATCCTAGTGGCTTGGGAGGCTGAAGCAGGAAGATTGCAAGTTCAAATCCAGCCTCAGCAACTTAGTGAGGCCCTAAGTAACTTAATGAGACTCTGTCTTAAAATAAACAAAAAGGGCCGAGGATGTGGCTCAGTGGTTAAGCACCCCTGGGATTCAATCCCTGGTACAAAAAAAAAAAAAAAAAAAAAGGACAATGTACTCTCCTACCCATTTCAGTTTACAGGGCAGGTCTAATGCTGAGTACCAAGTAAGTTCAACAACACATACCTGATAATGTGGCAATGACCAAAGTACACCAAAGGAATAGTGTCTTGGTTACCACAAGAGGTAAATCTTATATTAGTTTTACAAATGGCTAGGAAAAACCAGAAAGAACAAAAAGAGGCAAGTACAAATGCTTCATATTAGAACTTGGCCAGACTGCCTTAAACATGATCTTCAGAGGATAAGAGGAAATACCTAATTTTTCAGATAAAATGATGAAAACCTATGCAATGATCCAATCCATTAGACATACCACAATTCATTAATAAAATGCTAGCTTTGTTATATTAATCACTCCCCAATACCCTTGGCCAACTCAGAGCAAGTTCAGTTCATTATTTAATCTACATTATAATACATTCCTAGGGTAAGGTAGTACCTAAGAGATTGGACTTCTGACACAGAAACTATAACCTGTAGAGATAAGATGATGTCTCTAAACCCCAAACCTATAACAGGCCAATTTCAGAAGAGCTTTCAGGACTTTCTTTTCACTCTAAGAGTAGAATGACAAATTCAGTAAACAAGAGTAGGTAATCCCTTTTCCTGACAGATTTTAGCAGCACTGAAGTTTCTTGGGTACATTTATGAAAATGAAAGATGAAATTTTCTTTATTACCATAAAGCTAATCTAAAATGCATTGGTTTTTGGCATTCAAATCAAGACACAGTAGTCCCACTTACCTAAGGGGGATTTGTTCCAAGGCTCCACAGGATGCCAGAAACTGTACATAGTACTGAACTCTTATGTATACTATGTTTTTTCCTACATACATACACTATGATAAAGTTTAGCTTATAAATGAGACAATAACCAACAAAATGGAATAATTATATCATTATGTTATAATAAAAGTTATCTGAGGGCTGGGGTTGTATTGTAGCTCAGTGGTAGAGTGCTTGCCTCACATACATGAGGCACTGGGTTCAATCCTCAGCACCACATACATAAAAAAGAAACACTTGGCATATTTGAATTGTCAGCATCATCACACTTGCACTTTGGGTCCATTATTAAGGAAAATATCTAATTTTTCAATTTTTCTAATTGGCAGTCATTTGATAACCCAGATGACTGCCAAGCAAGGCATAAGTGGGTATACAGCGTAGGGATACCATACAAGAAGACAATTCATACCCAGGCAGGTCAAGGCAAGGTTTCACCAAATTATGCAGAATAGCAAGCAATTTAAAACTTATGAATTGTTTATTTCTGGTCTTTTCCCATTTAATATTTCTGTATTGTGGCTGACCAGAGAAAGCAGGGGGCTATTGTACACATGGTCACTACCTCCATGCCTGATACTAATTTAATTAATTCATATGCTTATATTCTAAATAGGTGAGGAGAAAAACCAGATCATTTGGGCTCATTGATAACCTACTAAAAAAAAAAAAAAAAAAAAACCCTAACAGAAACAAAAACAAAACACCCAATGCTATATTCCAGAAATATAAAACTAACATAAATTTATTCTTTATTATTATTATTATTATTATTGACGGTGCTGGGGATTGAACCCAGAGCCTTGTGCATGTGAGGCACAAACTCTACCAACTGAGCTATATCTCCAGCCTCCGCCAAATTAACATAAATTTAAAAATAACTCTAACACCAGTGTTACACAATAAGAAACCTGTATTAGGATACTTCCTACTCTTTTATAATCTGGACATTTCCTATACATGTTTAGAGTAACATTTCTACAGTACAAACAATCCAGTAATAAATCTGAAAACTGTGTAACTAGTCACTTCATGACTTTAAAAGCCTATTAATTCACATGATAGGATCCAGGACTTAGGGCATAAAACTGAATATCTGACTTCCACAACAGAGTGACCTCTATAAAATGTACCATATTAGAGTCTGTTTGCTTTTGAAATGCCAGGATTGTTTTAAAATGGCAACAAAAAGGCTGGTTTCTTTTAGCTCTTTCTGAAGAGAAGCTTCTAACTTTAGGGCGATTTTAGTAACACTAAGGACAATGGCACATAGACTGATTTCTTACACATTTTTTAATAGACTGTATTACAAAATGCTCTATCAGATTGGTGGTAGGAATGAAGAAGTCACAGGCATACCTAATCTCCTACCCCAGTCATACTAGGAAATACTTTCTAATAAGATTTCATAATTCTTATGTAATAAATAAAATATAAAAGTATTTACAGAAAGATAATAATTTTACAGCTATGATTCCCTGGATAAGAATATTGTATACACTGATGTTACCTGGACCATAAAATATGAATTCCTCCTGAAGGTTGGCGGGTGGGATTCTTAATTAGCACATGTGGCACTAAAGAACAGTTATTCCTCTATCAACCTATTTCCTTTTCTCCTCTGACCTTTCTTTCCATACAACACAAATCTCCAGATCTCAAAAAAATATAATTGCTCACCTCATCAATACCCCCAAGAGTCTTTACCTTAGAATAGACAATTCAGAAGCTCAATGGTGGTAATGAAAGTTGATAAACTCTGAAACGACAACTGGTCTGAACCAATAAAGTTGCCTTCAGTGCAATGTCATCAGTTTATTGCAATTTCATGTAACCTTGGCTCTTCCAAAAATATGTGGAAGCCCACAAAAGGAGGTTTCTTTTTTTTTTTTTTTTTTTTTTTTTTGGTACTGGGGATGAAACTCAGGGACACTCGACCACTGAGCCACATCCCCAGCCCCATTTTGTATTTTATTTAGAGACAAAGCCTCACTGAGTTGCTTAGCACTTCGCTTTTGCTGAGAGGTTTAAATTCTTTACAGTGCTGTTTTATTACTAAAATGGTCCAAGCTGAGGGTAGAGGGGGTGGCACATGCCTGTAATCCCAGTGACTCAGGAAGCCAAGGCAGGAGGATCAGAAGTTCAAAGCCAGCCTCAGCAATTTAGTGAGGCCTTAAGCAACTTAGCAAGACCTTGTATCACAATAAAAAATAAAAAGGGTAGGATGTGGCTCAGTGGTTAAGTGTCCCTGGGCTCAAGCCCCAGTATCAAAAATAAAAATAAAATAAAATAAAAAAGTCCAGTTGTAAAATAAAAAATAAAAAACAACTCTGTATTCATAACCTCTTAGTACCGATTCATTGTCTAAATAAAGAGATCTTTAATAATCTTTTATACTCCATTGATAAGGTTAATATCTTGGAGAAAATGTATTTTCTCCATGGCTAAAATGAAAGGCATAAGAGGTAGCTGCAGTACAGGTGGGCAACATTACAACAGAAGGGCTCTTTCTTTTACATCACTGACAACTCGGATCAGGTGTGCTGAGAACAAGAGGAAGGAAGCAACGAACAAAGGAAATGACTGATGTTGACTTTAAGAATACATTTGGAAATATACATACACCAACATCTAGTATTCCTTCTATCCTCTGGTCTTGAACCCTAATCATTTTGTCCTGAAAGGGGTTCAGAAGGCAACCCTGGGTGGGCATTTGCAAAGTACATATCTAAGGTGAACAATTAAAAATGAATGAGGGGATGGGGAGCTCAGCAGTAGAGGACTTTCTTAGCACTTATTATTAAGTTCCCTGGACTGGCCTCAAACTTGTGATCCTCTTATCTCAGCCTCTTGAGTCTTTGGGATTACAGGTGTGTGCCCCCATGGCCAACCAGTTTTGTTTTTTTTTAATATTTATTTTTTAATTATCGGCAGACACAACATCTTTGTTTGTATGTGGTGCTGAGGATTGAATCCGGGCCACACGCATGCCAGGCGAGCGTGCTACCGCTTGAGCCACATCCCCAGCCCCACCAACCAGTTTTTTATTCTTATTTTTTCAGATATAAAAGTTGCTGGCCCTGGGTTCAATCTCCAGTAGTCCAAAGGGGAAAAAAATAACTTAAAAATTTAACCAGAAAAATGTGTTCTAAAACAAAATGCAAATAAGTATAAATGAATTTATAACTTATTCAAAGCTGTTTCTTTTCTTTTTTAAAATATTTTTTATTTCTTTATTGTATTTATTTATTTTTTTAATGTGGTGTTGGGGATTGAACCCAGTGCCTCACATGTGCTAGGTAAGCACTCTGCCACTGAGCCACAACCCCAACCCCTCAAAGCTGTTTCAATGACCTGCAGAGAAAACAAAATATTTTTTTTGAGTGTGTACCATATGCTAGGCATAATCTAAGAGCTTTATATAGGTTCTCCCATATAATACTAACAATGACTATGAAAGTTAAGTGGTATTATTCCACTTTTAAAGATGTGGAAATTAAGAAAGAAGTTTAAATAACTCACCTAAGGTCACACAACTAATGAATCTTAATTCACTAAAATTAAACCCAGGTCTATGACAGATTTACATACTAACTTACATATACACCATCATTAAAAATGTTATAATCCAGTCCGTAATGAGCACATTCTAATCTGGACACCATGTGGGAAAAAACCTTACCAGTATCACTCTATTAACTGTTTCCTACTACAAATCATAAAAAAGGCAGGTGCAGTGGTGCACACCTGTAATCTTACTCAGGGGGTTCAGGTGAGAGGATCACATGTTTGAGGCCAGCCTCAACAACTTAATGAGAACCTGACTCAAAACAAAAATAAGAAGGGCTGGAGATAAAGCTCAGTGGCAGAGCATCCCTGGGTTCAATCCCCAGTACTGAAAATATAAAAAGAATCATAAATACTATGAATTGGCTAAGCCTACCTTCCAGAGCCAGTCAGCTTTTCTGTCATACCTTATGAGCCTCAACCTTAGCACTCTTCTCTCATGCTGTTGAATGCACTGGATAATTCTACTAAGTATTCTTCAGACCAGGTACAACCACCGTGTGTGTGTGTGTGTGTGTGTGTGTGTGTGTGTGTTTGTATGTGGTGCTGGGACTGAACCCAAGGTCTTGTGTATTCGAGGCAAGCACTCTACCAACTGAGCTATATCCCCAGCCCTACTGTATTTTTTAACCAAAAATTTCCCCACGGGGCTGAAGTTATGGCTCAGCGGTAGAGCGCTCGCCTTGCATGTGCAAGGCCTTGGGTTCGATCCTCAGCACCACATAAAAATAAATAAAAATAAATGTATTGTGTCCAACTAAAATAAAAAAAAAAATTCCCCACTATATTCTGAAAAGTTGGAATTCAGAGACAGGTCTGAGACACCAAATAAATGCAGCATCATTCACCATCCCTCAGCTTTTAGTTAGTTACAAGTGATTATTTTCTAAATGGCAAATATGACAACCCAGAGCCCTCTGAGAGGGGAAGAAACCTGATTTGACAAAAGGCTGAACAGAATTCAGGCAAAATAATTCTTAGTTTTTTACAGTTTAAAAAACATGATCCACACAAAGGCAAAACACAAGACAAATGAACAAGAAAAAGAGGGAGACATGGGATGGGGGACACATATTCACTTCTAGGCTTAAGTCATTTGAAGACAGACAGCCATAGTCTAGGACAGAAAGTCAAAACACAGCAAATTAAACTTGGAAAAGTAATTTAACCAAAGCTGGAATGCAGCCAAGAACAATACCCAAACTCTTTTGGAAATTGTGATAGGAATTTTGACTTAAGTGGTCAACACTTAAGCATTAGGGCAGGGTCTTTCTAGAACTTACGAATTTAAATGCCTCCAACTCCCACTCACCTTTCCTCCTTTTATCACTGAAGTAAGGCCAGGCTGAACTCCTGAGAAAATAGGTCTGCAGATTCACTGAAGGACTGAGAAAAGTTAAAGTTTACATGGCAAAGGTGTCTATTCTACTAAACATAATAAAAATATTTATGAGTACATTTTAGTATTTTTTTAGACCTCCTCTGAACTATTTAAAACCAGAATAACTTATCTGACAGCTCAACAATAATCCCCACACACAGGGAAATAAAATGAACAAATCCAAGGATTAGAAGCCAGGCAAGCTAAGATATCCTAGCTCCACTAAAACCAGAAGTCATTTAGAAGGAAAACCTGAGTCTTTTCAACATTAAACCACAACCAAACAACCTCTCAACAAGAACGCACAGGGCAGGGAGTCGGGGTGGGAATCTCGGAGAGAATGTGATAGCGCTAGTGCCGGTTTGTTTACAGAGACTCCAGCAACAATCATATGAGTCAGAAATTCAAGCCGCCAGATGGTTTCCAACTAACAGGGACCAAACAGGACCGTTCTAAGGTGTCCTAAGCGATTTGGAGGTGGGAGTTGGTAAACTGAGAGAATCCTATCCTAAAGAGGACAAGACCAGACAGCAACAACCGACTCCCGGTTCCTTGGACCTCGGCATTCCGTACAAGGTGCTGGGCCTGAGAACTTGGGATGGGGGAGGGGGACACATTGCGCGGTGGCCCCGAGGTGACGGGGAGACGCAGGGCGACTCGCATCCCCCAATCTAAAGGGAGAAATAAGAGCACACAAATGGGTCACCCGACGAAGCAAGAAGTCCCTGTGAATTATGGGGGTAGCTCTTGGGGGCAACCCCAGGGCAGACCTGTGGATAGGACAACCGGTCCTCCTTACAGTGACTCGGGTCAAGGGAAGGAGAAGACCTGAGCCCCAGGATCTTGGGAAAGGGATCAGGACTACCCTGTGGGGTACCGGCAAGGGAGAGGGGGGCAGGCCGAGCCGGAACGAGACACGGACCGGGTAGGTCAAGGGGGGGGTGTCCGGCTGGGGCAGTTACAAGCACGGGAGCCGACGAGGCTCAGCAGCCCGCTTCCCGTCTTGGGTCATCCTTCTGCCAGCGGCTGCTCCGACTGTTCCAGGCCCAGCCGCCCCGTCCACTGCCGCCACCAACGCCGCCGCCATCTTACACTGGCCAGCGGCCGCCACCACCACCGCCTCCGCTCTCTGCGCCTGCGCTTGCGCCGCCACGCTTTCCGGCCTCGTTTGCGACGATGTGCTCGAGAAGACTGAGGAAAGAGTGGTCGCGCGAGCTCACGGCTCCCAACCCTCCACGGAGGACGCGTAAGGGGCGGGGCTTAAAGTCAACGGAAAACTGTGTGGGGCGCGTGCGCATTACGGAGGAGGCAAAAGTTGTTTTCGTAATGTTGCGAAGGGCTGGCGTCTCTCGTGATAACTCAAAACACGTGCGATTTAGGGGCTTCCCAGAGTTGTGACGGAAATAAACTTCATTTCCAAGGGTCTGGTACGCAAATTCCTGGGTGACCACCATTCTTACACACCCGGAACGAGCAATTATCGACAGATTTCTTCAGAAAAAAAAAACCCTTTCCTTTGACGACTTTCTTTTTCCGTCAGCGGCTTAAGGAGGCGCACGTTCCCGACAGTCCTTATTTATCCGTCTTTGTAAAAGGGGCTCAAGTTTGAGGTGCAATTAAGCTATTCAGGAGGCTTTCTTCGAAGAGGGGTGATGTGAAGGTTCCCAAGAATGGGTCGGTGACGAAGCGTGATTTTTGTACACTCTGCTTCGCTCTGACACCTAAAGGAACCCTGTGGAGGATTACTCCCAGCTGCCAGGCTGGGGATCCATCGATCGGTCGGTTTTTATTTCTTTATCTCCCCGCCCCTTTTAACCAAAAGGTCAGGGTGCAAGAATTGGACCTTTCTACCCTTATCATCCTATTCCAAGTCTTACATTACTTCACTACTTGGTGCAATAGGCGCTCTGCTTCCATCACTGCCCTGCTGCAATTAATCAGGACAGCTGGAGTGACTTTTTAAAATGGAAGTCGGGTCATAGCCCCCTGCTCGAAACCTTCAATAGTGTCTGACTACATAATAAAAATCAAAATTAGCAATGACCTCCACGCGAGGCTCTACATGATCTGGCACTTATTTCTTTGATTTTATCTCCTCCCACACTGCCTAGCTCTGCTCTGACCTTTTTGGCTGTCACTCAGACCAAAGCAGATTCCAGCCCCAAGGCTTGCTCCCTTTTCTTGGACTGCGCATCTATTAAATCTTTATTAGACTGGATTTTTCCACTTAAATCAGGTCTAGTACACCAGCTTGTATTGCGTTTTTCACAAATTTTTGCCTATAATATTTAATATATAATTATGTATTTTTAATCTAACTATCCTATAGAATATAAGCTCCTGGAGGCAGGAACTGTGTCTAAAAAACATCTTTGTAATTTAACATGTAAAACAGGGCTGGAGTGCAAAGTAGCTATTTTATGACGACCATTATAATTTATTCTTTCTGCTAGTCAACTACTTACTGTACTACTTATTTGGGAGGGTTTGTTCTAGGTGCTGGGGTTACAGCAGTAAATAAAACCAAGATTTTAACATTCATGGAACTGACTACTGGAGTAGATGGGAATGTAGTATGAGAAGAGACAAAGAGTAGCACAAAATTCTGAGAAGTACTGTAAAGGAAAATAAAAGTGGGTTATGGGGGGTGCTCTTTTACTTTGGGAGTTTGGGGAAGGCCCCTTTATTGAGGTGACATATGCATAAAGACCTGAACTATGAGAGTGACCCATGCATACTTGGGAAAGAGCATTCCAGTCAGAGGGAAAAGCAAGCTAAAGACTCTGAAGCTTGAGTGTGCTTAATTAGAAAGCCAGTGAGCAAAAGAGCAGGTGAAGAAATTAGTTGGAGGATGAGCCAGGTCACTTACAGACTTATAGACTAAGGAGAGACTGAATTTTATCCTATGAAGCCACACAGGATTTTGAGTAAAAGTCACATCATCTGAGTTATAACTGAAGTTTCTTTTTTTTTAATATTTTTGGAATGGGGGATTCAGCCTAGGGGCACTTAACCACTGAACCACATTCCCAATCCTTTTTATTTTTATTATATTTATTTTTTTGTAGTTGTGCACAATAACTTTTATTTATTTATTTAGTTTTATGTGGTGTTGAGAATCGAACCCAGGGCCTTAAACATGCCAGATGAGCGCTCTATCGCTGAGCCATAACCCCAGCCCCAATCCTTTTTATTTTTTTTATTTATTTTTTTTCTTCTCTTTGCTCCCTAGGTCGTCTTCTTTTTTTTTTTTAAAAACCAACTTTTCTTTCTTTTATTTATTTATTTATTTTTTAGAGAGAGTGAGAGAGGAGAGAGAGAGAGAGAGAGAATTTTTAATATTTTTATTTCTTAGTTCTCGGCAGACACAACATCTTTGTTTGTATGTGGTGCTGAGGATCGAACCCGGCCGCACGCATGCAAGGTAAGCGCGATACCGCTTGAGCCACATCCCCAGCCCCTCCTTTTTATTTTTTGAGACAGGGTCTTGCTGAATTGCCTCACTAAGTTGCTGAGGCTGGTCTTTTTTTTTTTTTTTTTTTTTTTTAAGTATTTTCCTAGTTGTTGATGGACCTTTATTTTTTTATTTATTCATTTATATCCAGTGCCTCATGCATGCTGGATAAGCCCTCGACCACTGAGCTACAATCCCAGCCCATGAGGCTGGTCTTGAAGTTGTTACAATCTTCCTGGCTCAGGCTCCAGAGTTGCTGGGATTAAAGGTGTGTGCCACTACACTTGGCTGAAGAGGTTCATTCTTGTTGATTTTGTGGTTTGGGGCATCAGGGATTAAAACTAAGGGCACTTAACCACTGAGCCACATCCCCCAGCCCTTTTTATTTATTTATTTTTGAGGAAAAGGAAAAAGTGTTATTCCTTTGCTAGCACACGGAAAACAAAGATGACTCCTGTCCCAGAGTCTGTGATTCTGTCTTATTTTTAATTTTGAGGGCCTCACTAAGTTGCTGAGGCTGGCTTGGAATTTGTGATCCTCCTGTCCCAGCCTTCTGAGTTGCTGGAATTATAGGTGTTCACCACTGTGCCCAGCCTGATTGATTTTTTTTAACTGCCTGCAAGGAGGCAAAATACAAGCTGAAAAACCAGTGAGGAAACTATTGCAGACCTGCAAGACTAGTGTTAAAATGGACTCAGAATATACTTTGGACTCAGAAGTGGTTGGACTCAGAATATACTTTGAAAGTGGCATAGAAATGCCTTGTTAATAGATTGAATGTTAGATGTAAGAAAGAGTCAAGGATATCTCAGATTGACTTGAGTAACTGAATAAATAGCAATGCTTTTTACTGAGAGCATATGGAGGAATAGAAACAGTTTTTTGGGGAAAATATTTAGTTCTATTTTAGAGGTGTTAAACTGGAGATGCCTATTAAATTTCTAAATGGAGCTACTGAATAAACAATTAGAAATATGTATGTGGAGCTCACAGAAGGGAAAACTGTAGGGGTAAATTGGGGAGTCATTAAATTATAAATGGTATAGATAGCAGTGGGATGGGGAGGGCTCAGTTAATGTGGAAGAGAAAAAAGCTAATGACTGAGACCTTTAATTGTGAGGCATTCCAACTAGAAGGATCAGAGAAGAGGAGCATTCAGCAAAAGTTATCAAAAAGGAGTAGTCAGGAAAGAAAGCTAAGAAAATCAGGAGTGAAAGGTCTTACAAAACACATTCCCAAAAATGTTCCATGATGTGCTGGATAAGCTGCATCTCTCCCACTCAAAAGACCGAAGATAATTAAAAACTGACCAACAGACTTTAAAAAAAATGGAGATTTAAGATTTTGGCAAGGGTGGTTTTAGTGAAGGTTAGGGGACCAAAAGCCTCATCCTCCATGATCTGGTTTTTTGTATCCATCCCTTGGTGAATACCATTACTATTCCCACCCAACCAACTGCCATTAGCATTAAATTTTCCCATTTCTCATTTGGGCTGTCCTGTTAAATTTGAGGTTGTGATAATTATGTCTTCAAGATACTCAATCATACTAATTTCAGTGACACTATTTTCCATGGCTGAATTTATATCATCCCATTGATCATTTATTTCATTAGCCTCTCTTCCCTTTTAGTCTACACGTTCTTCCAAAGTGATTGTATCTGTTTTTACAGTTTAAACTACCATCCACATACTTTGACTTTCAAGTCTTTACTTGGAAACCCAGGCTTCTCTTTTAAGATGTAGACTCACAGACTTGATGGATGACACTTTTTTTAAAAAACAGCTTTATTAAGATATAATTTATGTACAATTCACTCAAAGTGCACCACTCACAGATAAGTGCAACCATCCCCACAGCCAATTTTAGAACCTTTTCATCACCTCAAATAGAAACCTAGGGCAGCTCTAAGGGGGTCCCTTCTTGACCTGTGAGAGTTCTCTCTCTTTTCTTCTTAAATGAATAAATCCTACTTTTTAATTTTGGTAGTATATAAGGAGGAGAAGGAGAAGAAAGAGACCCAATACTTTAGCTATCACCTGCCCCCAATTTCCCATGCTGTCACCATTCCTAAGAAACTATTATTTTCTGTCTCTATAAATTTCCATATTCTGAACTTAATATTTGTCCCCTTTGCAATGGTATCAGTGATTGAAACAGGGGTACTCTACCACTGAATCACATACCCAGCCTTTTTATTTTGAAACACGGCCTTAATAAGTTGCTGAGACTGGCTTGGAATTCTCTTGCCTCAGACTCCAGGGTTGCTGAGATTACAGGTGTGCATTAAATCTGGCTTTATTCTGAACTTTCATATGAATTGAATTGTATAGTATGTGTTCTTTTATGACATGGCTTCTTTCCCTTAGCAGTTTTTCAAGTTTCATTCTTGTTGTAGCATGTATGAGTACTGAAAGGAAAGTGACCACAACACTCGGAGCAACCAAGAGAGCTTTATTGCAGCAGTGCAAAAGAGGAGAAAGAGAGAGAGAAAGAAAAAGAGGGAGGGGAGGAAAGAGAAGAGAGAGATGGAGAGGAAGAGAGCACGCGCAAGAGAGACAGAGCAAGAGAGAGGGGCCCTACAGGAGGGAGTTTTTATAGCCAAATTCTAATGGGGTCTCTGGGTCTGCAAGCTGCCTTGTTGGCACAAGGGGGGTTAAGTGTTCAGCCTTGGGGGGCGGGGTTGAGTGTTCAGTCTTGAGCGGGGGCTTGGGCGTTTGGGCTTGAAGCAAACAGGTGATAAAGAACCAGACAGAGGGTTTGAGTGGCCAGGTTACCCTGCAGCTAACTTTGTTTGGCATGCCCTGCAGACAACTTATTCAGCCTGTCCTGCACCTAACAAATACTTCATTTCTTATGGACAAACAACATTCTGCTGATTGACATTGGATTTTCACTTTTTGGCTATTATTATTTTTTACTTTTCTTGCTGGTGACTGAATCTAGGAGTGCTCTACCACTGAGCTACACTCTAGCCCTTTCTACTTTTTATTTTGAGACAGGGTCTTGCTAAGTTACTTAAAGCCTTGATAAATTGCTGAGGTTGGCCTTGAACTTTCCATCCTCCTGCCTCAGTTTCTAGAGTCGCTGGGATTAAAAGGCAATGGACCACCATACCTGGCTAAATTTTTGGATAATATGAATAATCCTAATATGAACATTCACGAGCAAGTTTCTGTGTGGATCCATTTTCATCTTTGATATGTACCAAGGAATGAAATTGGTGGATCATGTTTAATTCTGCTTACATATCTGAGGAATTCCCACTGTTTTCCAAAGCAGTCACACTATTTTACATTCACAGCAGCAAAGTATGAAGATTCTGATTTCCCCTCATCCTTTGTAATACTTGTAATCTCATTATGTTGATTGTAGTCATCCTAGGAGGTTGTGAAGTGGGATCTCAGTGTGGCTTTCATTGCAATTATCTGAAGACTAATGATGTCAAGCAAATTTTTCATGTGCTTTTTGGTTAATTTTATGCCTTCTTTGGAGGAATGAGTATTCAAAGTCTTTGTGCACTTTAAAAAATGGGTTGTCTTTCATTATTGAGAGTGTACATTCTAGACACAATTCCCTTATCAGATATGTAGTTTGCCAGTATTCTCTCCCTTTCTGTGGATTGTCTTTTCAATTTTTTTCTTTTCTTTTTTTTTTTAAATATTTTTTTAGTTGTAGTTGGACTCAGTATCTTTATTTATTTATTTTTATATGGTGCTGTGGATCAAACATGTGTTAGGTGAGCACTCTACCGCTAAGCCACAACTCTAGTCCTCTCTTCAATTTCTTGACAGTCTTTTGAAGCAAAAAACTTTTTAATTTTGGTGATATACAATTTATCTCTTGTTGTTGTTGCTTGTGCTTTTGGTATCCTATCTAAGAATGTTTTGCCAAACCCAAAGTCATAAGGTTTTATCCTTGTGTTTTCTTCTAGCAGCTTTAGTTTTAGTTCTTATTTTTAGGTATTTGATACATTTTGAGTTAATTTTTGTAAATGGTGTAAGGACAAAACTTTGTTTTTTACATATGACTATTTACTCAGCACCATTTGTGAGAAAGTCATTCTTTTTCCACTGAATGGTCTTGGCACCCTTGACAAAAATCATTTGACTGCAGATAAAGTTTTACTTCTGGACTCAATTCTATTCCATTGATCTCAAGTGTCTGTTCTTGTGCCAGTACCACACAGTTTAATCATTGCTTTGTACTGTTTTGAAAGTGAAAAATGAGCCCGCCTACTTTATTCTCTATTAGACGTTTTGGTCCTTCCATGTCCATTGAAATTCCACATGAATTTTACTTTTTTTTTAAAATTTTTTAGAGTACCAGGTTTTGAGCTCAGGGACACTCAACCACTGAGCCACATCTCCAGCCCTGTTTTGTTTTATTTAGAGACAGAGTCTCACTGAGTTGCTTAATGTCTCACTTTTGCTGAGGCTGGCTTTGAATTTGTGATCCTCCAGTCTCAGCCTTCTGAGCCTCTGGGATTACAGGTGTGTGCCACTGTGCCTGGCCCACATGAATTTTAGAATCCACTTGTCTGATGGATATTGCATTGAATCTGGAGACTAATTGGGGAGTATTATACTTTTTTTTGGTACCAGGGATTGAACCCAGGAATGTTTAACCATTAAGCCACATCCCCAACCCTATTTATGTTTTATTTTGAGACAGGGTCTCACTAAATTGCTTAGGGCCTCAATAAATTGCCAAGGCTGGCTTTGAATTCACAATCCTCCTGCCTCAGTGTCCCAAGCATCTGGGATTACAGGCATGAGCCACCATGCCTGGTTGTTACAGACTTAATAACAGTTAAGTCTTCTGACCCATGACCATGGATATTTTCCCATTTATTCAGATCTTCTTTGATCTAATGCTTTGTAGTTCTCATGGCAAAACATTTTCACTTCATCTGTTTTTGTTTTTTCCTTTTGATGCTGAGTGGATTTACTTTCTGGATTTCATTTTCAGATTGTTCATTATAAATGTATAGAAATACAACTGATTTGTGGAATGAGCCGGACATCATTACCCTAGGTACATGTATAATTGCATGAATGGTGTGGCTCAACTTTGTGTACAATCAGAGAAGTGAAAAATTGTGCTCCATTTGTATACAATGAATCGAAACACAGTCTGCTGGCATGTGTAACTGATTAGAATAAACAAAACAAAACAAAAAAGAAATACAACTGATTTGTGTGTGGGGTGGGTGCTGGAAATTGATCTTGAGGCACCCTACGACTGAGCAATATCTCCAGCCTTTTTTTTTTTCCCCTTTTTGTACCAGGGATTGAACCCAGGGGCTCCCAACCACTAAGCCATATGCCCAGCCCTTTTTATTTTGAGATAGGGGCCCACCAAATTGCTTATGGCCTTGCTAAATTGCTGAGGCTGGCTTTGAACTTGCAATCCTCCTGCTTCAGCCTTCTGAACCTCTGGGATTACCACTGCACCTGATACCCTACACTTTGAAAGGACTTGTCCTCATCATCTTTCTTTAGAGCTACTACTGAGTGGGGCTACTGAGAGGCTGTAGGCTCTATTTGGCTTACCCCAAGGCAAAAAGCCAACTTGTCTAGACCTCAATTTTTCCTTCCTGTCAGACAGCTGAAGGAATTTTCATGTGGCCATAGGTATGAGCTAAGGCAAAGATTTCAATGCAACTAAAGTAACTAGCACAGAAAGGTGGCTGAGACCCTTTGTTCAATTTAATTTACTTGTGCCACCAAGTTTGCTTGGGCCTCTTCCTGAATATATTTTTCTGTTGTAAAATGGATTGTTGCTGTATCCACCTAACCTTACAACTTGGTCTGAGAAGAACCAGCTAGTTATATGGGTAATTGATCATACAGTCAGTCACTTAATATCTCATAGCCAGGAACTGAGTCTCTACTGGAGCTTAACAGCCTGCCAGAAGACACTTCTCAAAACTTTCTTTGCTGAAGATGTCACCATCTTACTCCAGAATCCTTGAAGTCTGGATTGCCAAGGAATCCACATAGGATCATTTCCTATCACATATACCTCTAGTACTGTGGAATTTTCCAGGAGACATGCCCCTCCAATACCTGTTGCTGAACCCTTTCTTGCATTCCTAAGCTGCCTTAGGATAAGAATATGCTGCCTCCAAAACTGTAAGAGCTCTGTGATAACCTGTCCATTACTTGAGGGAATATTCCAGAATGCTTCAGACCAAAATAGACTAAAATGTGGCAGACACGTGCACCTTTCCAGGACTTATTTCCCATCTTTTTTTTTTTTTTTTTAGTTGTAGATGGACACAATACCTTTTTTATTTTTAATGTGGTGCCCGGAATCGAACCCAGTGCCTCACACATGCTAGGCAAGCGCTCTACTACAACCTCAGACCCTTATTTCCCATCTTGAGTGTATGTATATATATACACACACACTCAATATACAATATATATATAATCTCAGCAAGAAACTGAAAAGTACTTGATCATTAGGTTTGACTAACATACCCTCAAATACCTGATTGCCATAACCCTGGTATAGCAAACAAACATACATTCTTCAGAATTTCCAGGTCCAACTCACCCCCCCTTTTTTTTTTTTGGTACCAAGGATACGGTCTCGCTAAGTTGCTTAGGACATCACTAAGCTGCTGAGGCTAGGTTTAAACCTGCAATTCTCCTGCCTCAGCCTTCTGCACTCAAGTCCTTTTTGACTATATTAACATAACTCTAGGTTAAGACAGTGAGTACATATAGACTGCTGCCTATACTTCATAATGCAAACAACTTCTAAATTTCCTTCCTGAAGGTTATTGAAAGAATATATTCATAGCGACTCAAGAGGCTGAGGCAGAAGGAATAAGAGTTCAAAGCCAGCCTCAGCGATTTAGTGAGGCCCTAAGTAACTTTATGAGACCCTGTCTCAAAACAAAAATGGGCATTTCTCCAGTTTCCAAATGTACTGAGATTACAGGTGTGCACCACTGTGCCTGGCTTAAAGTGGGTCTTTGGACCCACTGTAAGGCAGATTTGGGCCAACATTTCATTTATGTCCTGACTGCACATTTTCCTAATATAATGGGAGTGGGTCTACTACTACTATGAGGGGAGGCAGTGTGTGGTGCTTTGGGTTCCCAGGTGTCTGTGTCCACTCAGACCCTGTATCCCTGTTTTCAAACTCTTCTGGATATTCTTTCCTCTCATGCATGCTAGATAAGGGCTCTACCACTGAGTTACATCCCCAGCCACCTTAACTTGTAGTTAACTAAACAACTCTTTCAATTGTTAGTTTGTGAATCTATAGACTGTCATGGGCTTAGAAACTAGCAAAGAATTTTGACTTTTCATTATAGTATTTGGTTCAAGCTCTTCACCTCTCTTGTTTAAAATTCTCATGGCTGTCCACCTTACTCCTAGACCACTTATGTTCTATTAGTCATCTGTTAATATTAGTTTGAACTTGCTTCCCTTACAGAAATTCACCCACCTTGCTTCTAAAATTAAATGTTGCCAACTATCCTTTGCTATGTCAAGATGGTATCCTGGAGGTGGGGGGTTGTGGCTCAGTGGTAGAGTGTTTGCCTAGCACATGCTAGGCATTGGGTTCGATCCTCAGCAGCATATAAAAATAAATAAATAAAATAAAGGTACTGTGTTCATCTACAACTAAAAAAAAATTTAAATCCTATCATCCCATCATGACAAAGAAAAACAGTTCTATAACAATTTACAGATAGCCACTTCTAAAGTTCTCAAGTTGCTGGTAACCCTTCCTCAGTGCCTTTCCTATTCCTATTGTCTTTATTTAAAAAAAAAAAAGCCCCAGGCCTTTCTGAGGAATATGGTCAGCTGGTTAGGTTTTTCATTGTTGTACAACATGCCCACTTCCTTTAAGCCTTCTAGTCTTTTTTAATGTGGACCACTGTTTTCTCCAAGCTCCCAAAAGCCATCTCAACAGTATAACTACTTCATGAGGCTTTAAAGAGATGTCATAGGAACATATCCTTAATATTACAAATTCTGTATGGATTTGATCCTTAATTCATGAAGCCATCCATACAATCACAAATTTATTATCTAAGATATAGAATTTTGGAACAAAGAAGCATTTTCTATAAAATTTGAGAGCAGCATAAATATTTCATCAAACCTAAGCTTTGCAATAGTTATTTTTAAGCAGAAGAAAAGGCAGACTAGAAAAATGTGAGATGTTCTTCCAGTGACATATTCTTGCTGTAGAACAAGTTCTCTAAGGGCAACTCTCACATGGGAGCGAACTCCACAAGCATAGAAATGTATGTTTGACTAGGATCTATGAAAAGACTAAAGAGGGCCCAGAGCAATGCTTCTCAAAGGTGGTTTGAAGACTTGTGTTAGTCTGTGAAGAGGCTCCAACCTCCAATTTGTGGCATGAGGAATTAGAAATTGAGAGTGTTAAGAAAGTTTTAAATATTTTACATTGTTGTGATATCCAAGAACATGACCAATGGATTCAACCTGTTGAACAGGGTCTCGACAGTTTGGATGTTGTCAAACTTGCATAGTGGTGCATGCCTATAAACCCAATGGCTCAGGAGACTGAGGCAGGAGGATCTCAAGTTCAAAGCTAGCCTCAACAACTCAGCCAGGCCCTGGGCAAAGGACTGGGGAAGTGGCTCAGTTGTTAAGTACCTCTGGCTTCAATCCCCTGTATTAAAACAAAAACAAAAAAACCTGGTTCTACACCATACATGGTTAAGAAAGACTGCCGTAGGGTACACAGCTCTATCCCTCCACAAGTCCTAGAATAATTCAAATAGTACTTTGAATCAGAGAGTAATCAGAAGTCAATTTTCTCATGTTCAATCAAAATAAATGAAAATGAAAAAGAGTGTCTTGGGAACAGAGCTAAAGTAGACTAGGGCATCTTTTAAATCCATGGATTAAAAGCCTTGGTCGGGCTACCAGAAAAGAAAACTGGCAGAACAGTATATACACAGTTCAAAGAGCAGAGCCCTTTTATTCATCCTTCCTGTTCTCTATTCTTTTCCAGTTTTGGGCTGGAATTTTAAGGAGAGAATTTTGGCATTCAGGCCACATAACCGTCATCACAAGTCCCCTTGTACTTTTTCTACGTGTCACAAAGTAGAAGTCTCACATTCAGACCTGGGTTCTTCTAAGCTCTGATTAGGTATGGTACTGGACTTTTCCAAATAGCCTAAGGCCTCAAGAACATTTCCTTCCTTTCCAAGGCCAGAGAATGTATGGGACTTTTAAATAGTGAAAAATTTTAAACCAGGGGAAAGTGACATGTCAGTAGCTCAAAGTGACTCAGATGATGAATGTGAATTTGTTCTGGCAAGAATTATTTTCCAGTGAACAAGGACAGCCAGCTAGGCTGACCAGGGTATCCACCAAACATATGGCAGCCAAGATCCCTAGATCCACTGAGAAGGGCAATGTCAGCTCAAAGATAAATAATTGAGAAAACATATTAACAATATATTACTAACATTAATCATAGTATGAAAATGAAAAGTAAAAATATAATACCAATTGCAACACTTTTCAAATTGAAATACCCAGAAGAAAAATGAGGAAAGAGAACTATTCTCCTTTGCCAACTGAGGTGCAGACTGAGCTGGGGAAGGGGGCGGTGGTGAAGGCCAGCATGATGTTACATAAAACTAATCACATTCCCTACACTGCAGCTTATAGAAGCTAAGGAAGCAGAAAAAGACCTGGATGAAAAACAGGCCACACTCCTCACTCAGAATATTTATTAGACACTGCCCCATGAGGTTGTAGGAAAAGGACCTAGACTGCACCCCTTCTCCTTTCCTAAGCACCTTCGTGAACCAAGGATTCTAAAGGAATCAGATGATTCAAATAAGCCAGAATATATCTGGGTAGAATAGCCATTCATTTGCCACACCTGACATTACTACTATGTGTTTGCCAGAGAGGGAAGGAATCAGTCAAAGTGGTGGATGAACCAAATGAGGGGGAATGGGAAGGGCCCTTCTTTTTCTTAGTGTGGGCTAAGAAGGGTTGGAATGAAGGGTATTTTAAAAAGGAGATAAGAGGATAGGCAGGAGGCAAAGTTAAGTCAGGGGCTGGGTTTATCCGGATCATACAGCATTGTAGAAAGAACCAGGATAGCAACTGAAGTTCTCGGGCTAGAACAGGAAGTTGAGGACTCAGCACCTAGAGGGAGGAAAAGGTTTCTCTTCCAACCCTACTGTAATAGATACTAAGGCCCTTTCCCTTCAGAGAATTCAGAATGGTCTGTCTAAAGGCAAGAGAGCAAGGGACAGATCTACAGTTCTGGCTGAGGCTAAGTTTCTCCCCATTCCCAAAGTCCCTGTACAAGAGAAGTATAGAAATAGAGTCCCAGGACTCTGCCCCTACTCCCCAGATCCAAGAGAGGGAGTAGAGACAAGGCACGAAGACCCTGGAAGTAAAAGTGAACATCAATGTGGACATGTATAACGTTATTTTGGGAGAGGGAAGAAGGTGCTTCCCCCAAAGGGATACCTTCCTTCACCTGGCTTGTAGATGGGTCTTTACTAGCAGCAGAAACCACGAGCAGGGCTCACAGAAATGGCCTGTGAAACAGATCCTACTCCTAGAAAGTCAGAGGAAAAGCCTCAGCCAGTATGGCACAATCTTGAATGGGACTATGGAGGGCTGTGGGCAAACCGCTCCTGCAGATGACACTCCTGTCTCTCTCGGTTCCCAATGGTTCTGTTGACTCCAGATGTTTCCCATGGCTGGGACTCAGGGAGGAAAACATGTTTGTCTCACATGATCAGACACTGTTCACCACTGGCACCTGGTGGGCCTGAGAGATTGAGGGCATCCAAGTCAAAGTTGAGGCCAGGAGGCTGGAGAAGAGATGAAGGAACTCAGATAATTGCTCACTTTTCAGGCTGGAGTTTCTGAAGGTCCATCTCCAGCAGCTGTAATTATTACTTTAGGTAGAATCACCAGAGTTGTTGAAATGGGGACTCAGATTAAAATCTAGAAGATATACTCACCATCTCCCCAGCCAGTTCTTTTGGAGGATGACCCAAATCCTGTAGCTAGAAAATAGAAAATATAAGATAAAAAAAAAAAATCCCAGAAAATAACAGAGGAGCTTGACAAGGAATCTGGTTAGTAATCTCTCTGATTTCTTCTGACCATGCAATATGGACTCTCTTGTGCTCCCTCCTCCACCCAGGTTTGGCAGTATAGTATATCCTTCCTAGGTAACTTCTTCACTAAACACCCAAGCAGATAGTATGAGTGAGCAGATGGCAAGAGAAAGCCTTACCTGCTGCATAAGATCTAGCACCGTCTCAAAACGGGCCTTTTGAGTGGTCTCACTGTCTGTAGGTGTCTCTGCCTCAAATTGTTCACATATTTTTCCCATGACACTGTGCTGTTCCTGATATTTTTCAAACTGCTCAGGAGGCAGAGATTCCCGGTGACTCTGCAACCACTCTGGATACTAAGGAAAGAGAATGGATAGGGAAGAATTAAATGCACAATGGGTGGGGAAGGGGAATGAGAATACTTAAAATGTGAAGGAAAGGAGAAAGAAAAACTAAATAAACAAGTTCATCATGAGAAATAGCACTGACTCCAATCAGATCATCTGGCTGTACTAACATTTATTATCATAGATGTTAGCAAACTTTCTGTAAAGGGCTAGGTAATAAATATTTAGGTCTAGAGGGTCCTATATGGTCTCTATTGTATATTCTTCTTTATTGTTGTTTTAACAACCTTTAAGGGCTGGGGATATAGCTCAGTTGGTAGAGTGCTTGCCTCACTTGCACAAGGTCCCCAGCACCACAAAAAAACAAAAACAAAAACAAAAATTTTAAAAGTGTAAAAACCGGGGCTGTGATTGTGGCTCAGAGGTACAGCGCTTGCCTAGCATGTGTGAGGCACTGGGTTAGATCCTTGGCACCACATAAATCTAAAATAAAGCATTGTGTCCACCTATAACTAAAAAATAAATATTAAAAAAAAAGTGTAAAAGCCATGCTTAGCTTGACTATTGGACTTAGGCCAAACAAACCCTTGTCTCTTGACTGCTATACTATTCATTTCGTATTTAGCCACATGTTGCTCATGTCATCTCTCTGGGTAAAATTATAAGCTCTTTGATGGAAGGGATCATCATTTGAACTCTTGTTAAATTGTTCATAATAGAAAGCCAGTGAATACTTGTTGGATAAATGAAGTAAGAAATACAAGAAGGGTTTGATCAGACAATCCCAAAGTCTTGAAGCGTTTATGGAAAATGATAGCTGAAGGACTTCTCCTTCTACCACAGAGATTCTCAGTGTAGTGGGTTTATTGCTCAGAGATATTACACCCCCCAACTCTTCCCACCACCACAAAATAAGCAAAGAATGAACAAAAAGATGGACTTGTACACTCATTATTGTCACGGTAGGTTTGGAGCAAAGCAATCCATATGAGTTGATAAGATGGAGAGTGAGAAGAAAAGGATCAAGTGGCACAAACCTTTTCTGTGATCTCCTTCAGTGACGGGTACAACACATCCTTGGATAGTAGGTTTTGCATAATACTCTGCATGATGGGGAGGATGTTCCCTTCCCCATCCCCTTCATCCATGCCCAGACCCTCCATGGCCTTGGTCAGCTCCTCTTCTGACATGCCCGAGTTCTAGTCAGGACAAGAGAGAAGTGAACAGGTATACTGCCTTTCTGGGATGCTACCACTCTTTCAGGTGGGAAAGAACAATCTAAACTTGCCTGTAACAAAATAGTGAGGCAAGGATAGACTTGGAAGATATCCAGGAGCATGTCTTTACAGCCTGCTAGTGAAGGGTTTGAAAGTGGGCCCCTTGTGATCTCCTACCCATTCCCCACTAACCTGAAGATCAGTGGCATTTTTGGCTAGGCCACTTAATGTCTCCTTTAGACAAGAAGTAAATTCTTGTTGGGAAGTTGCATCACTGCCTAGAAGAGATCAAAACAACCAGGATCATTTAAGATTTTAATTGACTGCTTGACTATATTACTTTGTTTCCAGCTTGGATATGATGAAGCATGTAAATAACTATTGCTTCAAATCTCTGAATACTCTATTATCTTCATAGCCATTTCTTAAATCTACATGGATTGTATATCAGTTTATTCTCCACAGTAACATCTACAATAACACTGCATCCTTTACAATGGTCAGTTTTGGATAATATTTTTTATTATTTTATAACATCTCATTCCTTTCCTTAAACTTGGTTCTCATATTTCCTCCTAATGCCTCGCTCCATTCCATGGCTGTAACATTATGATTGATTCAATTTTACTGAGAATCCTGGTGTTCTCAAGCAATAAAGACTTACTAGGTCTGTCTAGATATTTCCCTTTGTCTTAGATCTCCTCCTTACCCACTCTTCCAGCAGCCTCTGAGAGCTTTTGGAACTGCTCCACCAGGTGGGGCTCTTCCTCAGCCAACTCCTTCATTGCCTTCTCGAACTCTGCAGTGGCTTGGGAAGCCAGCTCGCTGTCGAATAGTTCCTGGAAAAACTTCTCTTGGGAGGCGAAGAGGGCATCCTGCAGGGGAGGGTGGTCAAAATGCATCCTTTGTGGCAAGCACTACCGGCACTCTACCAATAGAAGACAAGTAGTAGCTCCAGGAAATGTAGGACCTCCCTCCTACCAACCTCCACTGGACATTCTATCTACCTCTCCTCATTAGTACAGCAAGAAAGGCTTCTGGCCATTGAGGGAAAGGTATAAAGTGGCATCAATCAATCCAACCACTTAAACTCTTTTCTCAAGGAACATCCTTGAGATACTTCCACTCAACCTTGGGTCCCTGTTTTACAAGGACCAAGGCCTGCAAGAGCACTCAGCAGTGTGAGGCCAAAGCACCCTTCCACCCTCCCCTCTGGCCCACAGGGGCCTGCCCCACCTCTGCTCAGAGCTGCATGCCCATCCCCTCCCTCTCCCTTAAGGGGGTGGAATTTATACTTTGGCAGTGTCTCCTGGCGATCTCTTCTGGGGCCCTGAAGCATCGGGGGCCGTGGTGGTAGGAGGGGGTGCTGGGGAGGGTTTGGCTTTATCGAAATCATCAAGAGCACCTTCAGAGACAAGAGACATGGTGTGTGTGTTGGGGATGGATGAAGATGCAAGGCTGGGTGTTTTATGGGCAAAGCATTGGGAAAATGATGTTCTAAAGTGTGAACTTTCTTCAAGTTTTCTCCTTTTTTGGAGTCTCTCCTTTCTAGCCCACTGATCAATAAGCCTTCCAATTCTCTCAGTATTACCAAATTTATTGTAATCAAATGGAAAGAAATTCCTATGGTGGAACAAGTGTCCATCTCAGAACTGGGAGGAGAAAGTTAAAAGAAGTTCTGCAGCAATACTTCCACCCCTACACACTAATAATTTTCTAGAAATTACATATAAATATCCAACAAAAGCAGAGGACACAAATGTCCTTATCCTCCTGAACTCACTTTGGAGCCTTAAAGTGGGAATAATCTTTGGCAAGACTGCACAAGATGTCCCACCCAGATTTCCATTGGTCCTGATGCTGGTACAAATTGAGGGACTCCATGCACTTTATGGGAGGGCATTAAACTCTCTTATGTTATTCTTCAATATAGTTCTCCCACAACAAGCTCCTAGAGTTCCCTTTGGTCTCATCTCTCCAGATAACTCTGCCAATTCAGAGTCACTTGGCACTCCTCACTGTTTCTGTTCGTTTTTCTGCCTGCTCACATCTCTGTGACTGAGCAAGAGATTAAAAAAAAAATTCACCTCTGTCCTAAAGAGCCTGTGTTGTCACCACCACTCTGTTTGCCAGGCCTAGGGAAAGGGCACTAGCCCCACTCTGGGCAGAAAACCAACAGAGGAGTGGAGGAAAAGCTAAGAAAGAAAAGAACATCCACTGTCTTTCAGGAGGATGAACAGTCCATCTTCATTTTCTCGAAATAATGGAAAAGGAGTTTACTTGAACTGCAAGATGAAAGAATTATGGGAGCTTGTAAAAGACAGGGGAAAGGACTGGGAAGGAAAAAAAGATGTGTCTTATGTTAAGAGGAGGCACAGAAGGACGCCCTATGGGCTTAAGAGTTAATGTATGTAAACCGTGAGTCTCCGGTTCGCTGCCCACCGAGGACCAAAAGCTGCTACTGGCCTACGGGAGTTACACTTCAAGAATTTACTAACCTGATGCAAGGGGGTTTGAAGGGGGCTCGCAAATACGGTTTTACAGGGCACCGTTTCTCCCGGCAGGGAGATCAATGATCTGGGCAGCTGAGGGGCCCAAGGTGAACTCCCCAGCTCCCACCGCGGAGGAGGGACAGGGTGACCCAGAGATGTTCTTAAGGGTCGCAGCCAGACCTTCGCCCCCGCCAATCACGTAAGATACTTTCCTGCTCCACCCCAAATATCTCTGGGTCACTCCCCTGAATGGGTCCTCAAAACTGCCTCCTTTGGGCCTTTCCCATCACAGGCTCTTACTTTCCAGAAGCTCCTCCAATTCCCGGTCCGCTTCGGCCCCAACACCACAGTCTTCCGGAGCGGCCGCCATCTTTTTGCCTCTGACTTGCCGTAGGAGGCTGGACTCCGGCAGCTATAGCGTGCCCGCCCCCTAGCTCCCGCCCACTCTGCCTCATACAGCCAATGGGATCATTGGTCTTTGGGGGAACCGCCATTTTTAAAGGGACGGGGAGAGGTGTGATTTTGTTTTTGGTTTGTGTGTCTGTTTCGCCTGGAGATCTTCCTGTTATCTTCTAACCGTTTTTTTCCTGGCTTGTACTCTTTTCACTTAACTTCTCACTTTACCTAGAGAAGCTCTTTCATTATTCCTTCCTGAGCTTTGGATAGCCCACATTGAGACAAATTGCCTACAAAACCCCAGATCTATTCATATATAACTGAGAAGGTAATGATGGTGCATATCATACTATTCCCCCCACCCCGACATTTTGGGTGCCAGGGATTAAACCCAGGGCCTTGAAGAAGGTGCCAAGCAAGCCCTTTACCACTGAGCTATGCCCCAGCCACTCCCCCCTTTAGTTGATGTTGGGGATCAAACCCAGGAATGCTTTAACACTGAGCAACATCCCCTGTACTTTTAATTTTTAATTTGTTAGGTTTTATTTTATTTTATTTTTTTAAAGAGAGAGGGAGAGAGAGAGAGAGAGAGAGAGAATTTTTTTTTTTTTAAAAATATTTATCTCTTAGTTTTCGGCGGACACAACATCTTTGTATGTGGTGCTGAGGATCGAACCCGGGGGGCACGTATGCCAGGCGGGCGCGCTACCGCTTGAGCCACATCCCCAGCCCTTGTTAGTTTTTTTTAATATTTATTTTTTAGTTGTACATGGACACAATAGCTTTATTTTATTTGTTTATTTTTATGTAACGCTGAAAATCAAACCCAGGGCTTCACACGTGCTAGTCGAGCGCTCTACCCCTGAGCCACAACCCCAGCCCATAATTGTTAATTTTTTTGATTGCTTATTTTGAGACAGGGTCTTGCTAACTTGTTTAGGGCCTCACAAAATTGCTGAGGCCGAACTCGAACTTGGATTCTCTTGTCTCAGCCTCCGGAGTCGCTGGGATTATAAGTGTGCAATATCAGTTCGGCCATGTCCTCTCATCCCACTTATTTTCTTCAGTATTTCATTCAAATGTTATCTCGGACTTTGAACAGGGAATGGTGGTGCACCCCTGTAATCCCAGCGACTCTGGAAGCTGAGACAAAAGAATCACAAATTCCAATTTAGCGAGACCCTGTCTCAAAACGAACAAATGAAAAACAGCCCACCGTGGTGGTGCATGCCTGTTAATCCCAGCAACTGGCTGGGAGGCTGAGGCCAGAGGATCACAAATTAAAAGCCAGCCTCAACAGTTTAGGGAAGCCCTAAGCAATTTAGTGAGACCTTGTCTCAAAGTAAAAAATAAAAGCTGAATAAAATTGCAACCTCTGTCCCTCCCCAACTCACATTTTCCATCTTCACTTCTTTTTCTAACACTGAACACTATCTGACACACTTTAGATTTATTTACCTTGTTTATTATTCTCCTTCTCTGCCTCCCAGCCCCCAGTGGAATTTTAAACATGGCCAAATAAAGGATTTTAGCCGTTACCATAGTTGCTGTGTATCTCCAGCTCCTAGGCTAGGGCTTAAAAGTTGGTAGGCACTCATTGGTTACTCTTTTCTCACAGGCTCCTGTCAGGCACATTTCTCTGCCGAATCTGCTGGATATCTCTCATTTCCTATTCTCTATCAGAACTGTTAAACTATAGGTCATAACGCCAGGAGCTTAGAACTCAATGTAAGAAAAAGTGAATCTGGGACCTTGGACTGAGCAAAGGGCAATTGGAAATATACTAGTATGATTCTTTCTTTGCACTATTTTTTAAAATTGATTCTGCTTTTTCTATGTTTACTATTGATACTCCTAACATCTCCTCTCAGTATTCACCTTCTGGCTGCTTTTCTGGGTTTTTGTTTTTGGTGTATTGGGGATTGAACATAGAGGCACGTACACTGAGCTACATCTCCAGCCCTTTTTATTTTTGAGACATATTCAAAACTGTTTATATATACACAAAAAGTTTCTGAACACATCCCAGTTTCTCACAAGTTTGAGGCCAGCCTCAACAATTTATTTGACCTTGTCTCAAATAAATAAAAAAAAGAACAGTGATGTATGTTAGTAGTAAAATGCCTATGGGTTAAGCCCTTAGTGTTTTTTATTAATAATTTATTTTCTGATTATAGGTGGACACAGTATATTTTTATGTGGTACTGAGGATCAAACACAGTACCTCATGCATGGCACTCTACCTCTGAGCCACAACCCCAGCCCCAAATACTTAGTATTTTTTTTAAAAAAAGCTTGGGGGTACTAGGGCTGTGGCTCAGTGGTAGAGTGTTCACCTACCATGTACAAGGCCTTGGGTTCAAGCCTCAGCACCACATAAAAATAAAAAAAGCTTCTGAAAGGACATAAATAGCTAATAACAGTGGTTACCTGAGGCTGGAGTTGTAGCTTAGTGGTGGAGCACTTATATCGCATGTGTGAGGCACTGGGTTCAATCCTAAGTACCACATAAAAATAAATAAAATAAAGATATTGTGTCTATCTACATCTAAAAACATTTAAAAGAAACAAAAAAAAATAATGGTTACCTGTTTTGGGAAAGGTGTTAGGACCTGGGTGGCACAGGGAAAGCATATGAGTAAGACTTGTCACAGGATTCACTGACATTTTTAACTATATGAATATATTGTTTTTACTAAAAGCATGAATTTCAAATGCAATATATATATATATATTAAAGGCCTGGTACATCATTCTATCTAATTTCTACAAGCAAAACATTATACTGCCAATATAATCATTGTAATATACAGTGTACTACATACTAATTAATCATAAGTGTATATTGCAGGAAAATATTTAGAATGGTGCTAAGATATGTGGTGGGTGCCCAACAAATATTGGCTATAATTAGCAGTAGATGGAAGATGACAGAAATGAAATAGGGGCTAGGCCCAGTGGCACATGCCTGTAATTCCAGTGACTCAGGAGGATGACCCAGGAGGATCCCAAGTTCAATTTAGCCTAGATGATGTGTCAAAATAAAAAATAAAAAGGTCTGGGAATATGGTTAAGTGATTAACCATATTAAAGTGGTTAAGTGATCCTGGGTTCAACTTCTGACATCAAAAAACAAAATAAATAAGGAATAGGAAGCTACTTGCTTTCTACCACTCTCACAGCAGTTTAGGTCTATGCCTCACACATACCCTATGAAAAATGTTTTCCCATAATAGTGGTATTTATTACTTTGGTAATTAAAAAAAAATATTAGAAGAAAATACATCTGCTTTGATGTGGTGGTGCATGTGTGAAATCTCAGTGACTTGGAAGACTGAGGCAAGAGGATCACAAATTTGAATTCAGCCTCAGCAATTTAGCAAGACCTGTCTCAAAATGGAAAAGAAAAAGGGCTGGAATGTAGCTCAGTGGTAAAAGTTCTCAGAGTTTGGTGGGACAGCTACAGGATATGAACAGGAGCACGAAAATGTTCAAGAAATAAATGGCAATCCAAGAAGCTATTGTAGAAATTTATTTAGTGTGAGAAAACAAAAAAAATGAATACAATGGTTGTAAAGGACAAATCAATGGAAAGTGGTGTGCATTTCTGAAAGCCAAATGATTTCTTCTTAGACTTCACGTTTCTGAGCACAGAGGGTGCCTGCCTAGGAATATAATGCCCAAGGAAAATGGGGAAATATCTAAGAGTTTGGTGTGGCTGAGAAAAACTGGTATCTTATTCATTACATCTTGCTCCTTTATAGCAGAAAGGAAACAAAGGTGGTGGGGAGGAGAGGAATAAATATTGAAAGAATTTACTAAAAAAATATCCGTCACAGGTTTTCATTTGTTCTTTAAAAGATCTAAGCTGGAAAGGCAAGGCCAACTGTGATGACAACTATGACCACCTTGAGGAAAGGAGAGGTCCTCATGAACAATGAAGTCAAGTTTTGATATTCTTTGATAGAAGAGAAAAGGAGATATCAATAATCTGAAGGGTGGCTGTAGGAGAAGGGTACAGAGACTTCAAAGACTAATTCTTTGAAGGAAGAATATGTTATTGACTCCTCTGCTTCCCACACAAATGGGGCCTTAGCGAAACTGAAGAGGACTGATCCTTATACCAATCACATCTTTGCCAATCTCTGTCACCTGTAAATGAGGAAACAGAAGACCAAGTTAAGAGATCTGTGAGGTTGAGAACCTAGTACTTATTCCCTATACTCCGCAATAAACACAGTAGATGGGTGTTTGTTTCTGAGAGATGGAGCAGTGGGGAGAAACTAGTTTTCTCTAGTAGCATTGCTTCAAGGAGCTGACGCAAATACAAGAGGAGAAAAGAACCTCCATGTTTCTTTCTCTTTCCCCTCCCCTCAATATCCTAGATGCATATTTGAAGCAGCACTTACTGTAGTAACCCTGCATATTTGACCCTTGAACTCAGGGGAATAGCAGGCCCCACTGAGTGGACACTTCTCCACTGGCTTTCCACGGTAAATGGGTCGGTAAGATGCGGCACAAATGTCAAAGGGATTGTGCATGTCATAATTGAGCTGGTAGGCATCTGTGGGGTTCTTTTCACAGGCAGACAGGATTTTTCGGGTCTAGGAGAGTTCAGAAGGATTATTTTATTTAAGAGCACAGAAAACAGCACATAATAAATCAAATGATATTATCATGATTTTGTACAACTAACTGTACTACATGAATACAGGTCCCATCCTCTGTGTAGGATGTATATAAAGAGTTAACAATCACACATCATGTTTGATCAAGATTTCCTCTTCTCTGGGGATGGGGTTGTGGCTCAGCAGTAGAGCGCTTGCCTAGCAACTGAGAAGTGCTGGGTTTGATCCTTAGCACATTAAAAAAAAAAAAAAAAGATTTCTTCTCAATACCAAAGTATCCCCATGGATCTAAACCCAAAATCTTCCACCAAGTCTGGGGATTATCGGGGTTAGGCCCTAGAAAGGAATTAAAACTGGCTTTCATTTCCCAAGAAGAATTCTTTTTGGAGGGTACAAATAATAAAATGCGTATGTGAAGAACTAGTGGTTGAGATGGGACACCTGGAGCTTAAGACTGGGGTTGAGGGCAGTGCAGCTATTCTAAGTTACAGGTCACTCTCAAACCAGTGCCAAGTCTGAATAAATTCTGTGTTCTTTTTTTTTTTAATATTTATTTTTTAGTTTTAGGTAGATACAATATCTTTATTTCACATTTATGTGGTGCTGAGGATCAAACCCAGTGCCTCATACATGCTAGATGAGCAATCTACCACTGAGCCACAACCCCAGCCCGGCTGCAAATTATTACTTCAATTTCCAGGAACAACAACAACAAAAAGCACCAGTCAGTAAGAATAAACAAAGAATGATATAGTCTATTGGCTCCCCCCACCCCCGCTTTTTTTTTTTTTTTTTTTTTGGTATCAAGGATTGAACTCAGGGGCACTTAACCACTGAGTCATATCCCCAGCACTTTTTCTTTTTTCTTTTGAGACAGGGTCTCATTAAGTGGCTTAGGGCTTCACTAAGCTGCTGAAGCTGGTTTTGAACTTGTGATCCTCCTGCCTCAGCCTCCTGAGTTGTTGGAATTACAGGCATGTGCCACTGTACCTGGCCTGTTGGCCCTTTTTAATTGAATGTTGTTAAATATTCTATTTCAGAGGCAAGGGCCTTCTGTTTTCTCCATATAAGAGCAGATCTGCCTCCCTGTGATTACTGAAGGAATTCCCATTTACCTGTTGAGCCACCTCAGGCTTGGGACCAAGTTCTAGGAGACGGCGAGCAAAAGTGGCAGCAGTTTTGAAGTTCTTGAGCTTGAAGAAAAGGTTGAGGGCTGTACGCAGCACTAGGATCATGTGCACAGGCTGCAGGTTTGAGTGGGTGAAATAGGCTGCCATCTGGTGGACAGAAAGAGGAAAGATGGCTACAGTTGGGGTAGGTCATTTATAAAGTGATATGCAGGCATAAAAAAACCCAGAAGCCAACAGAACTGGCTATAAAACAAAGAGGCCTTTTCTCTACTAGAAATGGAAGACTTATGAGATGAGAAAGTACAGTAGAGAAATGGAGACTATTCCCACAAAATGGACCCCAATTACTCTTCCTCCCCAGAGCCAGATCTGCCTTTGGAACAGAAGAATTTAGCCTAATGGAGGGTGAAGGGGAGGACTCCCCTGCAGAAAACAGAGTTCTACAGATCTCACCTCACAGATGCGTTTCTGCTGGTCTAGACTTTCTTTGGGCAGCTTTTTCCTTTCTATCTCCATGGACAAGCCCACGATGTACTCACGACAAATGGTGATGAGCTGCTGGGCCTGGTGAGGTTGCAGAAGAAGGTCATGATACAGAAACAAGAATATGGCAGTGCCTAAGTCTGGGACAAGGGGTTAGAGGCCTCCTACCTCTGCAATTTCTTGTTTATTGTCCACAACAAGAAGTGGCACACTGAGAAGGATGGAACGGAATTTTTCCACAGCCTCCTCAAACTTGCCAACTGTGGTGAGCTGGTAGCACAGCTGCAAACGTTGGATGAGGTCATTAAGCTTTAGGCCCACAGCTGGCACGCCATTCTTCAGCCCGGCATCCTTCCTGGGAAAGGAAAAGTAGGGGGAAAAAAAGGAGAGTCAGCAGCCAACTAGGATTCAACTTCTTTTTCTGGCAAACAATCACAGCTACCCTACTGTGAAAGTAGCTAGGGAACTGGATGGCAGCAGGTGTAAATCTAACTCCTCAGAGTAAAAAGCCAATGATCTTTTCCTACTACAAAAACCTAGTTCGGGGACAATTCTGACTATGTCACTGAGGCTACAATCTGAAACCTCTACCCCAGCTTGGAAGATAGAAGCAAGGAGCAGGAAGCCTTACCAATTGCGATTAGGGTAGCCATACATGGAGGGCAAGCAGGGCAGAGCCTGATAGGTGGTACGACCTCGGGCATAGGTCTGTAGGAACAGTTGCTTGTAGGGACCAAATTGAATTACTCCTACCTGATCATGAAGGAGCTAGAACACAGAGAAAGGGAAAGAATCACAATTTAAGGCCTTACCCTTAAAAACTAATTGACCTTGGGCAAGGTAATTAACTATTTATTTATTTATGCATTACAATTCTTATACATCATTATATCATAATTTATCTATCTCTGATTATATATAAGGTATGTTGACACCAAATTCACATCTTCATACATATATTGTGTATAGTGATGAGGGTCTCCTTTCACTCTCCATGCTATTCCCCTTCTCCTTCCCATTCCCTCCCACCCCTATTCCCTAAGTAATTAACTTGTCTATACTCGTTTTCAGTAAAATATACTTAATTGTAAGGATCTACTTATTTAATAATATCTATCAATAATATCTATCATTTAGCATAGTGCTTTGCCCAGTGTACAGTGAAAAAATGTTAGTGATTGTTGCAGTTATTATTACTGTTATAACACACGGCTTAGTGTTCAAAACATACACCTGTTCAGGAAGGGATGCTGATCTCACTAATGTGAGCCAGAAAACAAGGTATAAAGGAGTGGAAATGGCTAGAAGGATCAACCTTATAAGATTACTAGGCCAGGAGGAAAGCAGGTAAGAGGAAGGTCTTAAAAGGCAAGTTCCTTAAGCAAGATCAAGAGCATTCATGATAAATACACACCTCTGTCTTTGTGAGTCAGATCATTGCCGTCTGGTTAAAAAAAAATGAGTCAACCTTCTCCCTGAGCCCCTGGGCTAAAGTATACTCAAGAGAAAAGGCCAAGGTTACTTTAAGAAGACTTACCCGCATGGCTGTTTCAAAAGAGCCTGCCAGGATGTGATCAACTGGAAGTTGAGAGTTATTGCACCAGATCTAACAAGAAGCAGAAAAGCCAATCCAAGTGAAATTTTGCCTTTTTTTTTTTTTTTCCGCAAATTATCCTCCTCCATATGTATTAAAAGAAAAGTATTTAGCTGGGTGCAGTGGCACGTGCCTATAATCCCAGTGACTCAGGAGGCTGAGGCAGGAGGATCATGAGTTCAAAGCCAGCCTCAGCAACTAAGCAAGGCCCTAGGCAAATCAGTTAGGCCCTGTCTCTAAATAAAATATAAAAAGGGCTGTGGATGTGGCTCAGTAGTTAAGCCCCCTGGGTTCAATCCCTGGTACAAAAAAAAAAAAAAAAAAAAAAAAAAAAAAAAAGTATCCAATACTTTCCCCACACTAATCCATTATTAACCATCACAGAAACACTCATCCCATGGGGCTGTGCTTTCCTTCTTACTTGAGTTGGGCTTGTTCCCTTAGTTGGGGGCACAAAGAACCCATCTTCAGCCCCACCACTTGCTCCAGGGGGTACATCCTAAAGGAAAAACAAAATGTTAAGTCATTTTTAAGCCATTCAAGCACTTCATTCTGTGAATCTAAAACACTTATTTCCTACCTCTATTGGTGAGAGGGAGTGGCATTTGTGGGAGGAGACCCCCATAATAGGAGTCATATCACCAGGAATGAAATGACATACCTACCAGAAGTCCCAATTTAGATTTTGAAAACTTGCTGCCCTTTTCATAAGCTGCTGCTGGCACAACCCTGATTATTCTTTCTCTTAAATGGGAGATAAGTATCAAATTAGAGATAGGCCCTTCCTCTTTGAGGACAAATGAAAGTGATAAGGCCACTAACTCAAAGACTCTCATTCTTCCTTCTTTCAAATGGAAGATAAGCATCAGATTAGGAGGCCCATCTAGACCCCTACCTTTTGGAGACCTCAGGGCAGGTGTGTGTAGGGGGGGGTGTGGTAAGGCCACTGGCTGCCACAGGGAGAAATGCAGAGGGTAAGAATTCCACATACCAGTTCAGGGGGGAGCTCCAGATCTTCTTCTACATCCCAGCCACCTCCTTCTTCCTGTCCTTTGCCAAGAGCATCATCCCCCAAACCTTCTGTAGCCTCCACAAACCCATCTGTAAGGAAAATCCAGATCAAAATAGATTTGGGTATTGGTATAATCTTAGCCAAAAGAAAGCAACATGTGGCCGGGCGCCTGTGAACCTAGAGGCTTGGGAAGCTGAGGCAGGAGGATTGCAAGTTCAAAGCCAGTCTCAGCAATGGCGAAGCACTTAGCAAATCAGTGAGACCCTGTCTCTAAATAAAATACAAAATATGGATGAGGATATGGCTCAGTGGCCGAGTTCAATCCCTGGTACCAAAAAAAAAAAAAAAAAAAAAGCAACATGATGGGATCCTAGCAGGCTCCATGGTTTGGAAGCCTAAAGAAGTGCTCCACAACTAGTCCCAATGCAGGGAGTCCATCTCCCCATACATACCTTCATCCAGCTGCAGTTCAGCATCCTCTCCCCAGCCCTCTGTACCAACAGTGTCAATGTCAATGTCAGCTGCCAGTGCTCCTCCCTTCCCTACCAAGGGAAGGAATAGAAATAAGCTGGTTAGAGCCCAGCAAAGTCTGAAATACGGTCTTCTCTGTAGGCAAGTTGCATCCTTTCAAAAATAGTTGCCTAGGTCTTGTCTGCTTATTATTTTCATATACTGTTTATTTTTGTGGTATATATGTTGTGCTAATTTGTAATAGGTTTCACAGAGAGGGAACAAAAGAGATAACCAGACTTACTGCTACCACAAACTGGCTCTTCCTGCTTACCAGTCTTTGGCTGCCAACTCTTGGAATTTCTTCTTGAGATCTTTGCTAAGTTATCAATGTAGTGTATGCAAAGCATGAGGGAGGTCACAGGGTAGGTGGAGAGATAGAAAAAAGATCAGGGCTGTGCAAAAAATGCACACAGGCTTTTTAGGATCTTATTAGAAATGACTAGTATGTGTATCCAAGAAAATAGGAGGAGGTAAGGGAGGCAGTGGTAGAAGTAGAGAATGGTAGTATACATATACCCACTGGACATAATTAGAGGTAGCTGAATTTGTACTTTAGGACTGCATGTCATAAATGATAAAATATAAACAGACATATATATATATATATATATATATATATATATATATAACATATATATATATAACATATATATATATAACATATATATATATATATGGTAAAACCTAGTGAATATACCAAAATATTTATAAAGGTTACTAGTGGTAGTAGAGGCATCCCTTCTTTCTCTTCTCAACTCCTTTTTATTTTTACTGATCTCAAAAAGCCTTTGTTCATGGGGCTGGGTGTGTAGTTCAGTGATTGAACACTTGCCTAGCACGTGTCAGGTCCTGGGTTCAATTCCCATATCCCAAGCCCCCCCCGAAACACCTGCCCGGCAAAAAAAAAAAAAAAGCCTTTGTTCAGTTTTTTAAGACCATAGCTCTGACATTTCAGTGCTCCACGAGGCTTCATACATACAAAGGACAGATGAAACTAAGTGTTAATGGTACTCTCTAGGACAGTTCTTACAAAACAACAGAAGTGCCATGGAAGAAATGGGCACTGACCCTTGCTGGCAATGGAGCCTTCAAAGAAGCCTTTTGACACAGTCAATAATGGCCAATTGGTATCCAATGGCATGATAGGTGCAGGTGGCTGGAGCAGCTTGGCATTAGGGTCAATGTCTGGGATCTGAGAGGTGAAAGAAGAAAAGAGGTTAAACACAAGAACAGCTCTCAGGAATCTTGTAGAAAAGGTTATTTGAGCTCATCTGTAACCAGGTGGGAAGAATAAAATTTATAGTTTTAAATTGTTCCTAGATCTGAGTTAATCCTATATTCAGAGACACTCATGAAAATAAAGACTCACTGTCTCCTTCTCTGGGTCAAACGTCTCTTTCAGGCTCTCAGCTTCTTCATCTAAGCCATGGGTAGCAGCTGTGAGATAGGCCAGGGACTCTGTAGAAAAAAACAGTTTGTGTTCTAGGCACATTTCCAAGTGAATGTGGTATACTGAGATGACCTTCCAGTGATCCCTATCTTCTGGTATTCAAGTGCTTGCATAATACCCTCCCCCATTTAATTGAAAGCTACTAGCTACTAAAAGACAGAATATGGCAGAAGTGATGGGATATCATTTCCAAGATTAGCTTATGATTCCCCCCTCCCCCGAGAACTGGGGATTAAATCCAGGGGTGCTCTACCACTAAGTTATGACACCAGTACATTTTTACTTTGAGACATGGTCTTACTAAGTTGTCCAGGCCTTGAACTTTCAATCATCCTGCCTCAGATTTGAGTCATTGGGATTACAGGCCTGTGCCACTGTTCTTGGCTGTGGCTTCTATCTAGAGTACTTCTTGCTCACTTACTCTGAAAGAAACCAGTTGCCATGTTGTGAACTGCCCTATTAAGAAGCCAATATGGGGCTGGGGATGTGGCTCAAGCGGTAGTGCGCTCGCCTGGCATGCGTGCAGCCCGGGTTCGATCCTCAGCACCACATACAAACAAAGATGTTGTGTCCACCGATAACTAAAAAATAAATATTTAAAAAAAATTCTCTCTCTCTCTCTCTCTCTCTCTCTCTCTCCCTTTAAAAAAAAAAAAAAAAAAGAAGCCAATATGGGGGCTGGGAATGTGGCTCAAGCGGTAACGCGCACAACTGGCATGCATGGGGCACTGGGTTCGATCCTCAGCACCACATAAAAATAAAACAAAGATGTTGTGTCCACCGAAAACTGAAAAATAAAAATTAAAAAATTCTCTCTTAAAAAAAAAAAAAAAAAAAAAAAGAAGCCAATGTGGCAAGGAAATGATGTCTCCCGGACAGCAGAGAAAGGACCTGAGGAATACCAACACCCATGAGTAGAAGTGGAATTAGGAGAATTCAATCTTGAATATAGACTTCGGATAGACAATGAGCAAGAGCTAAGCCATTCTCCAAACAGTGAGGTAATGAATCTTTGTTGTTTTAAACTACAAATTAAATGCTTGAGACCAGAAGTGTTTCAAAGATTTTCCTCTTTTCAGATTTTGGAATATTGCAGACTTTACTGGTTAATTATCCCTAATCCAGAAATCTGAAACATAAAATGTTTCAAAATCTAAAAATTTTTGACTACCATGTTGGTACCAAGATGTTTTGGATTTTGGAACATTTTGGATTAGGAATGCTCAGTCTGTACCAGGTTTTAGGTAGATCTATTATTGCACATTGATTAATTGGTAATGAATATAGTTACTTATTTTTAAGATAAATCATTAGTGTTCATGACAACCTTGGGTCCTATCATGTCCTACATCTGGCACTTTAACAAGTCATATTGGTTCTATTTTCAAAATAAATCCCAAGCTGGGCACGGTGGTACAGCCCTGTAATCCCCAAGACTGGGGAGGCTGAGGCAGAAAGATTGGGTGTTCAAAGGCAGCCTCAGCAACTTAGCAAGGCCCTATGCAATTTACTGAGACCTTGCCTCAAAATAAAAAATAAAAAGGGCTAAGGATGTGGCTCAGTGGTTAAGTGTCCCAGGGTTCAATACCTGTTACCAAAAACAAAACAAAACCAGAAAAACCAAAATCCTGAATCTGACCATTGCTTATTCCTCCACTAGTTAGTATATTGATCAAACCATAATTTTCACTTTTTTTCTTCCCTAATATATCTCAAACAGTGAATTTAAACAACAACAACAAAGAAGCCTTAAATGCACACATGAATAAATAATGAGTGAAATCTCTACACTGGAAACAAAGGAATTCTAATAACATCCAACCAATTGCATTTTCTAGGGTGTCTGCTCTGAGACTTTAAGGTATTTAAATGAGAAAGCAATAAATTGTACTCTTGACATCTCTAATGTCAATTGTTTGCCTCCTCCTCCTCCTCCTCCTTCTTCTTTTTTTTTTTTTCTGTGGTGCTGCGGACTGAACCCTGGGGCCTTGTGCTTGTGAGGCAGGCATTCTACCAACTAAGCTATATTCCCAGTCCAGTGGTGGGACTTTAAAACCACCTCTTTCACTGGGTATGGTTGTATACTCCTGTAATCCCAGTGGCTTAGGAGGCTGAGGCAGGAGGATCACGAGTTCAAAGCCAGCCTCAGAAACTTAGTGAGGCTCTAAGCAACTCAGTGATACCCTATGCAACTCAGTGATACCCTGTTTCTAAATAAAATATAAAAAAGGGTTGGGGATGTGACTCAGTGGTTGAATGCCTCTGGGTTAAATCCCTGGTACCAAAGAAACAAAAATTAAAATAAATAAATAAAACCACTCCTTTCCCATGACCATTTTCCCAAGGATGTCAGCCAGACTGAATATTCTGGACACACTTCAAATTTGGCTTTGAGAAAATCTTCTGAGCATGGTATACATGTTTCTATTGAAAAAAAGATAAAATAACAATAGAGGGCAATTCCTCACCCCTACACATGAATAACTCAACTTGAACAGAAAACACTCCTAAGGCCCCAAAGAAACCTGGGAGTCTTGGATAGATACTTACTCTGCCCACAGTTCTTTAGGATTCGCACTCGCTCTGACACATCACCCAGGTATAGAGCATTCTGATAATGACCACTCATGTCCTTCCGAATTTCAGCTGCACCAAGTCAATAAGAGACACCAAGTTAGATCTTCTCTCTCTTGTCTATTTGCCCTCCACTGTACCCCCCTTCCCATCTTTCATTTTTAGGCCCTCACCAATCTTCATCATCTTGCGAAGTTTCTCCAGGTTGCCAGTGATAAGGTATAGGAAGGAAAGTTTATCAAAGTTTTTGGTGCGCTGATAGCACATTTCCACAATCTGGTGGTTCCCTTGTAGCAGGGCCACTTCTCCTAGCTTTTCCCAGCAGTTTTTGTCATCCAGTGCTTTGGCTGCTTCCAGAGCAATCTAAAGACACCCAGGATCAGTGTTAACAGGGTACTGCAAAGGATGCTATGACTCAAAACCAAGGACTTAGCAATCAAAGCATTTGCTGAAATAAATTTCCTAAGGAACTTCCTTTACTTTTAAGTACTCCTAGCTTTCACTGTATTTTTTTTTTTAATTGAGAATCCTATCTACAAATAGGATCTTTGGATTCATGAACAGAAGAAATCACAGTATATTATTCTCATCTGCAGAAATTTGCTTTTATGCCAGGTGGACCACGAGTTTAAAGTCAGCCTCAGCAAGATTCTGTCTCAAAATAAAATATATATAAAAAAAGGGCTGGGGATGTGGCTCAGTGGTTAAGTGCCTTTGAGTTCAAACCCCAACACCCCACCCCATACACACATGGAAAAAAAAAAAAAAAAAGAAAAAAGAAATTAGCCTTTACAACAGAATCACTTAGCAGCTGCTGATTCCACAGGGCCAGTTCTTGCTTAGCTATCTTATTTTCTATCTGCCAGATTTGAAGAGCCACAGAGCTTCAAGAAAGGCAGAAGATATAATAAAAGAAGGAAGTACAGAACTGGAAAAACAAGTCTCCTAAGCTCTCTTCTCCTTTGCAAATAATACCTGTACCCTCTGTACCTCAATAAGTAATAAGCACTCTATTGTCTAAACAAGATCAAGTGTCAAGGAAATAATGAGATATATGAAATTTCATGTAATCTTGCTTTTATCCTAGAAATTAGTGAATTCAGACTAAGAATAAAAATATGGTAAATAAAAGTAGAAATAGGCAAACAGCAACAGGAAGATGGTTTAATCTAATAACTAAAAAATTCTATCATTGTAGTTTAAGATGCAAGTTCGGAATAATACCCCACCCCCTGCCCCCAACCCTTTCACCTTCTCTAAAAGTGATCTTGGGGCCGAATGACTATATTCCTCTCACCTCAATGTTTCCACACTCCAGTGCCAAACTAAAGCGAGTTTTCTCATCCTTGACGAAATGCAGTGCCACTTCAGGATAGCCCTTCTTCTGAAGATAAGCAATGATAGACTGGCCAACTAGTTTGGCATTCCTCACCATATGTAGTACCTAGACATTTGGGGTTGGGTAGAGTAGGAAGTAGAGATTACTTACAACAAAAAAGGAATGTTGCCCCTCTTGATACCTCTAGTATGCTTCCTCACTCCATACCTCATCATATTTTCTGTTGATCAGGGCCAGTTTGAATTTGAATTCAGTGGGATCAATGGTGAGTACCCGAGGACGACACTCTCTATCTAGGCAATATACATTGTTGCCCTTTACTCGTGTGACATAGATGGGTAAATCCAGAGTTCGGATGATTCCGTGGTCCCTAAGAATAGGGAGTAGAGATTGCAACTATGAGTAAGTGAGGGAAAAATCTAGCCTGTGAAAAAATGAACAAGCCAAGGGCACATCCTTTTGGGGGTGGGGGGCATTGGGGATTGAATCCAGGGGAGCTTAACTTCAGACACAAATCCCCAGCTCTTTGTATATATTTATGCTTATATAATGTCTGTACACTACAAGTTCATCCTTAGGGGGCTGATGAAGCAACTCAGTTGGCAGAGTACTTGCCTAGCATGTGCAAGGCCCTGAGTTCAACCCACAGTACCACCTCAAAATAAACAAACAACAACAAAACAATAAAAATGCACCCTTAGAAAGCTTTATCAATGTAAAAAGCATTTGAAAGAAGAAACAAAACTGTCACTGCCCACAGATGCTGAGTATTCAAGAAAATAAAATATAAATTAGAAATTAACAGGAGTGTAACAAGGTCTTCAAAATAAAATTGATATCAATCTAACCAAAGAAACACAAAATATCTATAGATAAACTATAAAACTTAATTGAAATGTATTCCACTACCCCCCCCATAAATAAATAAATAAATAAATAAATAAATAAAATCCTAATGTTTAATCTAGAAGTAGTATAAGAAGTTATTTATTAGGGGGAAAAAAGACCACTATATATATGGAAACAAATGCACAAATTCACAAAAAAAGATACAAATTAAAGCAACAAGAATTCATTTTTATAATTCTCTTAGAAATTAGGTGAGTTGAGAAGCTCTCAAGAATTCAGTGCCTTAAGCTGAGCACAGATTTTAAATTTGAGCTAGCCTTAGTAATTTAGCAAAACCCTATGCAACTTAATGAGATGCTGTCTCAAAATTTAAAAAATGAAAAAGACTAAAAGACGCACCCTTGGGTTCAAAAAAATTTTTTTTGGTGCCTTCCCTCTTATATTAAGTGGAGAAATATATTAATAACTACTTAATAGGATTTTTATAAATAAATGTGATAATTCCTGTGAATCATCAAAAAAAAAAAAAAAAACAAAAAAAACCCTTAATTCAAAGACACTTCAAATGACCTAAATGAGAAGCTACTATACCATGTTTACAGATCAGAAAATCAATATTGTAAAGATGATAATTAACTTCAAATTGACATATTGGATGCAACCCAAACTTCAGTTGATTTCATGTTTGGAAAAAAAACAAAAACAAAAAAACCTAGAAAAGATTAGTGGACCTGTTTTATTACATGTGAAGATTTATCATAAAGCTACAATATAAGAAAATGTGAAATCAGAGCAGAGACAGATCACAGAAAAAAATTCTTGCATTTTTTAAAAATTTTTTTAGTTGTAGTTGGACACAATACCTTTATTTATTTATTTATTTTTATGTGGTGCTGAGGATTGAACCCAAGGCCTCTCCCATCTAGGTGAACACTCTACCACTGAGCCACAACCCCAGACCACCAAAATCCTTGCATTTTTGAAAACATGACTTACATGTGACAAAAATGGCACTGTAGAACAATGGGGAAAGGGTAAACTTTTAATAAATGATGCTGGGCAGCTGCTTGATCTTATGGAAAAGTACAGAACTGATCACCTTACATCTCATACCATGTGCAAAAATCAACTTCAGGTAGATTACAAATATAAAAGGCAAAACTATAAACTTTTTGTAAAAAAATATAGAAGAATGCCTTTAAGAATGCCTATAGAGGTCAGTAATTTCTTTTAATATATAGGATACAAAGCCCAACTATCCATAAAGGATAAGATTTCATAAATTTACACTAAAATTAATTTCTATTGCTTTATTAAGGGATAACAAAAATAGAATCAGAAAACATGCTATAGGAGATTTTAATATTTGTAACAGCCCTGACAAAGGATTGATATCCAAATATATTAAGAACTCACACAAATTAACAACAAAATAAAATGGGAAAGATTAGGTAACTGGGAAAGAATAGATAACTCAATGGAAAAATAGAGTAAAGCCAGGTGCCGTGGTACACACCTGTAATCCCAGCTACGGGAGAGGCAGTGGGAACAGGATTACAAATTGGAGGCTGGCCTGGGCAAACAAGATCACCTTAGAAAGGAATGGGAATATAGCTCAGTGGTGGAGTACATGCCTAACAAGCACGAGGCCCAGGGTTTGATCCCCAATATTGGGGAATACCAAAAAAAAAAAAAAAAAAAAAAAAACCCCAACAACAACAAAATCATAAAAATGAGATACCCTTACACATCTATCATATGCACAAAAATAAAAGTGTCATATACCTGGTAAATGAGAAGGTATGTATACTCTATGGTGCAGCAATTCTACTCTGGTATACATTCCAGAGAAATGGATGTATGTGTGTACCAGAAAATATGTAAAAGGATGTTTAAAAGAGAATTGTTGTAATAGTCAAAAACTAGAATTCACTTAAATATCCCTTAAGAATAGCAACTCACACATGGTATAATCATATGATGAGACATTATATAATAATGAAATAAATAAATTAGAGGTACGGGATGAAAAAATCTTATAAAGAAAATATTGAGCAAGATAAAAATAATATATTCAGTATAATTTCACTCATGTTCACTATACAAATTGTTTGCCATTCTATATATTTAAAAGTTATAAAATTTTCTACATTTGGGTTATAGTTCACAATTTTATTTCTTTTTTTAAAATTTTTATTTATTTATTTGTATGTGGTGCTGAGGATCAAACCCAGGGCCTCAGACATGCCAGGCAAGTGCTCTACCACTGAGCCACAACTCCAGCCCCACAATTTTATTTCTACCTTTTTTTTTTTTAAATCTTGTTTTTCTGAGACAGGGTCTCATTAAGTTGCCCAAGCTGGCCTCGAACTCTTGATCCTCCTGCCTTAGCCTCCCAAGTAGTTGGGATTGCAGGTATATGTCATGATTTTCTGGTATCACAATTTAAAAAAAAAAAAAATTTAATCCTCTTTCTTTTTAAAATAATTTTTAGTTGTAGGTGGACACAATACCTTTATTTTTATGTGGTGCTGAGGATCAAACTGAGTGCCTCATATGTGCTAGGCAGGTGCTCTGAACTCATAAATATGAGATACTCTTATTTTGTGCATCTATCATATGCACAAAAATAAAAGCGTCATATACCTGGTAAATGAGAAGGTATGTATACTCTATGGTGCAGCAATTCTACTCTGGTATACATACGAGGCACCCAGTCCTGGCCTCACAATTTTAAAAGAGATAGAAAAAAGAATATACTGATGTCTCTAGTACATATGTGCCAGACAAGGCTTTTCCATGAAGGAAGCTCATAGAGGACTTCAGTGACATCTTGAGATAGGACAGGGAGTTTTAAGAAGCTACCTTCTCCTGCTCTGTATTCCAGATAATTAACTTACCCAGTGGTGACAGCATATTTGATGTGGTTGCTTGTGGTATAGATAAACACCCCACTTTCATCCCAGGCCCCACTCTTGACACGAATATTCTCATGAATGTTACATAGAGCATCCAGTTTGCGGTTACAGATCACAATGGCTGTAAGAGGCAAAGGGCATGAGTGCTCTGTTGGACAGAATGAGTGCAGCAGACTGGCAGGGATGGGGGAGGGAGGGAGTGGGCTCTAAATCAGGGTGGATATATGAAAACTTACCATGTTTGGCCAGTAGTGCTACATGAGACATGTCTGCTGACCAGATAACATATTTCACCTTAGAAATTTTCACAGATGCCAGAGTCCTGAAATGAGAGAGAAGGTCAAACATGTATAGATCTGACTCCTGGGTCTAGGGTTAAAACCTATGTCCTTTTTGTTAAATTTTTTTTTTTAAGTTATAGATGGATAAAATATCTTTGTTTATTTATTTTTATGTGGTGCTAGGGATCAAACCTAGTGTCTCACACGTGAGAGGCAAACTCTCCACCACTGAGTTATAACCCCAGCCTAAGATCTAGGTCCTTTTATCCTCACACATAAACCTCAATTTCTCAATGTAATACCAAATAAACATTTTCTGCATAGTAGCTCTGTAACTTAAAAATTTGGCTTGCATTATACTTCTCCTCTTTTCAAGCCCTTGCCTCTCATTTTCTCATATTATTAGGGATATTTACATACTTCATCACTGGATTGTAAACCCCTTTAAGCACAAGAACTGTGCCATTAACCTTGGTATCCCTCTTTTTTCCTTGGGAGAGAAAAGATCCCACTAAAGTTGTCCACTCTCCCCCACTATATGCTTGTTTTTTTACAGGCACCTATCATGTTACCGTTTCTGCTGTACATCAAAGAGTGTGATGGAATCTGCATCTCGAAGTAGAAGATTGCCTGTGCCAGCATAGAAGATCTCATCACAGTTGGGCACCTGTACCTTTTTGGTGATCTCATTTTTCAAATTCTTGATCAGAAGCTAAAAGGAATGTTAAAGTATTAGGAGAAAAAGTGACTATATAAAATGATGACAGCTAATGACATCCCTCAGCAATTATTCCTTAGCTTCAATAAACTAAGTATATTTCTCCTCTGTCCAAGTTAATCACACATCAGGTAGACAGATCATTCCAAAAGCCTTTCTAAGGGTCTTAATATCATTAAAAAAAGAAAGAAAAAAATTCTGAAGTCCAATGAAACTTGAGATTCTCAGACAACCAGAGAGAGAAAACAGTACTTAGAGGGTTAATTTTTTTTTTCTATTATTTATTTTTTAGTTTTTGGCGGACACAACATCTTTGTTTGTTTGTGGTGCTGAGAATCGAACCGGCGGCAGCCGCACCGCGTGCCAGGTGAGCGCTACCGCTACCGCTTGAGCCACATCCCCAGCCCCAGAGGGGGTAAAATTTTTGTTTATCTTGTGCTGAATCTATTACATTTCAAGTTCCAATGGCGATAGGTCAAGTAGAGAGATCTACTTATCGTCCAGCCCACCCATTTCAAATTTGATTCTGATTTTGGCTTTGCTCAAATGGTCAAGAGTGACTTTATCTTGCTTCTTAAGCCCAAAGCTACAGTAATATCAACTCAAATCAATAAGCTTTAAATCTGTCCCCCAGGGGGTTAGCTCAGGGCTAGGAATAAAGGTAGAGCCAATAGATGAGAACCACAGCTGTCAGTGGGGGATAAGGAAAAAACAGTACTTTTTATTTTGCAATACACAGGCCATTGCCACCACACTCCCCAAACTGGTTTCAGCTTTTAGTCTTAACTTACCGAATGCATTCGATCTAGGACAGCAAACCTATTTCGAGCAACCCAAACGGCTGTCAGGCCTGACGATCGCTTCCCTTCAGGGGCTGAAGAGAACAAAATCAAAGGGTAGGAGCATGTGGTGACTACTAGCAGGTGACAGAGTCAGATGCCACAGAGCTGCCAGTCTTGCTGGCTGCCATCTTGGCTTTGCCAGTTCAGCTGCTTCCTAACTAATTCAGCCATAACCTGAGGCTATTGTCAAGTGACTTTTCCCTACCAGTCCCCTCCAAACTCCAACCCCCACCCCTGCCAAGCCTCTTTCCTCTTGGCCAAGTGGCTGCACTTCAGCCAACACCATATACTGGCAGAAGGGCTGCCCATCTTGAGAGACAGCACACTCCATCAAGCTAACGAGCAGGGCCTCCCTGGCCAAGCTGTGGCACAGCAAGCAGCCTGTCAATGTCCCAGGACCTCCTATCAGAACATACTGGAGTAGAGGCAGCCCCCTCCCCAGGTTGCAGCTGCTCGCTGCTTTTAACATGCAAATGTAGACCTCCTAGTAAGGCACAGTGGGGCAGAGCACTCCCAACCAAATCTTGACAAGCGAATTCTATGCACTAAGCTGTTGCTCTGTTAAGTGTTAAAGACTTATTACCCCAAAGAGAGTTCCTCATTTTCTGGTGGTTGATTAGAATTTTCCAATGGACACCCCTCTCTACCCTCTGAGAAACTTGTGAAAGATGCATTGAAATATTCTTTCGTATATTATAACAGCAGAAATCTGGACAAAACATGCTGGTCAGCCTTGCCTTATATTTCTCTGGCACCTGGAGTGGCAGACAATTTGAAAAACTAATTATCATAACCAACATTCCCTGTTTTAGGGGTCAGGGAACAACACTACTCCAGCTTTTGCTTTTTCTTCCTCTGTTTCCCAACAAAGAGTCAAACCTTATAAATTATTATCTCCCTCAAAGGATGGAGAACAGAAAAGTGATAATGATAATAATAATAATAATAATAACAAGATATAATAATATATACAATAATAATAACTAAACAAAATATTTTAAACTAATAATTGTAAACAGATCTGGGGGGACAAAAGCAAGGGAGTAGGTTGGGAAGAACCAAATCACAAGATTTAGTCAGAACTGGCTTAAATGACTAATTTGTAAGGGGGATTTTGACTTACGGACACCAAATATATAGAGATTTTTCTCTGTCAGTATGAGCACATTTAAAAGAAGGTGAATAGGATTAACAATAATGACCTGAGGCACCCACAAAAGGGACAGAGCTAGCAAAACATTTCTTGAGAATGTGTTGATGGGGTCTAAAATATGATCAAAGTCTGCTAGTGAAAGTGGGGACCTGTAGAATAAATCTCTGATATGCTAAAGTCTATAAACCCCCTGGAGGAAGATCACTGATAGGAGCAGAAGCCAGAGTGAAATCCATTCTGAGAATGTTTTGTCAGCAAGTTCTAATAGTAAGAACATCAACAAGGGATAGTGGTGATGAAAGAGGTAGGCAAGGGTCTCAGCTGGATCCTGGGATCCCAGGTGGGGCCCTGGGCTGTTAGCAGCCTCATCTTTTTGACGTGCAAAAGGAAGCAAATCGGATCTGGATGTGGATAGAAGAGTATAAATCCCTAGTCCCAGGATGAGACATTGCAAGATTGGAACCACATTTTTAAATAAATGAAACTACCAGGGTGAAAGTCATATCAGCTGACAATAAACTAGGATAACATGCTGTGCTGAAAGAGAAAATGGAGAGTTTCTAATAACCAAATTATAAAATATATATATCTAGCTGGGGTAATAAAATGGAGGGGAAACATGAATATTTCACACCATGGTCGCCTCTGATGTAACTGTCAGCAGCACCTGCCAACAGACATGAGTGATGTGACCACAGCCTGGGGATGGGATGTGAAAACCTTGAAAAAGAATAATGATGTGGGTAAGGAGAGCTGGAAGCAGGCTTAGGTAGACAAAGAGCATGCTTACCATCAGGATTCTGCGAATCAGCATCTTTGGGGATGGTGTATAGATCATAGGTACTATTCTCTAAATTGCTGGCTCTCTGTAGGAGAAAAGGGAAATTAAAATGTTAGTGAGGAGCACCCAAGATACCAGTTTATTCTAACAGAGAAAACAGTTCCATTACACAGACAACAATATGAAACTATACTTTCATCCCCCTTCACCCAGACAGTATTCAAATGTTGCCACATCTAAGAATTATAAAGCTCTTAGCTAAACAACTCAGCAATGATATTTTCTTTATCCTTTAAAGAGGCAGATTTTATCTGAATGAAAACCAGGATTGCCCTTTTCCACAAATCAAAAGCCTAAGATCCCTGACATTCCAGAGTCCCACCTGAATTATGCTTATCAACATAAAAAAGTTTGCTTGAGGGCTGGGGATGTGGCTCAAGCAGTAGTGTGCTCGCCTGGCATGCGTGCGGCCTGAGTTCAATCCTCAGCACTACATACAAACAAAGATGTTATGTCCGCTGAAAACTAAAAAATAAATATTAAAAAATTCTCTCTCTCTCTCTCTCTAAAAAAAAAAAAAGTTTGCTTGAGAGAGGAAAAAAAAAATGCCAGGGGAATATGGGAATTGCCATAAGAATATGGGACTGCTAGATATTAAGAGAATGACCAAGATTGGACACTAGAGGTTATATGGGAAAAGATGTTTTAATTCTTTTAAATTTGGCCACCTGGGCACTGAAATTAAAATGGTCTTTTTTTTTTCCCCCTTTTTTTCTTTTTGAAAATTGTATGACAAGAAAGGCTTTGATGGGGCTGGGGTTGTGGCTCAGTGGTAGAGCACTTGCCTCGCACATGTAAGGCACTAGGTTCGATCCTTGGCACCACATAAAAAATAAACAAAATGAAGTTATTGTGTTCATCTACAGCTAAAAATATTATTTTTAAAAAATAATATTTTATTTTTTAATTGTAGATGGACAGTATCTTTATTTTATTTTTATGTGGTGATGAGGATCGAACCCAGGGCTCGCACATGCTAGGCTACCGCTGAGCCACAACCCCAGCCCTAAAAATATTCTTAAAAAAAAAAAAAAAAAAAAAGGCTTTGATGACTCTGAAGGCAACTTCATTGAAAAGAACCCCCTTCCAAAATCTATTTTCCCCCAAAGGGAGAGATCAATATAAGCATCTCCTTTGCATGGGATACAGTTGTAAACTGTCTCTTCAATCACTTGCAGTAATCTGGGTTATTCATCTTGAGGCTTCATTAAGTTTAGATATTATATTAGCCTTATGAAAGATTCATGTTCACAAACCTTCAATTTCCTTATGACAACTGAAGCCTTTCTAGTTTATGCTTAGTTTGTGTTCACTTGCAAAATGACCATTAAATAGCTTTTAAAAAGTCATTACAGTTTCACTCTGGGGATCAGAAAGATAACTAAGGAGAATTTAGGAGGAATCCATAGGTTACTTACTGTACACAACAGGACTGCATTTTCTGCTGGATTGTATGACATATTAAAAACTGGAAACTTGGACCCACTAGAGATATATATAGAAAAAGGAGAAAACAGAATAGGTATAAGAATAGAAGAAAGCAATTATCCTTTCATTTTTAATTTATTCATTTATTTGGTTCTGGGAATTGAACCCAGGGATGCTTTACCATTGAGCTACAACCCCAGTCCTTTTTATTTTGGGACAGGGTCTTGCTAACTTACTGAGGGTCTTGCTAAGTTGCAGAGGCTGACCCCAAACTTGCCATCCTTCTACCTCAGTCTCTAAGGTCATTAGGATTATAGGCATGTGCCACCACACCCAGCACTTCTTATATTTTTAAAAATTTTTTTGTTTTAATTTAATTAGTTATACATGATAGTACAATGACATTGATATATCATACATTTGAATCAGAAGGGATATAATTTCTCATATTTCTGAGTGTACAGGTTGCAGAATCATATTGGTCGTGCAGTCACATGTATACACATGGCAATAATAATGTCTGTTTCATTCTACTATCTTTATATACAAACTCATCACTTTTATAAATATAATTAAAAATTGAATTATTTTCTCCTCCTTTTTGTAGGGCTTGGGAGCTCATTGCAAGCCCTAATACAAGTCAAATTATTCAATAAAAGGTAGGGTCAGCAATCACTATAGTGAGTGGGATTGGTTCTGCTTGGGTACAAATTCCTACACATAATTGCAATGGACACCACAGAGTAACTTGATGTGATGTCTCTGGCTGGTTTCTCCTGTCCCTTGGATTGTTCTCATAAACCCATCTTTTTATTGTAGTGATGCTAGAGGGTGGTTATCAAACTCGCATGCCAATGTTTGCCACTATGAATGTTTCAGCATGCTGATACAGCTGGCTTTCCAAAAGGACAGTTCCTTTTGCCAGGCATCCCAGAGGTTATCATATCTTCACAATTAAGAGTTTCCGGAGACATATATTCTCGTTTAGAGTTGTGTACATTTTGCTGGAAAGCAAAGAAAGAGTTATGGAAAACTAAAACTCTTTTATAAACCTCCATTATGGTACTTACCCTGTACTATAATCATTTAGGTCTATTAAACCACTATGTTATGAGATCTCTCAAGGCAGATATGCTAAATAAAGGTTAAAAGGCCCATCTCCGTTCGGGCGTGGCGGTGGATACCTGTAATGCCAGCAGCTCAAGAGGCTGAGGCAGGATTACTAGTTCAAAGCCAGCCTCAGCAACAGTGAGGCGCTAAGCCACTCAATGAGACCCTGTCTCTAAATAAAATATAAAAAAGGACTAGGATGTGGCTCAGTGAGGAAGCACCCCTAGGTTCAATCCCTAGTACCTGCACCCACCAAAAAAGGCATGTCTCCAATTTGGGATACTCTCTTTATCATGAACGTTTTTCTGGTTTACAAACTATAACAGTACAATTTCCTCCCCACGCAGGGTCAATCACTAGCACTCTCAACAGAGAAATTCCCATTTTACTTCTGGTCACCTCCTTATTTGCCATGCTAGGGTTTAAGCTGAGCAGGGTTATCGTTTGGGGATTTCATCTGTGATAGGAGGTGAGATCCAAAGGTCATTTAAAAGAAAGAGCCCCGTTTTGGGGCAATATATCACAGTGACTGATGAAAAGGTTTGTAAAAATAGAAACAAGTCAGATTTACCTCCTCAACTGCATTACAGCTACATCCTTAGAACTGTTGAAATCCAGCTGACGTAAGAATCGGTCCTTGACATAATGCAGCATGTTGCCATGCACAGCATAAGCTGGCCGTTCCCGTTCTAGCTTAAACACAATCATGCCACCATCGTGACCTGGGGGATAGGAAACAGTGAGAAAAGAATTAACTATAGGGGGAAAAAAAAAAAAGCTGGCACCAGGAGATGCACAAGGATGATTATATATGTAAGCAAAAATTAAGACAAGACACCTGCTATGGTTTGGATGTGGTCTGTCCCTCAAGGATTCATGTGCGGGAAATATGATCTTATTGTGGCAGTGCTGAAGTGCTAGAATTTTAAAGAACAGAGCTTAATAGAATGTGACTAGGTCATTAGAAGGTGAACCCTCAGAAGGGATTAATGTAGTTGTCTCAGTACAGTGATCAGTTCCCTTGAGAGTAGGTTGTTACACTAAGAGAGTAAGCCTGGTCCCTAAATCTTCTCTGGCTTCTTTCTGGCAATGGGATCTCTCCTTGCCCACACTACTGCCAGGATGGTGTCAGCCATGCTGTGACACAGCCAAGAAGTCATCACAAGAGGACAAAGAGTTGTGGCTGCCTAATCTTGGACTTTAGACCTCCAAAACTCTTGAGATAAATAAACGTCTTTTTAAAAATAAAATAAAATATCCAGTGTTAGGGGTTTTGTTACAGCAACAGAAAAAACATTAATACAATACCTAAATGCATCCCTTATTTGCCTGAATTCTCACAATTCTTGAAATCTATTTTTTGGTTGTGGGGGGCTACTGGGGATTGAACCCAGGGTCACTTAAACACTGAGCTACATACCAGCCCTTTTTATTTTTTATTTTGAGACAGGGTATTGCTAAGTTGCTAAGGCTGGCTTTGAACTTATGATCCTCCAGCCTTAGCCTCCCAAGATGCTGATATTATAGGCATACACCACCACTCCCAGCCTTGAAATCTTTATTTAAATAATTCTCTGTGAGGGCTGGGGATGTGGCTCAAGCGGTAGTGCGCTCGCCTGGCATGCGTGCGGCCCGGGTTCGATCCTCAGCATCACATACAAAGATGTTGTGTCTGCCGAGAACTAAAAAATAAATATTAAAAAATTCTCTCTCTCTAAATAATTCTCTGTGAATACTTTCTTAATACTAAATCACACTGCCACATTTAGACACATCCTTCTCTGTAAGTCCCTAAAACTTTTATAGACTTCATTATCTTATCTCTATACTGTTAAATCTCTCACTTCCATTATACCATTAGTTCACTGAAGGCAAAAAAAAATTGCAATAATTTCTATCCTTTATCAGTCCCTAGTAAATAAAAAGAGCAAAGGTATTTGTTAAAAAAATGAATGCTAGTGTTAAAGGCCTTTATGGTTCTGTTTTTTAAAATGTTTTGCTCTTACTATATTAGCATTGTCCATCCCTTAAAGAAATACTCTATTCTTATACTCTTAAGTGACATAAACCAGTGTCACTTCCCTGTCCAAAATCTTTCAATGGTTTTCCACTCACTCAGGATAAAAATCACCAAGTTCCAATCATGATTTATAAGATAATGCACAATTTGGGGTAAAATTGGGGGTTCATAACCCACTTCAATCTAATGTATGAAGTATGATATGTCAAGAGCTTTGTAATGTTGTGAACAACCAATAAAAAAAAAAAAAATAAGATAATGCACACTCAGGCTGGGCGTGGTGGAACATGCCTGTAATTCTAGCAGCCTGGGAGGATGACGCAGAAGGATTTCGAGTTCAAGGCCACCCTCAGCAACTTAGTAAGACCCTGTCTCTAAATAAAATATAAAAAGGGCTGGGATGTGGCTCAGTGGTTATATTCCCCTGATTTCAATCCCCGTACCAAGAATAAGAATAATAATAATGATGATGATGATGCACACTCTGGTGTGTCTCCCCTTGGCTCATCATAATTCTACTGATCTCTGATATTCTCTTAACATGCTAAGCACTTCTCTTTATTATCCTACTATATGTTCTTTGCATTTGCTCTTCCATTGTCTCATTCCTTTTCACTTTTCTAAACACTAAATATACAGTAGTGGTTCCCACATTTGTTCCTATTTATCATCCTCTCCTTAATTTTGATATTTTTCTTCAAAGCATTTTTTTTAAACCATGCATCACTTTATATATTTATTATTTATGGTCTATCTCCCCTAACTACCAATAAAAGCTACGTAAAGACAAAGGCTTTATTTTAAATACTGCTTTAACACTAGAACCCGGAACAGGGCCTACCACTTAATATGTATTTGTCAAACAAATGAATAAGCTTCTCAGCCTGAGATTCTAAGTGTCCTGTATTAGCCTCCTATGAGCTCCTAGGAGCTACTCAAAGAGAATGAGCTTTACCATTAAAGGAATCTTGGTAGAGAAAGAGCACTAAATACTACCACTCCAAGAAAAGGAATAATAGTATTTAGTGACTCTGAATTCTACTGTGTGTTTACTAGAGACAAAGCTAATGAAGAATTACTTTCAAGTAATTTGAACTAAAGCAACAACAAAGAAGGAGGAGGAGGAGGAAGTGGTGGTGGTAGTAGTAGTAGTAATAATAATGGCCCTTACCTGCTGCAAAGAGGTTAAGGTTGGGGTGGGCAGCTAAGACCCAGAAACGATCATGGTCCCTCCGGAAGGTCTGAACCCCAGTCCTAGGAAAGCAAACGGTAGACAAAGAACATTAATTTCCTAGGAATCTTCAGCTGACCACATGCAAGAATAGTGAATGGTGAACCTGCAAGGCGATTTAAAAAGTCAATCAGGTGTGTATGATAAGTAAAGGCATATATCATATCAAAGTCTATGAACGAACAGAAGAGGAAACTTCAAACTGATCCTATTATCATCATTATTATTATTATTGGGGGTTCTGGGGATTGAACCCAGGTTCAGTCCAACTGAGCTCTATCCCCAGCCCCCACCACCCTATTATTTTGATACTTCAATTCTCCCTATTCATCCTAAGTATTTTACTGTATTGTTTCTTTTTTTTTTTTTTTTTAAAGAGAGAGGAGAGGGGGAGAGAGAGAGAGAGAGAGAGAAAGAGGGAATTTTTTTATTTGTTTATTTTAGTTCTCGGCGGACACAACATCTTTGTTGGTATGTGGTGCTGAGGATCGAACCCGGGCCGCACGCATGCCAGGCGAGCGCGCTACCGCTTGAGCCACATCCCCAGCCCCTGCTGTATTGTTTCATTTCATATTTCTTATTTCTGTTGCTAAAGAACTGGGGAGAAAGGAGAGAGAAAAATGCTCAAATTCAGAGGAGGAAAATAATATACACAGAGATTTCTATTTGATAGAAAATTAATAAATGTCGATCTCTAGGTCTCTTCAAGTTTTTATAATTTATTATTTGATTTCTACACATGTTAAAGATGATGAGAGAAAAAAAGGAACATTATAATCTAATTTTCACTTTCTTTTGGTATGGAAATTAAACTCAGGGGTGATTTACCACTGAGCTACATCCCCAGTCCTTTTTTTAAATTTTATTTTCTGTAGTTGTAGATGGACAGAATGCCTTCATTTTGTTTGTTTATTTTGATGTGGTGCTGAGGATCGAACCCAGTACTACCACTAAGCTATAGCGCCATCCCCATCCCCAGTCCTTTTTAAAATTTGTTTGGGGACAGGATTTCAAAAAGTTGCCCAGGCTGGCCTTGAACTTGCAATCCTCCTGCTTCAGCCTCCTGAGTTGTTGGAGTTATAGGTGTGCACCACTACACCCAAGTTCTAATCTGATTTTTACAGGGAGAAAGTAAGAAAGAGAAAGGGGGCTATTCTCATTGGTTTGGTCACACAACATCAGTAAATCCCTTACCGCTTAGACATATCCCAGACTCGAATACTCTTGTCTTCTGAATTGCTGAGGATCAACTCTTGGCGAGGGTGGAAGACAGCACAAGACACATTGTTGTAATGGCCCCGACAGGTGTCAACCTCCCATGCCTTTGATTCTGAAGGATGAAAGAGAATTAGGTTATTGCAATTCCCTATTACTATACAACAATCTTCTTAACCAAGTTCTAGGTACCACTACAAAATACTAAAATTAACTTCTAACGGGGCATTTTTTTTCTCTCTTCTTCCTTTTCCTTTGTTTCTTAAAATATTTTTTTTTAGTTGTAGATGGACACAGTATCTTTTTATTTATTTATTTTTTATGTGGTACTGCGGATCAAACCCAGGGCCTCATGCATGCAAGGCAAGCACTCTACCACTGAGCTACAACCCAGGACCTTTCTACCTTTTTAAAATCCCTTTGGTGCTGAGAATCAAACCCCAGGTTTTGCACATGTTTGGCATAATCTGAGCTATACAACCAGCCTGAAAATATAGGAATTTTCTTCATTTGAGTCTTTTAATCTTTATGTCTCTGTCCTTTCATACCAACCCTCCCAGCAATTATAAAACCTCTGTTCCATCATTCTTCAGGTTTTTTATCCTGTTTTATTTGTCCTGATAGCATTTGTCACTAGTTGCCATTTTAGAACAAATGTAAACTCCATGACAGAAGCTTTATTTATTTTTTGTGGTGCTGGGGTTTGAAACCACGGCCATGTGCATGCCAAGCAAGCCTTCTACCATTGACCATACAAAAAAAGATGGAAGAAAAAAGGCAATGCCAATGTTCCCAGAATTAGCATAAGATAATAACCTAAGGTAGGAAGGCAGGTCAAAATATAGCAGATTAGCTACTTAGGGCTAACTGTCAATTTCTACCCCTTCCCCCCCTTTTTTCAGTACTAGAGATTGAATGCAGGGCCTTGTGCATGCTAGACTAGTGGTCTACCACTAAGCTATAGCCCCAGTTCCCAGCAGTCAATTTCTTAAGACACGGTGATACTCTTCATTGTGGTTCACTCACCATTCATGCGCCAAATCTTCACTTGACGGTCATCTGCCCCAGATACAATAAGGGGCATAGTGGGGTGGAAGGCAGCCCAGTTTACTCCACGATCATGACCCTATTTAAAAAAAAATAATAATAGTTTTTTTCAAAACAGCTTTATAACTATCAGACAAAGCAAATCAATGAACCATGCTGGTAGTTGTAAAAGATGTCTCTAATTTACTCTTTATGTCAAAACTCAAGGGACCATGCCACTATGTAAGGTTTTGAACGTTAGAATTACCAACCATGTCAACCTACCCAATATTATTCTAATCCTCATGGGAATTTCCAGATATTTCTACCCCTAAATTCAGTTTCATTTAGGATATTTTTGCCTTGTTTTTTTTTTCTTTTCTTTTTTTTTTCTACTATATCTTATTTCTCTAATTATTAACCTCAAGTATAAAAACCTGTTTTAGGTGGGTATAGAGGCACACGCCTGTGATCCCAGCTGCTGGGAAGGCTGAGGTAGCAGGATTGCAGGTTTGCATCCAACCAGGGCAACTTAGCAAGACCCTGTCTCAAAATCAAATGGGGAAGAAAAAAAACAAGACTGGGGATGAAGCACAGTGGTATTAGGCAAGTGGCACTGCCAAAACTAAAAGCTATTTTATAACTTAATGCAGAAATTCTCAACATGTAGTCCAAAAACTTTTGGATTATTCCCAGGATTTCTTTAGAAAGCCTGTAAGATCAAAACTATTTTCATAATAAATACTAAGACTTCACTTTCTTTTCATTCTTATTGTGTAAGAATGAGTATAAAACTGAGTTTTTGGGAGGCTACATGACAGGCGATAATATCACTCTACCAGCAAATGAATGTGTGCTGACATAGTTCATGTTTTGTTTAATTTTCTGCAGTACTGAAGATTGAATCTAGGACCTCATACACACTAGGCAAGCACTCTACCTCTGAGTATACAGCCCAGCCCTTTTTAAAATTTTGAGATAAGGTCTCCCTAAATTGCTCAAGCTGAGCTCAAACTTGTGATCCTCATGTCTCAATCTCCTAAGTAGCTGGCATTACAGGAATGTGTCACCATGCCTGACTTTGTTCATGTTTTAAAAAGTTCTTGGTTTTAGGCTTGGGTCATAGCTCATGGTAGAGCACATGGTGAGCATGAACAAGGCCCTGGTTTTAATCTCCAGTTTCAATTTCAAATATGGTTAAAACTGACAGATACAATCTACATAAACAAAAATTCAGGTTCTCAATAAATTTTAAGAGTACAGAGATTCTCAAGACTAAAAAATTTAAGAACTGCTAATCTTAAGATATTCTATACCCTATTTATATAGTTGTACTCCATGCGTGATAGAAACATGGATAAGGTAGTTTTGATTCAAAAGAACTTTTGAGACATACCATGGTATGGTTAAAAGCAGCTGGATTTTGAACTCAGAAATATCCAAGTTAAAATCCTATTTTTTCTTTCATTTACTAGATACATGTGAACTTCAGTAAACTCATTTCTCAAATATCAATTTTTTTCATTTTGTAAAATGAGGTTAATGATACCTAGCTTAGTGAACAACTGGGGGGTTAAATCAGATATTTTTTATCTTAAAAGAGCTAATTTACTTCCCTTATGCTTTTCTCTTTTCCCACAATGAATAGAAATTACTTACACGTGGTTTATAGTAATATTGATTACATTTATTTCTGCCACCTGCTTCCAAGAAGCTTCAGCATAGACCTGCTTTGGGACAGGACAGTGATGGAGCTATGCTCAGCTTTCTTCCGCTCTCCCCACTGGATTTATAAGGCTACATGAAGTTTCATTTCCTTCTCAGTTTACTCACAATTCTACTTCCCATGCCTTAAACAGCACCTGACACTTGTACCAAAAAACAAATAAGTATTTGTTCAAGTAATAAATAATGAATGAGATGCTGTGACCTTCCCCAGAGGAGAGTCCACACCCAGCCACTGGCAGCAGAGATAAGTACCTCTAGGACATGCTTCACCACTGCATCCGTAGTTCCAAAAAGATCAACCCCAGTTATTCCTCTCACATCTGACTCCACCGCACCAGGGGACAAGTTTTTTTTCCTTAGACCTTTGATGGGGTAAGGATCGGGATGAAAGATGCAAACATAACATTATCAAAAAGAGCACAGTACCAGAAGCAGAAAGGTACAGCAACAGACTAACATAAGAGAAAGGAAAAAGAAAGTTAAAAAGACAAAGAGAGCTCCTATTTCTAAATATTTTGTTCAAAATTCTGAAGTTTATTCACTATCTCCTCTTCTCTTCCTTCAACATTCAAAAGGCCCACTACTGGTTTTTCTTTCTAAAGGAAACTAACCCAAATTTCAGACACAGCTAACTTCAACAAATCTCACCTAAAGAGCTGTCACTTCAGATAATACCCACTTTCCAATTTTTTGGTACCAAGGATTGAACCCAGGGGTGCTTAACCACTGAGCCACATCCCAAACCCTTTTTATTTTTATTTTGAGACAGGGTCTATGGTATTGCTGAGGCTTCCTTCGAACTTGAGATCCTCCTGCCTCAGCCTCCCAAACCACTGGGATTATAGGTGTAGGCCACCATACCTAGCTTTCATTCTTCAATGTTCTCAAAATGTGGCCTCAAATGGTAAACATTCAATATTCACTTTTTTTAAATTACATGAAATATATAACACTGTTTTTTCATCATCTCAAAATATTGTAAAGAAAAGTCATTTGGGGAGGCCACAGTTCAGTGTTTCTCAAACTGGAAGCTTGGAGGTAATTCATAAGGAAGTCCCAAATGAGTTATAGAAACAAACTAGACCTATTAAGCATAAAACAGCTATCTGATCTGAAAGAGACTAAAAATATGATCAAAAAGGTACTGTCTTGAAGAAAAAGTACTATGCAAAAAGTATACTTGTACCTTCTACTTGACCCTGGAACAGGGCACAAGGTAATCAAAACTTTCCCATCACTTTTAAGTTCTTACTTAAAAGGCTGGTTATAGATTTGAATATATGTATTTTGCTATTAAAACTTTTGGAGGCTGGCCTCACTGGGAGAAATTAGCCCAAAATTTGAAAACAATAGGCAAAAGACACTAGGATAAGATACATCTTATTTGTAGAGGCATTTGTGCTCATCTACACCCATCCTTAAAAGCCATTTGTGCTATATCAAAATCAAAATAACAATAATACTCTCTTACACTTGAAAAGCACTTTTGATTTTCAACACACTCTTATATTACATGATTTGATTCTCATACCAACCCTTTGAGACAGACAAGCAGATATCAGTCTGTAGATGAGAAAGCAGGATAAAAATCTCATCGTCTAAAGTATTTGGGGTGCAGGGAATGGAAGATGAAATTACTTAGCACTCGCAAAATATAAAACCTTGAGTAATTTCAAGCCTAAAAACTTGGTATCAGTTGGAAAATATGAAAATTTAAGCTTAATTATGTTCATTGGTTTAAAACCATCTCTCTTCTATACTAGTGCACCTAAACTTCAGCACTGGAGAAGCAAGAGCTCATGGAGTTTTAATTATCTTGTCCCCCATCCTCAAGATGAGCACTGAGCCAACAGACATAGTCATAAATATGATGCTAAAAAACAAAACCAAAAAAACCACTCTCCCAAAGCTTCATAAATACATCATCACAAAGATGCCTCCTTTCACTTATTTCACTTATCCCTTTAATAGGATCTGTCAACTTTTTCTAATGAATCTGGTATATGGGAAAGATTCAAAGATAGATACAAGACAGACAGCTGTGAGGAACTTCACCTCCAATAAACTTCAACAAACACATTAAAAGGAAAGCTGTATGACAGAATGGAAACCTTTGTTGCACTTGTGTATAATGATCCAGAAAAAGGGGAAGGGCAAAACAGACAGATGAATAGTGACAAGCAGTGAAAAGATACTTAGAAAAGAAATATTTAAGCCTTCGACATGTCCCTCACTAGGACTGAACGACAGATGGAAAATTTCTACAGCAGCTACCCAAATCCAGAGGGAGAAGAGAACACTCTCAAAATGGACCAGTTTATGCACGCCTCCCAACAGGGACCAGGGGAAGCAGTAAGGAGAGAAGTGTGAGGACAGGATTTGGCAGCATATTAATACTTTTTTAGTAGTCTTTTCAAAAATTGAGCCTGAATTACATGAGCTTGACATGCAAAGGTGTAAGCATATTAAAAGAATTTAACAGTCAGTTTACTTGGAAGCTCAAAGCTAAAAAGTAACCTGTCTTCACACTAGGCTGTAAATACATTACCTTTTAAACAAACGATTTTTGCCAGGTTAACACAAATGATTCGGACTATGCTAAGCTCAATTCTTATGGGAAACATTATCAAGAGACAGCTTCTCCTTTGAAGATTTTTACATTCTCTCGGTGCTTACCTACTAGCTCAGAGAGTGTCCCTTTCAAAAAGAGACATTTAAAATCATCAGAATTTTCACCAATTCTCTAAAATTTGGGGATATTTGTTCTCTGATTCAGAACTAACTTTTCCTTTTGTGAAAGGTCTGAAAGCTAATTTCTCTTCCTGTGTTCAGAATTATTTGAACCAAAGCAAAAAAGAGTTCTACTGAAAAGAGCATGCTGGTTTCTAGAGAAAAAAAAAAAGTGTAAAAGTCTAACCCCAAAGCTCCTTCTACTTGGTTAAATACCAAAGCACCTCTTTCTACTTTGGTTAACGGGTTATTGAAGAGAATAATGAGTACAGAAAAAACACTTAGAAATGGTAAAGAGAACATTAACATTAGTATGTAAAGTTAGCACAAAATTCTCATTAACAGACAAAAAATACAGCAATTACAATGTTATTACATAGTAATGCATGCGATTCACACATTCAAAAGCAAGTATAAACCCCACTGGGGTCATACTCTCCCTCTCTCCTCTGATCCAGGGCCCTTAATTTTGATGCAAACATGCTTTCTGCTTGCAAAAAGTTAAGAAAAGCATTTCTTGCCTAGGGCTTTCAATGATTACTAATGAGAATCCAATTACCTGATTGCCCCAAATTGCTTTAGGTAGACCACAGGGAACATGCTATCCTAGTATCAGATAGCATAAACAGTACTCTAGAGTGGAGCAGTGTAAGGCCCTTCTTAACTCAGTGTTCTGTGAAAGAAGCCTTACTGCTTAAAAGCATAAGTTCAAGCATGTAACAAATTAATTTCTTCATGATCCAGAATGGTATTAGCTGTATACCATTCCTAGGAGAATTGAGAACATAATCAAAGTACTTTCTATAGCACTTAATTTTCTCAAAGAATTTGGGTTGGGAAAAACTATTCTAAATAAATGTCTCTGATCAGGTGGAATAGTGTGACCTTAGATCTAACCCCAGCAGGACCCTATATCTTGAGATAGAGAGGGTACTTTGAATGTGTGCACAGTGAAAAACCATAGCTAAGTTACTGGAAAAATAGATGCTAAGTTCCCTGGTATTGGCAGTGAGGAGTGGGCACGGGCTTAGATGCCTGTACCTAGCTCCTCCTGCTGGCATGGCTGGTCACATCTGGGTGTACTTCATAAAGCCTTATCGGTCTGACGAAAAACTGCAATGGCAAAGCCCTAGAGGAAGGAGTACAACTCCCTCTCTCCAATACAATCTTGTCTATACAAATCTCTTCTAATTCTAAGCCTTTGAAGATTGTCAAGACCTAGAGGGTCTGCTCTCCAATTGTTCCCCTCTTCTGTTGGCTTGTTTGAATGATGCATGAATCTTAAACAACTGCTACAGCAACATTCTAAATATTATATCCAGGAATTCAAATATTCAACTTGCTGTTCATCACTGGCTTGTAAAACAGCAAGTACCATTTTGCCCCAGCCCATCATGCCACAAGGAAGTTGGATAAAGTTATCACCTCAGCTGTTCAATGCAGAAGGATAACTCCTTTATTACTATAAAGAATCAGGCAAAAATCTATATAGGGGCCTCCTTTTCATAGATTGAAACACTATTTTGCAGTCCAGCCACTGACTTTTCAAAGAACTCAATCTCAAGAATTTTTAAGGCAATGAGTAAATAGAGCAAGCGATAATGAAATACAAATGGGAAGAGAACCTCAAATTTAGTCTCATTTTCCGATTCCAACACAAAGCTCTTCTTCCATCTATATCACAGGTATGGTCCTTTCTGTGAATTTGAATTCTCTGGTTAGCAACTTCTTAGATTTCCTCTATGCTGCACTAAACATTTAAATCCTTATCTCAAAATAATGATATGTAATCTATGAAAGGAGGAATTATTCCAAATATCCAAAATCTACTAATTATTTAATTTCACATCCTAGAAGTCTACCTACTAACAGGTATTCTGGACCTAAGCCTACTAACAGGTATTCTGGACCTAAGTCACCAACTCCCTCTGTCCCATGTTCTTTCCACTAAAAGAAATCTAATAGAGGAATCTTCCTTTTTCCGAATAAGGCAACAGGATCCAAGAGTCCTGTTCCCCTGCATTAATCTGCTTTCAAATTTCTTTTTATCAAAGATGTATTCTTTCTTTCTTTCTTTTTTTGGTGGTGGGAAGGGGGTGCTGGGGATTAAACCCAGGGCCTTGTACATGTGAGGCAAGCACTCTACCAACTGAGCTACCAACATCCCCAGCCTGTATTCTTTCTTATTGGAGTAGAAAGACTGATTCTTAATCAAATACCCCAAAGGAACATAAATTTTAACTAAAAATGGATATAACAAAAGTTAAGCCAGATACAGTGGCATGCACTTGTAATCCCAGCAACTCAGGAGGCTGAAACAGGAGGCCAGCTTCAGCAACCTAGCAAGATTCTAAGCAAGTAAGCAAAACTCTGTCTCAAAATAAAAAAGGGGGCTGGGATTGTAGCTCAGTGGCAGAGCACTTGCCTAGCACATGTGAAGCACTGGGTTCAATCCTCAGTACCACATTAAAAAAAATAAATAAACAAAATAAAGATATTAGAAAAATTTAAAAAAATAATAAAAAAGGGCTGGAGATATAGCTCAGTGGTAAAGTGCCCCTAGGTTAAATCCCTAGTACCAAAATAAATAAATAATAAAAGTTAAAATTTACTCAAATCAAATGAATCTTCCAGAGTAGCCACTTTTCATAGATAGATGCATCAAAGAGAAACAATCAACAACCTCAGAAACAAAGGTTCTATCATATGGGACCAAAATATTCTAACTTTTCCTTTTCTAAGCCAACTACCCTACTTTAAGCAATTGCAGTTTTGCGCCAGACACAATAAGGTTGTCCCCTGAATTGGGTAGCTCACCAGAAATATCCCAAACGCGCACAGTCTGGTCCAGGCTGGCTGATACAACCAGGTCTTCTGAGGGATGGAACTGAGCACACATTACATAATGGTTGTGCCCCGTTAACACACTGCAAGGGAAAGAAAAAAGACAATACTAAGTTAGAGGTGGAAATCAATAGATTCCTAAGCTAAATATCTTTTCCCATATTCAATAAATACTCATCCAATTATACTTTAATGGAGGAAAAGGCAAGTAACTGTAACAATTCTGAACTAAAAAGAATAAGCAAGGTCATGTGTTTTAACAGCTTTCTTCTTGACTCTTAACACTTTTAAATATCACTAATGTCAAAAGAACTGAGATTACATAGCTTTCCTCTCAGACTAAAGACACATTAAGATATGAAAATAAATGAAATTTCAGTAACTCATACTAGGAATTATCTGATATATTTTAGTAGGATTGCCTTAAAATACATCATTTTAAACACTCCTTATTTCTTCACATAGAATTCTATGAAAGCTTTATCTTCAAATACAAAGTAAAACTTATTGTCTAGACCCTAACTTGAGTTTTATGGAAACAGAATTGAAAAGCAAATAATATTCTTGTTCTCCCTGTGAAGAAATTATCAGTAAATCCAGATTTACACATTACTAATGAGACTATCTCCATATTTATTTATACTATACTTAAAAGCATCCTGTAAACCATCAGTAATTAACCAGCAAATGTGGTACACTTGCAAAGGACAAATATTGTTCTGAAAATAAGCTGATTATGAAAAACTGGGAAGAATTAAGACTCTGTTGGAGGCTTTTGCCTCTTGCTTTACCAGACACAGGTTCTAGATTGCCAGTTCCACACTCGGATGGTCTGATCATCTGAGGCACTCAGAATCCAAGGATATTCCTGAAAGATTTCAGACAAAGGCTCTCAACATTAAACAAACTTGGTTCTGTCAGGCTCCTGTAACTATTTTTCTCTTTTTGGGGAGCATACTGTTACCTATCACTTCAGCTATATTAGCAAAGGAATTGCTGTTTCTGGTTTCAGGCCAGCTATGTTCTCCCACCAATCTACCAATTTTTCCTAACTTGGACATTTTCACCTAGAAGGGTTAAAATTGGATGCCAGATAGAGGCATAATAAACTTTCAGAGGCACATGGCATAATACATATTTACATTTACAAGTGTATATTTATATTTAGGTAGCTGATTTTGCAAATTAAGATCCAGTGAAAGAGCCTTCTCCTTACTCTAGAATGAGAATACTGTTTTATAATCTGAAATCTCCTGGTTAGAGTACCCAGTTTCCCCAAAATTGCCAAGTCTCAGTAAGCAAAACAGCAAGTAATATATAAAGACAATCTGGCACTGGATACAATGGTGCACACCTATAATCCCAGCTACTTGGAAGACTAAGGCAGGAGGATCATAAGTTCAAAGCCAGCTTAAGCAACTTAGTGAAGCCCTAAGCAATTTTTGAGACCCTGTCTCAAAAAAGAAGAGGAGATGTGCTCAGTGGTTAAGTTCCCCTGGGTTAAACCCCCAATACAAAAAAGAGAAAAAGAAAAAGACAATTTGGCTTTTTTTGAGTCTTTAAAATTGTTGAGAATAAGAAGTATTTCTTATTCACAGTTATATCTCCAGAGTTTAGCACAGGACTTAACAAATTACATAAACATCTATTGAACTAAAGAAAAAACAAAACAAGGTTTTTCATAACACATTCCAGGCAAGGGTCTTGAGAAAGTGCTTTATGGTAATGACAAGTAACTTCTACCTATAAATTATCTTATTGAGTAATTATCATTCCCAGATGTTCCCGGTGCAATTTTCTCATTCTCTCCTATTCTACCCTAAGTTTTAAGTTTTTAAAAAGGAAATAAAGTAATGACTGGGGCTGTAACTCGTAGATCACTTGCCTTACATGCATGAGGCACTAGGTTTGAAGCTCAGCACCACATAAAATAAATAAATATTTTTAAAAAGGAAATAAAGTGTACTCAATCTGTAAATACTTGTTTATTTCATTATATCCTAAATAATTTAAGAGATTTAGTTTACTGGAGTCAAAAAATAGAAACAGTGGGGTGGGATTGTGACTCAGGGGCAGAGCGCTTGCCTCGAGCATGTGAGGAACTGTGTTCAATCCTCTGCACTACATTAAAAAAATAAAGACTGTGCCCATGTATAAATTAAAAACAAACAAACAACAACAACAAAAAAAAAAAAAACAGAAAAAGGTAATTCTAGTAGCAGAGAGTTATAGGATGACCCAGCCAGGCTGAGAGTAGATTAAGAGGCTCGAAGTCTCTAATCTATAATCCCCTGTTTAAATCTACTACGATACCTAACAGTTCAAAGAAGGCAGTAAACCTGGTTAAGTGAATAGGTAAAAAAGAGAAGCCTATTGATTGTTAATACTTCAAAATGTTTATTAGCTCTCAAAGTGCCATCTTTGCCTGACCTTCTTTCCATGAATACCTATTACTTACTAAGACTACCCCACATGAGATTAATCTGCAAACTTTGGTTTGCTAGCACAGCAAACTTGAAATATAATCCCTATTTTTCCCTACAAAGAAATAACGAGGGGCTGGGGATGTCACTCAGTGGTAAAGCGCTTGCCTAGCACGTGTGAAGTACTGGGTTCGATTCTCAGCACCACATAAAAATTAAAAAAAACCAATGACTTCCTCAAAGAATCCATCAAATCCAATTAAATTCAGAAATAAACACAAGTGATTTCTTTTACAGTAGGAAACAACGCAGAAAAAACACCCAAAGATCCTAGAAGAACCACACAAATAATATAATTCTTTTATCAAAGCACACGTTCTTAGAATCCAGTAGAAGAGTATGGGTAAACTATAGAATGCTCCATAACTAGAGGCATCATGGCTACTTACATGATGAAAAAACGTGGTGCGAATATAATCCAAGTGTCCAAGCAATGTGAAGAGACAGCGCCGAAGTTTGTAATTCCAAACCTGCAAAGACAAATATATCTACCTAAGGAAAAGGATGTAAGGGTCTTGAAGCCAGATACAGACATGCACACCTGTAATCCTAGCTACTCAAGAGGCTTAGGCAGGAGGATCTCAATTTTTTTTTTTTTAAGAGAGAGTGAGAGAGGAGAGCGAGAGCGAGAGAGAGAGAGAGAGAGAGAGAGAGAGAGAGAGAGAATTTTTAATATTTATTTTTAGTTCTTGGCGGACACAACATCTTTGTTGGTATGTGGTGCTGAGGATCGAACCCGGGCCACACGCATGCCAGACGAGCGCGCTACCGCCTGAGCCACATTCCCAGCCCGAGGATCTCAATTTTTGAGGCCAGCCTGGACAACTTAACAAGACCTTGTTTCAAGATAAAATAAAAAAACAGGCCAGGGATATAGCTCAGTGGTAGAGCGCCGGCCTAGCATGTCAAGGTCCAGTGTTTGATCCCCAGTACCACACACCAAAAAAAAAAAAAAAAAAAAGATATTCCTAGCAATTGAGGAGTGAGGATCTTGAGTTGGCATTTCTAAATAGGTAGGAAACTTGACAGGGAGTCCTGTTTTAAATCAGAGGATGAAAATATAGGTCAGCTAAACAATGTGAGGGAGGAAGGTATGTGTAGGAGTGCTGGGTTAGGGAAAGCTAAAAGTAAAATTATGAAAAGGGGACTAGGAATATAGCTCAGTGGTAGAATGTTTTGCCTAGTTTGCACAAGGCTCTGGGTTCAATCCCCTAGCACTGAAAAAACAAGCTACAGAAATGTCTTCCTTTCTTTGGGGAGAAACTTGTTCTTTTCTTTTTTTTTTTTTTGAGACAATGTCTTGCTATGTTGCCCTGGCCTCAAACTCCTAGGTGCAAATGATCCTTTTGCCTTAGCCTCCCCAGTAGCTAGAACCTGTAGAGGCCATTTATATAAATTATAGTTTGTTGGAGCCATTAAGGCAGGGAACCCATTCTTTCAGGATCCTGGGTGAAAATCCCCAGGTTCGAGAATGCCTGGATCATGCTGGCCCATCTTAGCTTACAGCCTTAGGATCAAATAGCCGCCCCAAGAAACAAGATCCCCTGCTACACTGACACCTTATACCTTGATAAAGCAAGCAACGGCTTTTTCTTTGTTAGAAATCAGACCCTTCTGGTCAGCTCAACTGGTCATACCCCTGCTTTAAAAATATTCTTGCCTTTTTGTCTTTATTTTCTGATATATTACTTTCATAGCTTTTATTTCACAGCCAGCCCATCCCTCCGATGAGTACCCATTCCCTCACACATGTGGGATGTGAGTGAGAGGAATGAGCTGGGACTAGCCCATGGCATGCACAACTGTGCCTGGCTTGAGAAATCATTTTAATAATAGGAAACTACTCATTCAGTTAACTTAACACTTCTTCTTTTTACAGGTATAATTATGTTCTCATCTTAACTACAGCCCCTTGGTACTTCACCTATCACTTTCAAAAAGTAGATTTATGATTCCAAAGGAAAGAGTAATATGATACACAGCATCACCTTGACTCCTAATTTGAGGGCAAATGATGCCCATACATTTGGAATCTGTACTCACCTATCATATTTATAAACTCAAACTCATTAATATGAAAATACTACATGGCTCAGTGAGGCTGAAGCCCCCAGTACTGCCAACCAACCAACCAACCAACCAACTCATTTTAGGAAAAAAACTGTTTTCTTAAATGACAGTCTTTTCTTTCTTAAATTATAAGAAACCAAGTTAACCATTTTTTTTTGGTAGTACTTAGTATTGAACCCAGGACCTCACACATGCTAGGCAAGTACTCTATTACAGATCCACCCCTCCAACTACCATTTTTGATTCATTTTGAGACAGAGTCTCATCAGGTCACCCAGGTTGGCCTTGAACTTGCAAAATTCCTGTTCAACCTCCTTAGTAGCTAAAATTATAGGCATATGCACTGTGCCCAGATCTAATTTTTTGCATTGCTTGAATTGAACCCAAAGTCTTTTTTTCTTCAAATATTTTTTTTTTAATATTTATTTTTTAGTTTTCGGTGGACGCAACATCTTTGTTTGTATGTGGTGCTGAGGATCGAACCCGGGCCGCACACATGCCAGGCAAGCCGCGCTACCGCTTGGGCCACATCCCCAGTCCCTTCAAATATTTATTTTTTAGGTGTAGATGGACACATGCCTTTATTTTATTTGCTTATTTTTATATGGTGCTGAGGATTGAACCCAGAGCCTCGCCCATGCTAGGTGGGCACTCAAGCTCTAAGCTATAACCCCAGCCCCTGAACCCAAAAATAGTAAAGTGCTAGGCAAGCACTTTACTATTGAGCTATACCTGTAGTTCCCCAAGTTAAGAAATTTTCCTTTTTTTGGTACTGGTGCTGCCCACTGGGGTTACTTAACCACTAAGCTACATCCCCAGCCCTTTTTATTTTGAGATAGGGTCTCACTAAGTTGTTTAGGGCCTCACTAAGTTGCTGAGGCTGGCTCAAACTTGCAATCCTCCTGCCTTAACCTCCAGAGCCCCTGGGATTACAGGCATGCACCACCACATCCAGCTCAGGATCAATCATGATACTCAGTGTTCATCACTATAAATAACAAATACTTTATTTAGAAATGTTATAATGAGGTAATATTCTTAAGGGTCTTTGGAGCTATCAGCTGGAATGAACTTCCACTAACTAACCCCAGGATTTCGTGCCTAAATATAGAAACGGAAAGAACAGTGTTTCCCATAATTCTAATACCACTTTTCTCCATGGGTATCTGTCATTTCATCACCTAAGTTCTGCTATATAATCTACAATGTATAACTTCCTGAAGTAGCTTATGAAAAACACTTTTTTTATGAAGTAAATTTCACTCACATGGTTGGATATAATTAGATGTAATGAAAATGACTTATGGAGGTAAATAAAGACAATTTTGATTGATTGATTGGTTTTGTACTGGGGATTGAATGCAGTTCAGGGGTACTTTACCACTCAGTTATATCCCCAGTCCTTTTTTATTTTGAGACAGGGTATTCTAAATTGCTGAAATAGTAAAAATTTACTTATATTATTTCTAACTGTGTTATTTATAGTGATGAACACTGAGTATCAAGACTGGTCCCGAGCTGGATGTGGTGGCACATGCTTGTAATCCCAGTGACTTAGGAGGCTAAGCAGAAGGACTGTGGGTTCAAACCAGCCTCAGCAATTTAGCAAGAACATGTCTCAAAATAAAAAATAAAAAGGGATGGGGATGTGGCTCAGTGGCTGAGCGGCTGGATTCAATCTCTGGTATCAAAAAAAAAAAAAAAAAAAAAAAAGAAAGAAAGAAAGAAAGAAAAAAAAGAATAGATGTTCCTTGAGAACAGAAGCCAGTTCTGAATTCCCAAAAAAGAAATATATCTGGTACACAGTAAGGATTCAATAAGCATTTACTGGATAAATGCTCTGGATGTTGTTAAAAGCCTAATTCTGCATAAGTGAGTTGTTCTGACTTTCAGAAATTCTCAAACATTCCCACATCCTTCTGTCTATTATTCCCAGTCATGACAGATCCTTGGTACCTTAATCTTATAATCATCTCCGCCAGAGACAAACAGTGGCTGCTGCTTATGGAAGTCAATGCCTCGTACTGGACCTGGGGAAGAAGGCAGGCAACAATGTTAGAGAGTTGTTCTTTTTTTATTGGTTCTTTTTAGTTATATGTAATAGTAGAATCCATTTTGACATAATTATACAAGCATGGAATATATCTTATTCTAATTTAGACCCCAGTACTTCTCCTTTCCCCTCCTCCTGCTCCCTTTCCTCTATCCATCTTTCTGCCATTTAGCCATAGTTATTATTTATTAAAATTAATTTCTTGTGGATGTACATGATGAGATTCATTATGGTACATTCATCTATGTACACAGGAAAGTTATGTCAGATTCATTCCACTGTCCTTCCTTTTCCTAATACCTCATCTTTCCTTCATTCCCCTTTGTCTAATACAAGGAACTTCTATTCTTCCCTGCCCCCCACCCCCATTGTGGATGAGCTTCCAAATATTGGAGAAAACATTTGACCTTTGGTTTTTTAGGATTGGCTTATTTCACTTAGCATGATAGTCTCCAGATCCATCCACTTACCAGCAAATGCCATAATCTCATCTTCTTTATGGCTGAGTAATATGCCATCATGTACATATACCACAATTTCTTTATCCTTTCATCTGTCAAAGGGCACCTAGGTTGGTTCCATAGCTTAACTATTATGAATTGTGCTGTTACAAACATTGGTAAGGCTGTGTCACTGTAGTATGCTGATTTTAAATCCTTTGGATATATAACAAGGAATGGGAAAACTGGGTCAAATGGTGGTTCCTTTCCTAGTTTTTTGAGGCATCTCCATACTCCTTTCCAGAGTGGTTGTACCAGTTTGCTGTTCTAACGACAATGTATGAGTGTACCCTTTTCCCTGCATCCTCACCCACATTTACTGTTACTTGTCTTATTGATTATTGCCATTCTGACTGGAGTGAGATGGAATCTAAGTGTAGTTTTAATTTCCATTTAACTAATTGCTAGAGATGTTAAATATCTCATTTTAGAGAGCTGCTCTTTCAAATCTCTATAATGATTCCTATTTGGAATTTTTCAGTTCTATCTATTCCACATCCTTTAATTCTAAAGGAACTATATCAATCAAGGCTTAAACTACTCCAGGGGATAGGGAGAGGGAGCATGGAAGGAATAGACGAACTCCAGATAGGGCAGAGGGGTTGGAAGGGAAGGGAAGGGGCATGGGGTTATGAATGATGGTGGAATGTGATGATCATTATTATCCAAAGTACATGCATGAAGACACAAATTGGTGTGAATATATTTTATATACAACCAGAGATATGAAATGTTGTGCTCTATATGTGTAATAAGAATTGTAATGCATTCTGCTGTCATATATAAATTTAGAAAAAAGTAAATAAATAAATAGACAAACTACTCCAGGAGGCAATAAATACCTTATCTTTTTAATTTCCCTCTAGAAACTGACTTACCATCATGCTCATCAAACTTGTCAATAAGGGTACACATCCGATAGTCCCATAACTGAATGACCCCATTGTGCAAACTGGTCAGGATCCAGGGTCTTTTGGGATGAAAACTGAGGCCTGTGGGGAAATAATGGAACGAGCTAAGTAAGGCCCACAATGCCATTTCCTGACAATTCTGATAAGAAAAAGGAACAGTTGGATTAATCATAGGTTCATTCATTCATTCCACATCCTTGATGACATACTAGATGACAAAGGCTTCAAATCTTATGTTGTCAGGTGCTGGACTTTTGTTATATTCCTTTAAATATTGTTGGGCAACTTTTTTCTAGGATTCTGTTAAGTTACTTGGATTATTCAATTGCTTTGAGATTTGACTTTAAGTTTCATTACAGTAAGTCCATAGCAGTCTTTAATCTAGGCTCTAATTTGGAAACACATTAAGGTAATACCCATCTGATGTCTCTATATAATAAATACTCTGTAATATCAGGAAGCCTTTGCATTCTGGGCTCAAAGGAACACAAACTATTCCCAGCCCTGTGTGAGCTCCAGGGGTTGCTCTACCTTCATTTCAACGGTTCTTTTCTAAGTTTTGGATAGTTCTCTCATTTACAAGTGCAGATCAGTACTCAGAAAAAGGCCTAAGGGAACCACTTGCAGATCTCTAGTGTTCTCTCTGTGCAGCTCCCTCTAATATTCTGCCCAGCAAATTTTAGCCATATTTGCTTCCTCATATTTTAAACTGTCTCCTCAGGGAGTTTCACAGTGTTCTTCCTCCTCCTTTCTCTGCAGCCTGGAAACTCTAGGCATAAACTGAAACAATCCAGAATTCACCTTGATTACTTCCCTTCTCTCAAGAACCACTTTCTTGCATTGCCTGTTGTACAGAATCTAAAAACCTTTGTTTCATACATTTTGTTCAGTTGTGCATATTTAAGTACGAAGATAAATCTGGTCTTTGCAATTCCATTGTGACTATAAATGGAAGTCCTCAGAGGTCACAAGTGTTAATAGTTTTGAGTACATCCTTTCAGATTTTTAATGTAGTTATGTATAAACATAAGCTTTATTATTTTTAATGAAAACAAGGATCATATTATAATAGTGTTTTGCAAGCTTCTTCTCACTTATTATGATACAGATCCATTTACATTTAAGTACATATAAACCACATTTTTAAATTATTCTGAGAAGATATTTAAAATGTGCCCCCACAACAATGGGGAGGCTGAGGCAGGAGGATCACAAGTATGAGGCCAGCTTTGGCAACTTGGCAAGACCCTGTCTCAAAATAAAAATAAAAAAAGGGGTGGGAATGTAGTTCAATTGTAGAGTGCTTATCTAGCATGTGTAAGGCCCTTAACTCAATCTCCCTGTATTACCAAAAAAAAAAAAAAAAAAAAAAAAAAAAAATTCCCCCAATGTTTGGCTCTCAGAAGGGCCTATTAAAAATACTTCTAGGGCTATGGTATAGCTCAGTGGCAGAGCACTTGCCTAGCACGTGTTAGGTACTGGGTTTAATCCTCAGCACCACATATAAATAAACAAATAAAATAAAGGTATTATATTCACACAACCACAAAAAAAAAAATTTTAAATACTTCTACACATAATTTAGGCTATTTGCATTAGTACTACTTTAGGCTAAAGACCTGAAACTGGGATGGCTCAGGAAGATAGCATGTGCACCTGACATTTTGGTAGACACTGTTTAATTACAAAGACACTATTAATGTACAGTCTCATCAAGAATACAAAGGCACCCATTTTGCACATGTTGGCTAACACAGGATATTATCAATTTTTTGTTGTTTTACAAATCTAAGGTACATCCCTAAATGTTATCTCACCTTTTGATTGTTTTTTTTTTTTTTTGCATTTCTTTAATTACTAAATGAGGTCAAGCTATTTTCATTAATTATGGAATATTTTTTATTTCTTCTTCAAAATCATCTCTTTTTAGAGTAGATTGTTCATTATTTTGTCTTTATGATATATGGTAACATTCTAAATGGGTATGAACCCTCAAATTCTTTGACATCTTTTTTCATTTTTACTGCCTAACAAGAAATTAAGAGAGTTTTTTAAAAGACAATAAAGACCCATTTCAACCATTCAGACCCCAGAATTCACTCATTTGGGGACAGGTGACAGCAGTAGGGACTAAATCTGAGGTTGCTCCATCACTGAGATACATTTGCTGCTCTTTATTATTACTTATTATTTATTTTGAGACAGTTTCACCAAGTTTTCCAGACTGGCCTGCAATTTGTGATCCTCCTGCCTCAGGTGGTCTCAAAAATCCTTTTTTGTTTTTCCTCTACTTGTTTGTTTGTTTTTTAATACTCAGGATTGAACCCAAAGGCACTTTACCATTGAGCTCCATCCCCAGCCCTTTTTGAGAAAGGGACTTGCTAAGTTGTTGAGGCTGACCTCCAACTTATGATCCTCCTGCTTCAGGAGCCATATCCCCAGCCTCCTAGAAATTCTTTTTTTTTTTTTTTAAGAGAGAGAGAGAGAGAGAGAGAGAGAGAGAGAGAGAGAATTTTTTATTTAATATTTATTTTTTAGTTTTTGGCGGACACAACACCTTTGTTTGTATGTGGTGCTGAGGATCGAACCTGGGCAGCACGCATGCCAGGCGAGTGCTACCGCTTGAGCCACATCCCCGCCCTCCTAGAAATTCTTAATGGTACCCTTCAAGATCAAGATTCTCATGAAACCCAGAAACTGATCAAAATATATTTTCATATTAATTATCTTTTTTTAGCCTCTGAGTGTAGCCAGGCACTACAATAAAAAATTTTCCATATTCTTCTCATTTTAGTTTTCTCTAGAAGAGAATATTAATTACCCTCGTTTTAAAGATGAGAAAACAAGGGATTAGAGGTGTTAAACAAGTGGCCTAAGGTCATATGGCTTGTTAGTGGATGTTTCACTATTTCAGAGTAAGCCCACTTGACTCCAAAGAACAAGTTCCTAACCACTCTGCTATGCTGCATCTTTCTAAATATTCCAGATATACATTCCCAGTTCTCATTAGACCTTACTCTCTTCTTTTCTCATTTTGACAGTCTAAGACACAACTGTGATCTCAATCATTTGCCCTCCAAAGAGATTTGGGGGGGGGGGCTATTTATCTGAAATTCCAATCTAATGTCTTTTATCTAGCAACTCTCTTAATCGAAGACTTTATTGGGGCTTACGGGCCTTAATGCCCTATTTCCAACTAGGCAAAGAAGTTCAATGGAAGTACAAGATGTTGGGATGGTGCAGACAAGCCTCCGACGTGAAGTAACTCAGTACTCATCTTCGAAAAAGCTACTGTGACAGAGGTCAGTTCCCTGGGCCTCCCTGTATAATTCGGTCATCAAAGGGCCTTCGGGTCACAGAGCCTTGGGAGCAGAACAAGTAGGGAGCACAGCCCTCAGGAGAGAAGGGGAAGACAAAGAATAGAGAGTGGGTAATAAGAAATCCGCTGCGGTGAGGGAAGCATTCATAGGTAAATCAGAGCCCCGAACGCACAAAGTAGAGAAGACTGCAAAGCCGCCCGCCAGAACCAACTTCTCCCAACCTCTCCGGGGTTCGCCCGGTAGGCCTAATTCGGCCTGCAAGTCCACCCATTTTTCTCTTTTTCCCGTGGCGGCGACGCCCCCGACATCCCGCCTCTTTGTTCCCCCTTTACTTTTCTACTACCTTTGACCCGCGCGCTCTTGGTTTCGAATTTGGTTAGCATCCTTCAGGCCTCCGGCCACTACGCCGGATTACTGGGACCCTCCACTCCCTGCTGCCCTTCGGACCGCTCCACGTCAGCTCCCTCCTCCTCAGCTCCCGGAAGCCCCACAAGACACGAACTTCCGGTCTCTAGAACTCCGGACCACAGAGACGGTGCCAGTGGCTGCCTAGACAGGCCGCTACTCGATTGAAGGGACGCCGAGGCTTCCGCTCAGCTGATAAACAAGATGGCCACGGCTGGGGGCCACTCTGGGGTTGACCTGAGAAGCCTGACTCTTTTTCGCCTTCTGTCTTTCTCCGTCCTACTGCCAGGTGAGGTGTCCCCGCCCGTGAACTTGGCTTTCTAAGGGTAACCCTCCGGTTCCGCCCAACTACAAGTGCCGGGGTTTCCCTTTTGGTCCCGGCTGCCCCTCTGTCCCCCCACTCTGTAAATCCTCTTTCTCTTTCGTTCCCGCAACAGAAGTTCCCCCTTTACTAGGACCTTTATCCCTGTCCCTTGAGGCACGTTGTGTCGCTTCAGTCCCTTTTCCAGGCCTCTTCCTGGGTTTTCAGCCTACTTGTCTCTCACTTCGTCCCGATGCCTTATTTCCTCCACAGCTCCAGCCAAAGGGACAGGTTTGAAAGTTCAGTTTCCTTCCCAGCCTTTAGACTTTGTGAGACCAAAAGAGCCTTCTTAAAAGGTGCAGCTCTCATTTCTTCCTCTCTGGATTCCACCATAAACTTGTGTCCCTGTGTCTTGCCTCAGTTTCCTCTCATCAGTAAAGAGAAACTAAGGAAGGTGATGGATACTCTTCTGTTAGGACCGTGAAGTAATGATTTAAGGACATTTATGTTTTATAATTTGCATAAATGTTAACGTACATGCATTTATTTTCTGGAATATGACTTTCAACTTGGTTGAGCCCCCAAATATAGACCTGTCTGTGTAAAATCATGATTGTGCCTTTTCAGAAATTCACGTAGATTTAAAGATTCCCAAAGAAGAAACTGTAGCTGCCCCACACTGTAGGAATACACAAATGACCTACTGGTGTTAGATTAACTGAACAGGTGTGTAGCATAAGATTTCTCCCAGTTTTGTTCAGACTCCTGGAAAAAATCTCAGAAAGGTGTTTTTGTTTTCTTGTTGTTCATAATTTGCATTCTTAGACCAGCACTCTTTTACTCACTAGCTAGTAATATAAATACAGTATAGAAAAGCAGTAAAGAAGTCACCCATGAAACCAGAATCTGACACGTCTAATGTCAAACACCTTTCCTTTGACAAATCAAATTTCTTTAGCCTTCACTGTCAGTTTTTCTTTACAAAGTTCATAATAATCTTCTAAGGTACATAGCAGCTACTTGACTGAGCATTTATCTGTCCCATCAATGTTCCTAAGTATTGAAAAGAATGGGCATTAGTCCCATTTTTTGAAAGTATGATATTGAATGATTTATCCAAGTCACAAATCAAGCTAATGACATGATAGAGTGTAGTTCTTGTGTCTCTTGATTTCTTCTAACACTTTTTAAAAATCTTTTTATCTTTTGATTAGGTTTATGCAAGGGAAATTCAGTGGAAAGGAAGATCTACATCCCCTTAAATAAAACAGCTCCCTGTGTCCGTCTGCTCAATGCCACTCATCAGATTGGCTGCCAATGTGAGTTGAGATTGGGATTTGTGTTTGTGGTCACTGATATTCCAGTTTGTGCCCTGGATACTAAGAAAGATCCATGTCATGCTTAAGAGTCTTGGTACTCGGATTAGATTATGTGAGTAGAAGGTGATAGAGAGCCATCTGTCAAACCAGTCGAGATGGTTAATAAGAGCTAAAATTCAGTAAGTGCTACATGCCAAGCATTTTACACATGCATCTCATTTAACCTCCAAAAACTCTGTTATTGCCATTTTACAAATGATAAAACTGAGATTTAGAGAAATTGAATAATTAGACAAGGTCTTGCTAAGTTGCCTCAGATTTATAGTCCTCCTGTCTCAGCCTCCTGAGTTACTGGCATTATAGACATGTGCCCCCTCACATGGTACATTGTACTGTTTTCTAAGGAGAAAGATATTTCATATTGTATGGCGTTCATTCATTATATGTACTTTGAATGATCATTTTGAAACCAAAATGGGCTGCTGAAATTCAGTGAACTAGCTGAAGAGAAAGCACTGAAAATGCCAAATAGTTGTAAGTGGAATTAGTGAAGCATTTGGAGTTTTTGTTGTTGGTGTTTCTGGAATTAAACCCAGCACCTCATGTGTGCTAGGCAAGTGTTCTACCACTGAGCTACATTCCCAGCCCTAGCATTCAGATTTATCTTTCTTCCTTGTAAATGTGTTCTAAATTATGACACCATAGTTCTAAAAGCTATAAAAATCACATGGAAACAAAGTTATGTTCCAAAGGCTGAATCCCTTTATCTGCTGCTTGAGCCACTATAGATTTTGGTCTTTCAGTAGCTCTGTTGGAATGTAATTTTACAGGGGCTGGATTGTGGCTCAGTGGTGGAGTACTCTCCCAGCACGTGTGATGCACTGGGTTCAATTCTCAGTACCATAGAAAAAATAAATAAATATAGGTATTGTGTCCATCTACAACTAAAAATTTTTTTAAAACAATATAGTTTAGCAGGTTGGCAAGAAGCTTATGGTCTGATCTTTGTTTCTTCAACATCAAATTGCTTACCTCTGAATTTCAGTTTATTTCTGTCTTGCACAAAACTGAAAGTCAAGCAGTCTTGTAGATGCTTATTGATGATGCTTAATAAATAGCATGTTCTCAACAGTGCTGTGTGATTGCCTGAAACCTTCCAATTTGGTAAAAGGAAACAGTACTAGGAAGAAAGGGACTTGTTCAGGGAGGCAGTTATATTTTTCTACCTGTCTTTCCCTGAGCTAAACTTAACACAGTTAATTGTACCATGACCCTGCTACAGGAAATTCTGAGAATGGGTTGATTGGTTCCAAAGAGTCCCAAATAAAGTTTTTGTTGGATCTAGTTTCTAAACTGAGTTTGTGGATGAAAGACAGTCAAGTTCATAATGGGCTGGGATCAGACTGATGAACTTGCTAGAACCTCCATTGTAAGTGCAAAGGGCCAGGACCTCATTGTCCTGGAGTTGGATGCTAAGAAATCTCCTTTGGAAGTGAGTCGTTCTGCATGTTCTTCAAGCAGCTCTGTGGGAAGCATAGCAGTAGCCTCTAGAGGCAAAGGTAAGAACCAGGACTGACACCGACACTGAAACAAAGGGAGAGGCTGGACTCTGGCCACTTCCTCATTAAGATCTTGTTTCCTTTTCAACCTAGTTATTTCTAAGTCTTATTTCACAGTGTCTGTGCATTCTTAGCAGGCTATTCCTTCTTTAATTAGCTTTGCTAGCATAATAAAACTAAGGAGAAAAAGTGAGATCCAGATTTGATTTTCTGGTTATTATGACCTGCTTCTATTGGATCCTTAAAGCACTCAAAGGAAGCTATGTGTAAGTTTCTTTCCCTTCCCTCCCCTCCTCTATCCCCACTTTGTGAGATGAGTAGGGGTAGAAAAGTTGTTCCTTGCTGAAGGTCCAGAGAGAGTAAGCAAGTTACTTAAGACTACATAGCTGGAGCCCAGATTAGACTCTAGGTTTCTTTAGTCCAGTATTATGGCTCTTCTCATTCCTGTCCTCCCTGGATCTGAAGTTACATATTTTTAAATTTATACCAGATTTTCCTTCTCCCATGTTTTAAGTGCTATGGCAAGAACTATTTTTGTTTATTTGTTTTGATTTTAGTTTTGTTTTACTTAGAACTTCCATTGGTATCTGAATACTAATTGAAGTGGTTCCAAACTCTTATATTCCTCCCTATTTTACTATTATCACCATTAACATGAACTTGTTACATATGTATTATATATAAGCCATAGTTGATTTCTGGGGACTCTGCCTTCATGTTTAGATTTTGTCAGATCTCATGGGAGAAAAATCCTACTTTGGTAGCATTGGGGAAGTGCTTAAGGTTTTTGTCTCCTATCAGATGCTAGTAAGTATTTTTGTACCTTTGTCTGGAAGCATAGTTCTGGTGCTGGGCTGTGAATAATAAATAACTACATGTGTTATGTTTTGAAAAATACATGTATCTGGGCCTTACCATTAGCAATTTTAATTTAGAAGATCTGAGGTAAGCATCTATATTTTTTAAAACCCCAGGTATTGAGTTATATTGCTCATTGGTAGATTGTGTGCTTACTCAGCATGCATGAGGCCCTGGGATCAGTCCCTAGCACTGCCAAAACAAAAAAGAAAAAACAGAACTTCCAAAATGATTTTGTTATACAGTCAGAGCTAAGAACTACTGCAAATAATTTATGAATAACACATCCAACTTCAGTGGGGGAGAAGACTGACAAGGAGACCCTAGGATGTCTCTACATGGATCCCTAGAGATTTGAAGGGTATTTCCAAGTGCCTTGAATTATGAAGAATTCCATAATTCTACATTCTGGACTGTGGACCATCCTTCCTCTGGCGCAGTGCTTCCCAATATTTGTCACATCATGAGATGCACAGAAATGTTATTGGTGTGGCTTCTTTTGTCTATATGTGTAGAACATCCTGGAGTAAACAGTTAGCTTTTGGCTATAGGTGACCAGCCTAGGGACTTTGGAAACCCTGGATTCCCAGGAAGGAAGCCAATCAATATCAGCACATTTAAAACAAATTTTTTTTGATACCAGGGTTTGAACCTGCTAAGATTACAGGCACGCATCACCACACCTAGCTCAATATCGGCACATTTCTAATCCATTCAAGACTTATTAATTGAGAAGTTCTATTCTAGAGACCTCAGAGTTCTTAATGAATCTCACCTAATATAATCCTAGCAGCTTGGGAGGCTGAGGCAGGAGGATCAAAAGTTCAAAGCCAGCCTCAGCAACTTAGGGAGTCCCTAAGCAACTCAGTGAGACCCTGTCTCTAGCAGTGGGGAAGTGAGTTCAAGCACCCTTGGGTTCAATAATCACTACCCAGAAACAAAAACCTTGCTTAAAACTGGCCGGGAGCAAGTAAAAGTCATCTCCAAAATAGTAGCAAGGAAATGGTGATCCAGGAAGGCTCCTGCAGCCGAAATCTACACATTTTCACAAAGAAAGATTCAGAGCTAGAGATCTGTACTGGGGGTACAGCTCAGTGATAGAATGCTTGTGTACTGTGCATGAGGCCTGAGTTTGATTCTCAGCACCACCAGGAAAAAGAAAAAAGCCAGACGTGGTGGTTTACGCCTGTAATGTCAGCAAATTGGAAGGTTGAGGGAAGAGAATTGTAAGTTCAAGGCCAGCCTCAGCAATTTAGCAAGACTCTCAGCAATTATCGAGACCCTGTCTAAAAATAAAATTAAGACTAAGGATGTAGCTCAGTTTTAAAACACCATGGGATCAGTCCCCAGTCCAAATGGGGAAAAAAAAAAAATCCTTCAAAACCAGAAGTCTGAGCTACTGATCTAGAATCTGGCATTTCCTGGAGACACATGTAAAAACTTGAATGTCTGCTGTTCCAGAATCTTATGTATATGGCTAAGTTAAGTTGTTGGAATTAGGCAAAAAATGATCACAGAGTCTTTCTGTTTAATAAATAAGACTGCTAGTGAGGCCTTTTGGGTTTTTTTGTCTTCCATTCCTTCCTTCAGATGAACCTGGAGCAATTCATTTCTTCAATTGAAGTCCAAAAGTGGCTATATTCACTCAAACATGTTTTTAATATCTTTAGGGTTAAAAGATCTGCAAAATCAGTAAGGTAAAGTCGGAATAGTCAAATATGTGAGTTTTAATTCAATCCATTCTCTCCTGGCAGCTTCAATTAGTGGAGACACAGGGGTTATCCATGTAGTAGAGAAAGAAGAGGACCTGCAGTGGGTGTTGACAGATGGCCCTAACCCCCCTTACATGGTTCTGCTAGAGGGCAAGCTCTTTACCAGGTAAGAACTGGATCTGACTACTGGGAAAATAGATTCAGAGAAAGAAAAAGAACAGTAAACAGTCCTCATATTTGTGAGGTTTCCCTGACCTGGTTGGGGAAGGGGCAGAGTTGGTCTTCAGAAGGGAAGAGATACTAGCAAAGGGAATCATCCTGGTGACCTTAAAATAGTACTCTGGTGGGTAAGGATTTCAGAGAGAGAGAATTGCCCAAGGTAGGTGAGATTAGTCCCGAAAGTCAGATTGGGCCACAGTCTAGACTGAGAAATTCAAGGCCAAAAAGGGAAGAAGCAGTTAAGGGTTTTGATTCCTTTGTTCTCCATTCATTTCCATCCCAAGGACTAGGGTACTAGAATGTCTGCTACCTTCCTGTTTCCTCTCGTGGCATTTCTTCTCTATTCCAGGGATGTAATGGAGAAACTAAAGGGGAGAACCAGCCGAATTGCTGGTCTTGCAGTGACCTTGGCCAAGCCCAGTCCCACCCCGGACTTCTCTCCTAGTGTGCAGTGCCCGAATGATGGGTTTGGTAAGAGCCTCAGGAGAGCCCACTGTCATCCAAGGCTCATTGTTGCTTCAGTCTCAAGTGTCTGTGGCAGCACCAGGAGAGGGTATCTGGTCTCCATCTGTGTGCGTCATGAGCATCTGACTCCCAAATGGAAAATAGTGTTTCTTTGTCTTTGCCACTCATCCCTTCCCTCTCCTCCTTCCCCTACTTCCACTTACCTTCCATCACCCTTTCTTGTCACATGCTTAGATCCCTCATCTGCCAGCCTAAGGTCCCCTGATACCAGTGTGTCTATTTTAGTGTGGGCAGTGATAGATTCGTTGTTTCTGTGAGTTGCTGCCTCTTTTTGAACTCTTAATCTCAACTCTGATGTCCTAACCCTCCTCCCTAACCTGGTTCTAAACCCCCATTTCTCCCAACCCCTCTTCCTCCCTTCAGGCATTTACTCCAACTCCTATGGGTCAGAGTTTGCCCATTGCAAAGAAGTGCTATGGAACAGTCTGGGCAATGGCTTGGCTTATGAAGACTTTAGTTTTCCTATCTTTCTTCTTGAAGATGAAAATGAAACGAAGGTCATCAAGCAGGTAAAGACTCTACCAGCTCCTAGCAATTCTAATGAGAAAGAGGATTATTTTTCAGGCTCTTCTCTTTAGATGGAGGTTCATTTTAATATTGGTATACACTTTGAAAAACAGTTGCTACAAACAAGAACCAAGAAGTTTATTTTCCTTATATTTTTCTCTTCTATTTCTCTCCTCTCTGATATCACAGCATTAACAACTTTTAGACTAAAAATATATATATAAAGAATATTTGAAAGAATAATATGATATGGGGCCCTAATTAAGTACCAGATGAGCTGGGTTCACACTTGTAACCCCAGTGACTTGGGAGGCTGAGGCAGGAGGATCATGAGTTTAAAGCCAGTCTCAGCAATTGAATGAGGCCCTAAGCAATTTAGTGAGACCCTATCTCTAAATAAAATATAAAAAGGGCTGGGGATGTGGCTCAGTGGTTAACCCCCTAGGTTCAATCCCTGTTACCAAAACAAAACAAAACAAACTAGCTGAATAGCCAGGCACAGCAGTGTATGCCTGTAATCCCAGCTACTCTAGGAGGCTGAGGCAGGAGGATCACAAGTTTAAGACCAGACTCTGCAATTTATTAAGACCCTCAGCAACTTAGTAAGATGCTATCTCAGAATAAAAAGGGTTGGGGATATAACTCAATGGTAAAGTGCCCCTAGACTCAGACCTCAGTACCCTCTGACACGTGCACACACACCCCCACACACAGAATAGTGGCTGAAGCTCCAGATTGGGCCAGGCCACTTAGGATGGGATAAGTTCATCTGCTCTATTGAGGTCACTGAATCTGTGTCATTTTGCATCTATTAAGGAGTTTTTTTTCTTTATCTATAGATCCTTTGGTTGTACCAGGACACCTATAGCTCAGGGACAGATGTCTCCCAAAAGGGAGTGACTTAAGGATGAAGCTGGGAAGTTAGGGAGGGATTCCACAGCTGCTGAATTGGGTCCATCTGTCCTTCCAGTGCTATCAGGATCACAACCTGGGTCAGAATGGCTCGGCACCAACCTTCCCACTGTGTGCCATGCAGCTCTTCTCACACATGCACGCTGTCATCAGCACTGCCACCTGCATGCGGCGCAGCTTCATCCAGAGCACCTTCAGTATCAACCCAGGTAAAGCAGGTCCACGTTCTGTTGGGTGTACTGCAGTGGAGGCACAAGGGCCTGGCCTGGGAATGTTGGCAAGACCACGGCAGGGAGGAGTAGGCACAGGCAGCAAGTGCTGGGTAGGAGAAGCAGCAACAATTTGAACATTTTAGGCAGCTTGTACCTAAAGGAGAAGACAGCAAAGAAGCTAACCTGGAATAGTTGGAGGCAGAGATAATAATCCACAGAGTCCACAGGGCTCTGGTCAGAAAGGTCTTGCAGATCTTCTTTATAGCTTCTGTCTCCCTTAGTCCAATTGATCTCACGTTGTTTGTGTCTTGCTCAGAAATCGTCTGTGACCCCCTGTCTGACTACAACGTCTGGAGCATGCTTAAGCCTATAAATACATCTGGGGCCTTAGATCCTGATGACAGGGTTGTGGTTGCTGCTACCCGGGTAAGTGTTGGCCTCTGATCAGCACGAGCAGGGCTGGCACAAAAAGAGTGGCAGGGCCTGGTGTAGTGACGCACACCTGTAATTCCAGCAACATGGGAGGCTAAGGCAGAAGAATCATTTGAGGCCAGCCACAGAAATTCAGCAAGACCCTATCTCAAAATAAATAAAGAAGAGGGCTGGGGTTGTGGCTCAGCAGTAGAATGCTCACCTAGCATGTGTGAGGCAGTGGGTTTAATCCTCAGCACCACTTATAAATAAATAAAATAAAGGTATTATGGGGCTGAAGTTGTAGCTCAGTGGCGGAACACTTGGCTTGTGCATGTGAGGTACTGCGTTTGATTCCCAGCACCACATATAAATAAGCAAATAAAGGACCATCCACAACTAAAACAATATTTTAAAAATAAATAAATAAAGGTACTGTGTCCAATTAAAACTAAAAAAAAATTAACAAAAAGCGGGGGTGAGGCGCTGAGGATATAGCTCAGTGGTAGAGTTCCCCTGGGGTCAGTCTTCGAGCCTTTATTGGGCATTTTCCAACTTCTGAGTTGCTACATTGGGAAATCTCAAATGGAGAGCGATGTGGGTCGAGGGACTACTGGGTTCTGTCCATTGCCACAACACATGCACACATGCATATTCTCTTGGTTGGACAGGAGAGGGATAGGCTCTGGTCCTCATTTCCAGTTTAAAAGTGTACCTCCCTGTGTCTTCTTCTGAACTCAGCTGGACAGCCGTTCCTTTTTCTGGAATGTGGCTCCAGGGGCTGAAAGTGCTGTTGCCTCCTTCGTCACCCAGCTGGCTGCAGCTGAAGCTTTGCAAAAGGCTCCGGATGTGACCATCTTGCCCCGCAATGTCATGTTTGTCTTCTTCCAAGGGGTGAGGCTTTTTTTCCCTGGGGTGGCGTGGCAGGGAAGGAAGTAGATGGCAAAGATGGGAGTGACTATTAGTTGGGGAGAAGAGCCTCAGCATTTGACCCTTCTGTTAATCAGCCCAGAGCTTTTGAATGTTTCTTTGTGTCTCTCCTTTGAGGATCTCTATTTTAGGAAGCCTCTGTGTCCTGAATTTGATGTGTTACCAGCCCCTTTAGTTTCCCACTGATAGGATCTATTTGAGGCTTCCTTTTACTCTTATTGTCTGGACCCCATTGTGGCATCCTGCCGGTCCCTTCTGGCACCACAGCCTGACCTTGGCATAAGAGAATGGCAGCTGAGGCTGAGTTAGTAGAAGTAGAGTCAAGAAGCAGACTCCTAACAGCTAATGTTTTTATTGTTGTTGTTGTTTAAAGTCATTGGGAAGGCTGTTTTCCCGCTTCTGGACTTGAGAAGTCCTCTGATACACACATGGGAGGGACGGTCATAGCTGGGAGATGGAGGAGCCTTCCAGCCTATAGCTTTGACATTCTAGCTTTTCTCGAGACTACCCTAACCCTTTTAAATTTCTCTTTCCTTTTCCACCCATCTCCAACCCTCAGGAAACGTTTGACTATATTGGTAGCTCAAGAATGGTCTACGATATGGAGAAGGGCAAGTTTCCTGTGCACTTAGAGAACATTGACTCATTCGTGGAGCTGGGACAGGTGTGCATCTCATTCTTTCACTCCTGTCCTTCCTCCTCTTTTGTCCTTGCTACAGACACTACCCTCCCCTTCCTCTGACTCCTTTCTCTCAGGCGGGGGTCAAAACTGGAGGCTGCCTGTAAATGTTGCTCCTTCACCCTTCTTCCAGGTGGCCTTAAGGACTTCAGCAGAGCTCTGGATGCACACAGACCCCATGTCTCAGAAAAATGAGTCTGTGCGGAACCAGGTAACCCAAATATGGACCCTACATCCCAGCCTCTGCTCTGTCCCCATTAACCCTGGTGCCTGTGAATCAAATTAAGAAAAAGAGTTAGCCTGGATGTGTATAAAGGATGAACAACACAGCTCGTACGGCTCGCTGGGAAAAATGGCAGTCTCAGTGACATCTGGTTGGCTTCTTGGAATGGGTAGTTCTCTGATCATTTGGTGCCTAGCAAACTACCACTGCCCACTAAGGACAAGTAGAACACTAGCTTCCTTCTCTCTTTGCCCCTTGTGTATCCCGTTGACCAGGCCACCTATTTCTGTCACATTCCCACCCAGATTGTCCTCCACTTTCCTCCCTACTTGTTCTAGACACTTCTCTCTAGCAGGTCCAGCTTTAAACCTGCTTTTTACCATGCAGTCCTGTTCCTGCCACTCCAGGCTTGATATCATTCCTTCTCTGGCCTCCTGTGGCACTTGGAGACTTTTTTACGATTTGCCCCCTCCAATTCTGCACAACAAATAATAAGTGAAACATTCACTGAGGATAAGGCAGAGTCCTAAGGACACTAGGTTTACCTGTAAATATGGGAAAATATAGGTACCTTCTTTCTTCCCCAGTTTCCTAACTGTAAGAAAAAATTGGCAGAGCCTAGGCATGGTGGCACACACCTGTAATCCCAGTGACTTGGGAGGCTGAGCAGGATGATCACAAGTTCAAGGCCAGCCCAGGCAACTTAGTGAGACCCTGTCTCCAAAAAGAAAAGAAAGAGCTGGAATGTGGGTCAGAGGTAGAATGTTCCTGTGTTCCATCCCTAGTACTATTAAAAAAAAAAAGTTAAGAACTGTAAGAAAGTCAGAGACCCTTAGTTCCAAAAGGTTTAAGGGCTGTGGATCTAGGAGAGCATGGAGCAGCTCCCTACACAAGAAACCCAAAATGTAGAATGCCCCAGACCTGAGAGGGACCTCCCACTTCCCATCCCTTCGTCCCCTCAATCAGTAATCCTTGCTCCTCAGGTGGAGGACCTCCTGACCACACTGGAGAAGAGTGGTACTGGCGTCCCTGACATCATCCTCAGAAGGCTGAATCAATCCCAAGCCCTGCCACCCTCTTCTCTGCAGCGATTTCTTCGAGCTCGAAACATCTCTGGTGTTGTTCTGGCTGACCACTCTCATTCCTTTCATAACCAGTAAGAGTCACCTGATCCCACATCCTCTTCCTTCTGAATAGGAGTCTCTTCTGTAGTCTGGGAGAAAGGGCACCATCTCCTCTCTCCCCCCATAACACCTGCTCCCAAACCTCCAGGCAGTTTGTGTTCTTTGCTCAGTGTCCTGTTCACATCAGACCTAGCACCCTCATTGACTTGATGTCTGTCTTAGATAAACAACCTCAACCTTGCCCTTTCCTAGCAGCCATCCTCCTGTTATGGTTCCTTCTCCAGGTTCTCCTGGGGCCTGAGTTCCCCAGGGCAGCCAGCAGAGGGCATCATCTCTAACAAGAGCATGGAAAGGATGGGAGGAGGGTTCCTCCGGTGGAGAACAGAGAGCTGTCCCTGTGTGGGGCCAGCCCAAGGGCACCATAGATAGTACTTGTACTCTATGAAATAGAACATGTCCATGCCAGATTGGTAGGTGCACATGATTCCTTGTGCTGAGGGGGCTCCAGAGATAAGAAGTGAGATGCTGTTTGTTTCCTATTTCTTGGTTACGGGTATCCTCAAACTGCCCCTAGCATGAGGCCAGGGATAACAGGAAACTTCTCATAGGCTGATTGCTAACTTACCAGCCTTTTGGGGGGCTACATGAGTTTCTCAGTAAAAACGCTTTGGCCCAGGTTCTCCGAGCTAGCAAAGTAGCCCCTTCTCACATTTAATCAGGAGAGTGACAGTTCTGTTGTCAGCTATCTTCTTCATGTCTTTCCTTGGCATCAATTTGGATTAAAGTATGGTTCATCATTTGAACACATCTTGGATTTGGTTATGTGGCTGGCTTGACTAGAGCAGGGATTTATTAGTGGTAAAGGCTGGGAGCTCTCTTCTTCTTGCCCTCTTTTAAAAGCTAATTCCTTGGAGCTTCCCAAGGACCATCATGGTGATTATTTATTTTGCCATGTTATATATTAGTGTGTTTATACATATCTGGGCTATACCTGATCCTAGTACCTGCTAATTCCCCCTCCACTCCAGCCACTGACAATAGAAATGTTTATTGGAAAATCACACAATTGCTCTGATGATGTGTGGCAGAAATATCTGGAAATCTTCTTAGCCATCCTCCTATGTCTCTAGCCTAAATGATATTAGGAGTCTCCTGTGGTTAAAGATCTCAGTTTAAACAGGGCGCACGCCTGTAATCCCAGTGGCTCAGGAGGTGGAGGCAAGAGGATCACAAGTTCAAAGCCAGCCTCAGCAAAAGCAAGGCACTAAGCAACTCAGTGAGACCCTGTCTCTAAATAAAGTACAAAAATAGGGCTGGGGATGTGGCTCAATAGTTGAGTGCCCCTGATACCCCACTCCCCCCAAAAAAGATCTGTTTATTTACCTTTTTTACCTTGTCGCTGTATTTTACCACTCTCACCTTCACTCCTACCTCCCCATTCTCCATGCCTTCTTTAACCATGGATCCTAATTTTCTCCCTTCCTCAATAATGAAAGATAAAGTGTGAATGCCTCGCTAGGAAATAGGGAAGGGGCAAGGCCCTGGTTGATATAGCCAAGGCTTATGCTGGCTCTTCTGACAGCTACTACCAGAGCATTTATGACACTGCTGAGAACATCAACGTGAGCTATCCTGACTGGCAGAGCCCTGAAGAGGACCTGAACTTTGTGACAGACACTGCTAAGGTAGCCCTTACCCAAGTTGGGTGGAAACATGGGAAACAGCAAATGAATATGTTTAAATGTTGCCACTTGAGGGTAGAAGAGGTAAGCCGTTCAGCCACTTCCCTCACCCACTGCAGGCCCTGGCGAATGTGGCCACGGTGCTGGCACGTGCACTGTACGAACTTGCAGGGGGCACCAACTTTGGCGACACAATTCAGGCTGATCCCCAAACGGTGAGAGCAAATGGGCCCCCGCTTCTTTGTGTCTCTGTTTACACAGCAGGCCACACTTATCCTTATGTCCCTTGCCTAGAGCCTCCTAAGTTTTCGAGTTCAGCATGCCTGTTGGTGCCAGGAAGGGTGATGCCCCAGAGAACTCTTGGGTGGGTTTCACCTGTCACCTTGCGGGCCTGCGGCTGTCTCCCGGCTCCCGTCTGGTTCCTGCTCCTGATTGATCTTTAATTCTTTCCCTGGGCTTGCTCCAAGTCATAGGGTCCCCCTCCCTTTTCTCTGTTCTAATCTTAGGTCACTCGCCTGCTGTATGGGTTCCTGGTTAGAGCCAACAACTCATGGTTCCAGTCTGTCCTCAGACAGGACCTCAGGTCCTACTTGGGTAAGCATCTGATATGAGAAGGGGGACCCTTAGCTGAGGAAAAGTATAGAAAAAAAGGCATCATTTGGGTTTAATTTTTACTCTTTTTCTCTTTTTCTTTCCCCCCTGTTTCTTTCTTTCACCTGTTGTTTGTTGGATCCTTTTCTCTTAACTTTCTTTTCTGGCTTCTGCCAATTGGGGGCTCTTCTTATTTCTGTCTACCCTCACCCCATCTTCCACCCATCAAATCCTCCCTTCCCTTTGGCCTGCAATCAGGCGATGGGCCTCTCCAACATTACATCGCCGTCTCCAGCCCCACCAACACCACTTACGTTGTGCAGTACGTCTTGGCAAATTTGACCGGCAAGGTGGTCGGCCTCACCCGAGAGCAGTGCCAGGATCCAAGTAAAGTTCCAAATGAAAACAAGGATGTGAGTGGTGGTGGGTGTCGGAGGTGCCTCGGGACTCCTTGCCTTGGGAAAGTTGGAGGATCTCCTAAGCCCAGATGGACCCAGGGGATTGGGAGGGAGGGGTGGAGGGACACAGCCCTGTGAACTTAAGTGTTGAAGAGGCAGTAGCCTGGATAAAATTGGACTACTTAAAGGGAAAGGGACTGCAGCCAGTTAGTGGGTTGAGTGGTGCTGATGGGGAGGGAGTAGGAGGATCACCCTGTGTCGTGGCCCATCTTCCTGTGCAGCTATATGAGTACTCATGGGTTCAGGGCCCTTTGAATTCCAATGAGACGGATCGGCTCCCCCGGTGCGTGCGTTCCACAGCTCGACTGGCCAGGGCCTTGTCTCCTGCCTTTGAACTGAGTCAGTGGAGCTCCACTGAATATTCCACGTGGACTGAGAGCCGCTGGAAAGATATCCATGCTCGGATATTCCTCATTGCCAGCAAAGAGCTTGAGGTGAGATGGGACCAGAAGGGAAATGGCAGAGGTCTATTTGACTTCTTTCTGTTGTCTCTTGTCTTGTACCCCCTTCCATCTCCCATTTACCCTAGATTTGTGGCAAATACCTATTGTAAATCTGTCCTGTTGAGAGGCGGTTATTCCTTCACCATTAGAGAAAGCCCCATGTATCCCATAAGTTCTCTCATAGCCCCCACTCCCACCTGGCGTTCCCCATCTGGCACAGCTGGGATGAGTCAGTCTAACATATTGAGCCTGTGTCATTAGTAAATCATTAATATAAGCACCAGGAGAGAATCAAAGGCATGAGTCCTGCCTTCCAGATACTTAAAATCTAAGTAATGCAAGATGGAAGCAAGAACAGAGATACTTCTTCCTTCAAATGAGGAAAGTTAAGTGCAGATTGGTAAGATGTTGCCCGTGCTTGTTCCATAGTAGGTGCTTGATACCAGCACTAGAATTCAGCCGGCCTGTGTTCCCAGTTTTCCATAGTTGCACTGAGTTCTGATAAACCATTTCTCCTTCCCTCACCTGCAGCTTATCACCCTGATGGTGGGATTCGGCATCCTCCTCTTCTCTCTCATCGTCACCTACTGCATCAATGCCAAAGCTGACGTCCTTTTCATTGTTCCCCGAGAGCCAGGATCTGTGTCTTACTAAGGAGAACTCCAGCTTACCCTGCCAGCTCTGCATTTCACTTCTACATCATTTGTCCCACTGGGAACAAACCACTAGTTTGTCACTGGAACCTCTCTGGGCCTTTCTCAGATTGGGATTAACAAAGGAATAGAACTGTCCAGAAGAGACAGGAAGAAATAAACAAGTAGCCTCCCCTCCTCATCTCCCCCTTCCCCAATACCTCCTCCTTCCCTTCCCTGCAAGATTCTGGGATTACAATAGAGCCTTCCTGTTTCTGTTTAACTCCAGAGTCACCAACTCTAATTTACCCTTCCTCGGGATGACTCTTCCCTTCCCAGCCTTCCCTGTACCTCCCTGGTTCCCTCTCTTGCCCTGACCCCCCACTCCCAACTACTGCTCCTGACCACCTTCTGGACCAGGAAGGGGAACGTGAAAGGTTGAACATCAGGATCAAACTACAGTGAACCCCAAGGAGGAGGATGGGGTTTTCTGGGCTGAGCCTGCTGTCTCCTTCCCACTGCCCTTCCTAGGTCCTCAGATGGCACGTTAGAGTGGGCTTGCTGCCAGGTGGGTATCCCACTTCCAGCCCACAGTGCTCAGCTGTACTTTTTATTAAGCTGTAATATCTATTTTTGTTTTTTCCTTTTTTTTTTGTAAATATATAAATAGTTTCATTAAAATAGATAATCCTACACAACATGTACTATCAGCTGTTATTCTTCCCAGACCACCTGAACTGGAAGTCAGTGACTCTGCATGCTACCACATTGGTCTCCAGAAGACCCAAGGAGGAAGGCCTTGGAGCACCCTCTTGTATGAACAATGTTAGCATAATTTCTTCTCAATTTGTAATAGACACTTTTTTTGGAGGGGGGTACTGGGGATTGAACCCACTGAGCCATATCCCCAGCCCTTTTGATTTTTTATTTTGAGACAGGGTCTTGTTAAGTAGTTGCTGGGGCTGGTCTTGAAATTGGGATCCTCCTTCCTGCCTCAGCTCCCAGGTTGCTGGGATGATAGGTGTGCACCACCACGCACAGCTGATGGTGGGGTTTTTGTAGACTAAAACAAGTTGTTTGGGATATTTCAGAAAGAGGACCACAGCTCTGTGGAGACACACTGAGTCTTCATGGAGGCAAAATTCTGGAGTAGATAAGTGTTTGTGGCTGGTGACTGAGTCAGCCAGAGGGGAATGGGAACCAGCGGGGGAGGGAGCCATGGCCCAACCTTCTCTCCCTGTCACTGGCCAAGAGGTTTCTGACAACCTTCAGGCCTGAAGACCAACAGCAATAGAAAACTGGCCATTTGCACAGGTCCCAAGCATTACCCTTAAGTTCCTTGATTGGGCGATTTACCTTTTCAAATTTGCTAAGAAGAGGTGATTTTTCTCCGGGTTTCTTTCCAAGTTGGGGGCATGTTTGGGGTTCTGAGATAGGAAATACGCCCTGCTGCTCCCCCTAGTTGGAGTTGGAGAGGCTGTATGCGGTGCTGGCGGGAGCCGAGCACAGCTGCCACCATCGCCTGGGCCGGCTCCATGCCTCCCTCGGCCAACAGGTCTCCCAGTGGGCAGAGCAGTAAACTCCCTCATCCTGCTGGCAGCTTCGGGAAGCGGGGACATGGCTGGGTACCAGGAAGGGGGTTGAACTGGGAAGCAGAGGCTCAAGCAGAATTGAGGAATCAGGGTGGGTAAGAAAGAAGGGTATAAGATACAGGATCTTTGATACGCAGTCTCCTCAGATCCTAAGAAAGAACCCTGAACACAAGCTTGTTTTCTATCCCCCATGCTTTCTTAACTCTTTAACCAGTGAAGATCCCTTCTGCCCACGGGCTGAGGGAGGAGCACAGCCACCCAGATGACTTACTGGGGCTCCCAGACACATTCTCTCTGCAGTCATGATGCTGAAATCTTACCAGATGTCTCTTGTGCCCTGAAGACTGTGTGACTGCCTGGAGCATCTTAGACGCCATGCACCTCTCGATTTCTTAGCCTCCTTCTCCCTCTTCCATCTAGGCCTTGTTCACCCTGTGCCTTCTTCAATGCTTCATTTTCTAGCCTCTTTCCTTTCTCAGGGAGCTTGCTTTCCTCCTGCTCATTGCCACTTCTGACCCATGCGGAAGTTTGAATAAATGACACGCGCCCTCCCCAGGACCCAGCCTCTCTACCTATGTGATACCTCGTTCCTCGGGCTAACACCAAAGGCTTTCCCACCAGGTTTTCTTCAGCCTGTTTTGATTAAAAGCGTTTACTCTTCTCTTTTCAGCTTCTGGGTTACTGCTTCCAAATGCACATCTTAGGAGTTTTTTTTTTTTTCTCAGTGCTAGGGATTGAACCCAGGGGTGCTCTACCACTAAACTACATACATCTCACACCTTTTTATTTTTTTTATTTTGAGACAGTCTCACTAAATTGCCCGTGCTAACCTTGAATTTGCAATCCTGTTTCAGCCTCCAGAAGAGCTGGAATTACAGGTGTGCACCACCACACCCAGCTGATTTTTTTCTCATCTAAATGCTGATGTTCTATACCACGATCCCACTGTATTCAGTAGGACTTGGTTTCTTTGAGGGAACTTATTCCTAAGAAGACCCAGGAGATTGTGTGTGTACTTGAAATCATTTGGTAGATGTGGCAAAACTAGCCCAGAGGACTGATGTAGCTTGCCCAGGGTCACACAGTAAATGAGCAAGTTAGGATTAGAATGTTTTATACCTACACTGGCAGCCACAGCAGTAATAAACATTTTGTTGAGCATGGCTATGGGTAAAGCCCTCTTCCCCAGCATTGTGAAAGGGTAAGAGATACAGTGCCTTCCCTTTGAGATGCTGGATCCAGAGTCTAGGTGGCAGATAAATAACCAGGTGTGGCTATGTATGCTTCGTGCAAGATTAGTGCCCTAAATAAGTTCCGAGGATGGAGGATTTGGTTTGGGCACAGGGCAAGTAAGGAGGAGCCTCTTGTGGGAAGTGCTCTAAACCAGATTTTCTGGTCTGCCACAATGCTGTGTGACCTTGGGAGGGGCATTCCCCTTCCCTGGGCTCCTGTGTTCTCATCTGTAAAGTGTGGATTTAGACAAGGGACTGTTCTCTCAGGTCCACACTAGCTCCGTCTGTCTGTCTGGTTCTGTGTAGGGACAGCTGGAGGTGTAGCCTCCTCTCTCACCTCCCTTTTATCTATGTCCCTGGGTCAGGGACCATTTAAAAGGTTGGTCAAGTTTTGTGGTGCAGTAGTGCACGCCTGTAATCCCAGTGACTCAGGAGGCAGAAAGATCACAAGTTGGAGGCCAGCTTGGGAAAGTTAGTGAGGCCCTGTCTCAAAATAAAAAAAAAGGGCTGGGACGGCAGATCAGAGGTAAAGCTCCTGGGTTCAATCCCCCAAGTCCTCAGTACTTCCAACAACGACAACACAAACAAGAGGCTGATTAATTCTTGAATTCTGAAAGGCAGCACTAGGCACTAGGATCAATCCTAGGAAGAGGCCTCAGGGACACCGTTGCCCCCTAACCCAGGAACAGTAGGAAATTTGGGAAATTGTGGCAGAAGACTAAACAGGAACCCTGTCCTTTCAGCATTCCATTCTCCAAAAGCTAGGAAGAAAAAGAAAGCTTGGCTGGGCTGGCTGTAGTTGAACTAGGAAAGAAAAGAGAGGTTCCTGAAAGGTTGGGGTTCCAGCAGGCTTCGAGAGAGGTTTTTATCCTTTCCTGAATTCAAACCCAGAAGGTCCGGGAGTTCCACCCTCTGTAGAGAAGGACTCCATGTCCAGTCGGGAGAAACACCGGGCAGGAGTGGAGGTCATCTCAAGAGGCCTACGGAGCAGCCATCCCTCTGAGATGATGCAACTGTTAGCAAATGTTACCAGCCTCTGGCTCAGGAGCTGGAGGCTAGGACCCTGGAGTCCCCCTTTCTCTCTCCCCCAACTCTCAGCTGAGGAGGGGTTACAGAACCTCGGGAGAAGGAGCAAAACCTGAGATAAGAAAGGCAACTGAGGAAGTGGAATTCCCAGCTGGGCGGAAGGAGGAAGGGGAGGGATAGCTGGAGAGGGAACCCAGCCTGGGGGGAGAAAGGCCAGGAGGGCGTGGCCAGGAGGGGAGTAGGCCCAGCACTGGTGGTGACAGATGGATGGACACAAAGAGGAGAGCTTCGGGGAAGACAGATGGATGGGGGAGGGAAGAGAAGAGGCTGGGGGCGGGGGCGGTGCAGTGGTTGGAGGCCCTAATGAGATTGGAGCTGAGGAGAGGTGAGTGGAGAGGAAGAAGAAAGGCGAGGCCGACTTAGGAGACAAAGGCAGTAAGGTCCAGGGGGCCAGGGGCGAGAGGGCTCTGGGCTGGGCCCTGAGAAGGGGGGCTTCCAAGGGGCTGGCAGCAGAGAGGGTGACAGATTGTGTAGTTAGCCAGAGTGGAGACCCGCTGTCACCTTCTAGAGGCACGGATAGGTAGAGACAGAGGAGGACAGACCGACAGAGACCATGTGGAAATGGACAAGGAAACTCTGAAGATGAAGATTGCTCCACAAACGCAACAGCTCCTGCCCAGGCTCCTCCTCCTGCCTGCTTTGCTCCTGTGACCCCCAAACACCACCAGCCTCTTACCAAATAACACCCTGCCATGGGCCACTCCTGGGGTAGGGTCAGGCAGTATGGCACAGCAAGGGTTAACACCGTCTGCTCTCCCTGCCAGCCGCTTGCCTGGTTGGGTCCCTAGGGCTCCCCACATATGTCACCCCCTCTCCTGCCAAACCCACTGCTTCTCAGCTCCTCCAGGCCCTCCCCCACCCTCAAGGATGGGCCCAGGCCCCTGTGTCTTCCCTACCCACCAACTCCCTCCCCCAACAATCTACCTACAGGCTGTCAGGGGACAGAAAGAGATTTGTGAATCACCATCTGAAAAAGTGAATGTCTATAAAATGCAAAATAACTACAATAAAACACAAAGACATAACTCTCCTCCCCATCCCCAAGCCCTGCTCCTCCTGCCCTCCTTAGAGCAAAGGCCCCCACAAAACTCCAAGGGTTCTCCTTGCCCCTTGGGGCGTGGGGCTGACCTCAGCTCTCTCCAGCTTTTTTGCATCATGATGCCTTAGATACATGTGCATATGAAACTTCTTGCTGCCTTTAAATCACCATGCGAATGTAAGGGGTTGGGCACTTTACAGTTGACCCAGCACTTTTCCACTCGTTATACCTGGATGTCACACAGTTCGATGGAAAAGGTAACATTATCCCCATTTCGCAGATGGCAAAATAAGGCTCAAGGTTAAGTGACTTATCCAAGGTCACCAGGACTTGGACCCCAGGTTCAGTTCCTTTCCACCATTCCATGTTTTAGCTTCTCTTTATTACACATGAATGTTCTTTTTAGCTACTACCCTAAGGAGCCAAGACTGAATCCCTGAGTGAAGCCTGGGGCTGGGGGCCCCAAAATCATGGATCCTAGTTTGACAGATGCAGAGGAGGAGGAAGTGGTCCCCAGAGCATGTTCTCACTTGCACTAGAGATAGCTCCAGCCGGGTGCTATAAACATGGAGTTTGTGGGACTGAAGTATCTGAGCTAAACATCCTACAATGGGGGAGGCTGGCACTGGGGGTTGGCTCCTTCTTTCCTTTCCATCCATCCTTTGACTCTATTTCTTTATTCATTTGGTACCAGGGATTGAACCCAGGAGCAATTAACCACTGAGCCACATCCCCAGCTCCCCTTTCCACTCTAAGAGTCTCTCCCAGTTCTGATTCTGTTTTCCTCAACATCTTACATGTAAGGCTCTGAGGCCCTCATTTCAGCAAAAATCCCTCGCTTACATCCTATTTCTCTGCCTTCCAAACTTGTCTCCTATACTTTTCCTGTTTCCTCTCAATTGTCTGCTCTCTGCTTCCCCCATGTCTATGTCTCCTTTCTGTCTTGAGGTTTCCCTCAGACTGTCTCCCAGGATCAGCATCTCTCCATTGTTGAAGAGCAACGTTTTCTCCATGTTTGCATTCACCTGGGTCTCCTGAACGCCTCCAATTTTCAGATCTCTCCCCACCTCTCTCTCTCTCTACCATACCTTGCATCTCTGAGTCTTCTACGAAGCCTTGGAGACCTTGCAATTCTGCCCCACCCTCCCATTTTTTATCTTTGTCTCCCCTGTGTCTGTCTCTCCCCAACTGTGTAACCCCATTTCTCTGTCTCCCCCCTTTCTCTGTCTCCCCAGTTATCTGTCTCTCCCCTTTCTCTGCCTCCCCCATTTCTCTGTCTCCCCCATGTCTGTTACCAATAACTCTCTGGTTTCTCATCTTTTTTCTCTCTCTCTCCCTGTGTCTCCCTCTTCATTTCCCTCTGCACCCCCCCCCCCCCCCCCCGCTTTATTTATTTCTCCTCTCCCCTCTGGCTCTCTCTCCCGTGTTGTTTGGTCTCCCAATTCCTTGGATGGGTTGGAGGGCAGGAGGGTGGGGGAGGTAGAACTGTTGTTGCTGGGGGCTCATTAGGTGGAGATTGGTTTTTAATCAGCACCATGGCAATGATGATGCAAGAATTGAGATGCCACCTGATCCCCTGCCCCCCCCCACCCAAGCCTTCTTTCCCCTCTAGCTCAGCCCATCTGCTGGAGCCTGGGCACCTGTCGAGGCCTGCCCAGGTGGGAGTTGGCACCTCCCAGACCTGGGGGTAGGGAGAGCAGGGGGAGTTGGGGAGGAATTATGGAACTCTCCTTAGGGAATGCCTCAACTGGAGAAAGCCCAGAAAAGATTGATCAGTCACAGAGAAGTGGCAAACTCCTAGTCTGAAGGCTGGCTGTGCTCCTGCTAAAGTCTAGGCCCACAGCAAACACTGTCAGCCTTAATCTCCATGGAGACCCAAGAAGCAGAAAAAAGCCATTGAGGTTCAGGAGGTTGTTACTTGTCCAAGGTCACACAGCTGTCTCTGGAGTCCTCTCCATCCATGGTTTTTAGTCACAAAGGTTCAATGAAGACTTTCAACAGCTGGGTAGGGAAAGAGACTTGGATACTGAAACCCAGCCCCTGTCTCAGTGCTTCCCTTCACTGGGTGCCCCTCCCCACTCCTATCACCTTGCAATACACACACACACACACACACACACACAATGGAGGCTACTGAGCTATTCATGTGAATTTAATCAGTGCTCATTTGCACATAGTTTTGTATCACTTTTCTTGTTGCTGATTTCCTGCCTCATACACTCCAAACTCTGCCCTCCTCTCCCAGCGTCCTCTCCAATCCTGGCTCTTCCTCTCTTGGCACTCCTCCCTCCTCACCTTTATCCCCTACCTCTCTCCTCCTAAGAGTCCCTAATTTCCAGTGAGTGCAGTTGGGCTGACCAGCTTCAAATAATTACTTATGGGGTCTGTGTCCAGACTCTGACCCCACTCATGGCCCAGTGATGGAGTAGGTAGGAAGATGGGGGCTGGATAAGAGGGGACAGGGTGAGTAATTCTCAGGGTGATAAGGGTGAGGGCCTGCACAGTAGCCAGAAGCAGTCTGGCGAGGGGTGGATACCAACTTTATGAAAATGAGCACATAGTTAGAGCCAGGACTCCCGGGTCCTTTTGTCCCATTTTAGTGATGTCCACTTGCTCTCTTTTCAGTTTCCTGTTAGTACCTTGGAGATCCTTTTTCTTAGGAAAAAAGAGATATGGGGAAGGGGCCCTCAAAGTCATGCTGGGACTCCGAATGGAACTATAGCACTTAAATCTAGCTTGCTAGGGCCCTCTGCCCCACTGCCTCTGGCATGGGAGGCTGAGGGGTTCATCTGTGGTCCTGCCCTGGCTCTGGCCCCAGCCCCACCCCTTCCCCAGCTCTCCATTTCTTGCTTATGAAATATGCATGGAGAACAGATGTCCCTGCTCCCCCACTCCCCGCCCCCCCCCCCAGGGCCAGCCTCCGCCCCCAGATCCCGGGGGGTTCCCAGATCCCTCTGCCAATGGCTGCCTGGCCTGGCTAGTTAATATTGATGAGGGGGGGCATGGATAAGCCAATGGAGAGCTGGGGGTGTGTATGTGTATCTCCATATATATACATAGGGCTGGGCCACCTCAGGTGTGTGTCTGTGTCTGTGAGTGTGGGTGGACCCAGAACCTGCCCAAGCCCACTCCCTCCACCTGAGCCCTGTATCGTCACCATGTGTGCCCCTTTCATCTGTTGTGGAGCCTGTACAGCCACGCCAAGCTCCCTCCGAGAGCTCTAGAAAGCTGGTCACTAACTTTGCAGACGGATGAACCCCGAGCAGCCAGAGGAGACTGGGGCTCTCAACGCTGCCCCTCTGTCCTGCCGGCTTGGATCCCTTGGGTCCTCTTAGGTAAAAAGGGAAACAGGATGCTGGGAAGGGGTGGGTGTGTTCTTCCAATTCTCTGGCTTAAGCCCCTTCCCAGAGCCTCCTTCCGGTTCGTGTCTCTCCATCTCTGCCTCTTCCCCCACTTCTTTTTGACTCTTTGTGCCTGTCTATCCTCAATCGAATTGCGGTTGACAGAAGTACGGTGGAAAGTCCTATCCTGGATGTCTGGGATTGCAGCATCTCTGATCCTTGGATCCTGGAACTTTGAGACCAGATGTGGATTTGGGGGTGAGAACTTAATAGGGAAATAGAAGCTGCTGCCCAGACTGGAGCTGAGGACAGTGGCGACAGATGGAGACAGGCCGAGGCCAAATGAGGAGCACAGAGAGGGCATGTGATAGTGATCAGGATGGAAGGGACAAGGGGACCAGCAAAGGCAGAATCTGGTTATGATAGATGTACTGGGAATGCTACAACAATCTTCTAGTTCCAACCCAAGTATGGCAGTGAGGAGCTGGGGCACTCATCATGCACTCCGTGATTCTCCTTCACTATCCTCCATGAGTGCCATCTCTCTCCTTCCTTCGGATCCTAGAATATGGAGCATGCTCTTACTTTCAGCATGAACCTTCATCTGTTTTGTGTCATGGTTGTGTGTGTGTGCTTGTCTTCCCCGCAATCAGATGTGGACAACCTTGCATCCCCTAGAGCTTATTAACTGTCTACTTGACTTGAGCCTGTCTTCTGTGGTGTGGGGCATCCTGGCCCCTGGGAGAGTGTCTGTCAGGCAAGAAAGCCAGGGTTGAGAAGAAGGGGAGATGGTGACTGTAAAGGAGCCTCAGTACTTGTTTCTTACTTAAGTCAGGCTGAGCTCACTGTTTCTACCAACACTCCTCCCAACCAAAGCCCCTTCCCCTGCCACGTTCCTGCTGTCATCCACTGATCTCCTCTGGACCTGAGACAAGCAAATCTCAGCCAAGCTTCACAAGGGTAGCCCCAAGAAAATGTCTACGCCTTCCTCTTCAGGCCATGCCTGAACTACCTTGGAATATGGGAGAGTGATTATGTTCCCTTTCCCCAAACTTCCTTGCGGAGTCTCCAAAAGGGCCAGGGAATGGCAAGGGCTGAATGTGCTGAGGACAGAGATGGAAGAAAGGTGGTCCTGGGCAGGGGGATCGTCATGAGAAGAGATATCTTCCCCTGGTTCGAATGGTGGTAGGATCCAATGTCCACGGTGGTCAAGTCAAGGAGGTTTTGGGGACTGGAGGGACTAAGCTAGGGCAGCTGTGCTAAGCTCCATTTGTCCTAGCCTACCATACAATGGACAATCCATGTGTTTTAACCCCCACCCCAAGAAGCAAGGGGTGGGAGGAAAAAGATTACAAGGCGAAGATTTTCAATCACACCCCCTCCCCTGCCACAATTGGGAAAGGTCTAGAGCCATAGCCAACCTCTCTTGGAGCTATAGCTCCAGTCTTGCTCAGTTTTTACCTTTTATTTATTATTATGGTAAAAAAGTAACAAAAATTGCCACCTAAACCATTTTTAAGTGTACAGTTAATTTGGGCATGGTGGCACATGCCTGTAATCATAGCTACTCAGGATAGTGAGGCAGGAGGTCCGAAAGTTCAAGGCCAGCCTCGGCCACTTAGTGAGACCCTAAATAAAATAAAATAAATAAAAAGAGATAGGGGTGTTGCTTAGTAGCAGTGGGTTCAGATCCCAATACTGAATGAAAGAAAAGTATTCAGCTCAGTAGCATTAAGTATATTCAACGTATAGTGAAATAATCTCCAGAACTTTTTCATCTTGCAAATACGAAGCTCTGGACTCACTAGGCCACTCCTTCCTCCACACGCCAGCCGCCACTCTACTTTCTGTTTTTATGAATTAGACCACTTTAGATAACTTTATGTAAGTGGACTTACAGTAATTTGTCCACTTTCAACTGACTGACTTAATAGGTCTTCAAGGTTCATCTGTTATAGCATATGACAGGAATTACTTCCTTTCTAAGAATAATAGGCATATATATATATCCCCAGAAATGGAAGTGACGAATTATACAGTGGTTTCATTTTTCACTTTTTGAGGAACATTCATTCTGTTTGCCATAGCAGTTGTGTCATTTTACAGTCTCACCAACAGGGCAGGAAGCTTCCCATTTTTCCCATTCTTGCCAAGACCAATTTTGTTTTAGAGTTGTTTCCTGGGTTTCTTTTCTTTTTTTCTTTTTCTTTTTTTGTAGGGCCTCCTGCATATTAGGCAAGTGCACTGTGACTGAGCCACATCCCCAGTCCTTTTTATTCTATTTATATAGTAGCCATCCCTAGTGGGTGTGAGTTGATGTCTCATGGTGGTTTTGATTTGCATTTCTAGTAATTAAAGATGTTCGGTATCTTTTCACATGCATGGTTATTTATATATCATCTTTGGAGAAATTGTCTAGTTATTTTTTTTGCCTATTTTTTTGGTAAAAAATCTTTTTTAATTGTAGATGGACCCAATATCTGTATTTTATTTATTTATTTTTATGTGGTGCTGAGGACTGAACCCGGTGCCTCACACAGGCAAGGCAAGCGCTCTACCACTGAGCTACAATCCCAGCCCTCTTTGCCCATTTTTTTAATGAGGTTATTTGATAGTTTTGTTGTTGAGATGCAGGACATATGTTCTGGATTTAACTCTTGGTCACCGGTATGATGTGCTAATATTTTCTCTCATTCCACAGATTACACTCTGTTGACTGTGTACTTTAATGTACCAGGTTAAGTTTGATGTAATCCCATTTATCTTTTTGTGCTCTGATTGTCTAGGCTTTTGGTATCCTATCCGAGAAATCATTGTCAAGTCCAATGTCATGAAACTTTACTCTTACATTTTCGTCTAGCAGTTCTGCAGTTTTAGGTCTTAAATCTTCTTGCTCACTTTTAGCCCTCCTTAGGTTTGCTTTCCGTCATTTTGACTTTTCTCTTCCAGTTCCATATTGGATCCTCTTTCCTTCTTCCTATTTTCCTTCTCTGCCACTTTCCACCGTGTCCACGCGTCTGTCTCTCTCTGGCCCTGCCGGGTTCTGCGGTTCTTCCCTCACAGGACAGTTCCTTCTCGCCCCTCGGCCATCTCCACCCCCACTTCCCTGACTCTGACCTTTCTGTTTCAGGCTCCATTCTGGAACCCTGACCATGGAACCCTGAAGTGGCTCTGATTTCCAGAGCTCAGTGGCAGACCCCAACACCCCAGGCCCTTCCTGCCCCTCCCACCGCCAGCTTTCAAGCTCTAAGAGGGAGGGGTGGGGAGGGGATCACCATCTCACGGGACCGGGGGCTACCATCATGATGCTCAACTCAGACACCATGGAGTTGGACCTGCCTCCCACTCACTCTGAGGCCGAGTCCGGCTTCAGCGACTGTGGGGGTGGGGCAGGCCCCGAGAGTGCTGGGCCGGGCTGTCCGGGCGGGGGCCAGGCCCGGGGGTCAGAGCCGGGAGAGCCTGGCCGGAAAGACCTGCAGCACCTCAGCCGCGAAGAGCGCAGGCGTCGGCGCAGGGCCACAGCCAAGTACCGCACGGCGCATGCCACGCGGGAGCGCATCCGCGTGGAGGCCTTCAACTTGGCCTTTGCTGAGCTGCGGAAGCTGCTGCCCACGCTGCCTCCGGACAAGAAGCTCTCCAAGATTGAGATCCTGCGCCTCGCCATCTGCTACATCTCCTACCTGAACCACGTGCTGGACGTCTGAACTCAGCCTGCCTCCAGCCCCGGACTCTCCCCTCCTGCTGGGGCCTCTCTAGAGTCCCTTCTACTGCTCATTGCTTAGAGTGGCCTTCTCCTCCCCATCCCAAAGGCACCAGGCCCAGACAGTGCCCACCGCTGGTCCTGAAGGCCACTTTCTTTTACTGACCTGGGCACCCTGATGGCTTTTCTCATGGGTCCCTTCAGGGAGTTGCTGTTGCTGTTAGGGTCAGAATCTGGTCAGAATCATTCGCTAGAGTGATCAGAACAGGGCCCTGTTGGATTTCCTAAACCCAGCCGTCTCTGGGTGCTGCTTTTTCTACCCCTATGACCAGATTTTCAGGCTCCAGACCCGGACTCTCTTCCATCTCTTCTAGCCCATGGTGTGGATGTCGCATCAGCACTGGAAGGGTGTACGGCTGGGGCTGGAGTCAGGAAGGGGCTTCTTCAGTTTGCTTGGGGGAGAGGAGGGCTCTTGGGAGATAGGAGGTGAGTGAAATAACACATGAAAGGGGAAATCTCAGTAGCCAGGAATAATAGAAAACTTTTTTGCTTTTCTTTTGTCCATCTCATTCCTGAGGCTCAGCACATACAGACCTCAGCTCAGTAGTGAGTGCCTTGCCCTCGCTGAGTTATTTGGCTGTCTCCCTGACCCCTACTATTCCAATTTTCTCCCTATGTGCCACTGAAGGAAAAAAAAAAAAAAAAGGAAAAACCTCAATCCTGGGATGGGGGTGACATCTCCAAATAGCATGAGGTACCTATAGAAGGCCCAGGCCATGGGTGGGTGGGGAAGCCCTGACAGCCATTCTCCTTCATCCCCAGCCCACCCTGAGGATGGACAGAACCCATGCTGTCTCCTCATTTAGATGCTAGGGGATGCCCTATTATTGCCCTCCAGGGCTGCTCCTGGTCTTAGGGCCTATTTACTACATTTTTTTTTCCTGTTTCTTTAAGCTGCCATTGCAAAAGAAGAGACACCCCCACCCCACCTCACGGCTCCCCCACCCCATGGTGCTGAGCCCCACTCACTCATCACAGCCCCGGGCCAGCAGAAGGAAGGACCTTAGAACCCGTCTAGAAGAAATGAACTTATTGCATTTCTATGATCTCTCCACCCTCATACCAAACTCCTAGCTCTACAAGGATATTTATTTATGTATTTATTTATTTATCTATTTATTTATTTATTTATAAATATTACTATTTATTGCCGAGTTGTGCACTTTGGGGTAGATGGAGGGGGGCTCCCAGCTGTAATAGCTGGGTCTCTCTGGCTCCCTTCCTGGTCACTCCTCTCCTTTTCTTGCCCCTTCTCCAACTCCAGGTGTGTGTGGGAACCCTGCCCCCTTACTCACCACACCCATATCCCTTCCTCAGATCACCTGTCCTGAACTCCTGGTCCTCTGGGGCAGTGCCCCTCCCCAACTGCTGGGTTCCTGGATGTCCTTTGTCAACACCCTCTATCCCCTGACGATCCCACCCAGTCCCAGCCACATCTTTCCTCTCTCCAGCCTTCCCCATGACCCACTCTTCTTCTTAATACCACCAAGAGCAGGCCCCCAGGGTCTGTGTCGTGCGTCCTGTGTCCGATTCCTTCCTGTTGCATTTCCAATTTCATACAGAAAAAAAAAAATTAGGGCTGGGGATGTGGCTCAAGTGGTAGCGCGCTCGCCTGGCATGCGTGCGGCCCGGGTTCAATCCTCAGCACCACATACCAACAAAGATGTTGTGTCCGCCGAAAAACTAAAAAATAAAATGTTAAAATACTCTCTCTCCTCTCTCTCTCTCTCTCTCTCTCTCTCTCTCTCTCTCTCTCTCTCCTCTCTCTCACTCTTAAAAAGAAATATTATTAAAAAAAAAGAAAGAAAAAAAAATTAAAGTGACCTCGTTCTAGCGCCATATATGGCTATGGTTTATTCAATTGGGCTGGGAAATTGGCCCATAGGTTATGAATAATAACTATGAATACTCCTTGAGGGTCCTAGGCTTTGAAGGTTCTTCTGGGAGGTGGGTGGTCATGAAAGCTCAGTGTGGTGGGTGCATGAAAATGGAAAGAAGGGGCCACAGGGTAGAGAGGTCAGGGGAGGGTCTAACAGTTTCCAGATCTCCTCACTTAAGCTCCATGTACTCCTAAATTGGTGCTTATCAGGTGGCACTTGCTAACATCTCTGATGTGCTCTAGCTCCTACTTCTTATGGGCCTGAGTGTCCCAGTGAAATCCAAGTTAAACATATGTCCTGTGGAAACCCATGGCATGGAATCCAGACATTGCTTTCTCCTTTATTGTCTCTAGACTAGGTCAAACTTCCTTGAAGTTTCAGTTTTTGGTCTATTTTGTGTTCCCCAGCTTTATTTACTTATTTATTGGTACTGGGTATTGAAACCATGAAACCATGGGTGCTTAACCACTGAGCTACACCCCCAGCCCTTTTTTAATTAATTTTTTTTTTTTTGTGGTGGTGGTGCTGGAGATTGAACCCAGGGATTTGTGCATTCGAGGCAGGCAGTCTGCCAACTAAGATATATCCGCAGCCTCCCCCCCTTTCTTTTTAATTTTAAAAATTTTGAGCCAGGGTCTCACTAAGTTGCTTAGAGCCTTGCTGAGTTGCTGAGGCCAGCTTCAGACTTGTGATCCTCCTGCCTTAGCCTCCCCAATCCTGGGATTACAGGCGTGCACCACAGCCCATCTGTGTTCCTCAGCTTTAAGATACTGGGGAGAACACGATGCAGGACCTGGGACTGAGAAAAAAATGAGGAAAGGGATAAAAAAGAGTGGTGATCAGACATCAAAGTTATCCTGGATGTGATCCAAAAATAATAAAAATACTAAAGTCCTGGGCTGGAGTTGTGGCTCAGTGGTAGCGTGCTCGCCTAGCAGGCGCCAGGCTCTGAAGTTGATCCTCAGAGCCACATACAAATAAATAAAGGTATTGTCCAACTACAACTAAAAAAAAATAAAAACAACAACAACAACAACAACAACAAAAAACAAAACTAAAGTCTTCAGAGGGTACAGGACTTGCCCAAGGTCATACAACTAGGACTAGACTCACATTTTTCTTTTCTTCAGTGCTGAGATTTGAACCCTGAGCCTCAAGCATGTGAAATAAGTGCTCTATCACAGAGCCACACCTCCAGCCCCTAAAGCCATGTTCTTGATGCCCTCTGCTGTCAACTCTCCTCTGCCTCCTTGAAATGATCCATACAGATGGGTGGTGCTCTTTTGAACTCCACATTATCACCAAATTGATAAACTAGAGAAGATTCAGAGTTGCGTGGTCAAGAAAGCAAAAGGTCTAGAGATATTTCATGGAAGAGATGGTAGAAAATGGAGGCTATGTGTCTTGATAAGAGTAGATCTAAAGTGGGTACAGAGGTGGGACCCCCCAAATTCCAGTGACTCAGGAGGCTGAGGCAGGAGGATCAAAAGTTTGAGGCCAACCTGGGCAAACTAGCTCAAGACTGTGTCTCAAAATAAAAATTAAGAAGGTCTGGGGATGTAGCTCAGTGGTAGAGTGCCCCTGGGTTTTATTTTCACTACTGCAAAAACACATTCTGGTGGCCCCCAGGAGGCAGAACCCAGATTAGTGACCGGTGAGTAGAGATTATAGGAGGGCAGATTTTAATTCCAAGAAAAGATTTGCAGGGGCTGGGGATGTGGCTCAAGTGGTAGCGCGCTCGCCTGGCATGCGTGTGGCCCGGGTTCGATCCTCAGCACCACATACCAACAAAGATGTTGTGTCCGCCGAGAACTAAAAAATAAATATTAAAAATTCTCTCTCTCTCTCTCTCTCTCTCTCTCTCTCTCCTCTCTCACTCTCTCTTTAAAAAAAAAAAAAAAAAAAAAAGATTTGCAAAACCTGGAGCCCTCCAGAAAGGAAAGCACTTGCCTCAAGGAAGAGGAATCCAAGTGGAGAGGCTGAAGAATCAATCACATGCAGAGATACTGTCGTTCCTCCCTCAGATGGAATCCTGGTTAGGTCCATTTGAAGATCCTTTCCAAATCGGAGGTCCATGAGAATGCTGTAGGCAAACAGTGGGAGGAAGCTAACCCCAGAGACTGGCAAGAGGGAGGGCTGGACTGAGATGAGGGGGCAGCAAAGGATGAGAGTTAGAAGGGAGTATAGAAATCATTGAATCCAACACCTTTTTTTTTTTTTTTGCTTGTGGTACTGGGGATTAAAGAACCCAGGGGCACTTTACCACTGAGCTATACCCCCAGCCCTTTTATTTTTTCGTTTGGGACAGGTTCTCACCAAGTTGCTGAGGCTGGCCTTGAACTTGTAATCCTCCTGCTTCAACCTCCAGGGAAGCTGGGATCATGAGCAGGCAGGACCATGCCCAGCTCAACACCTTTGCTTTAAAGGTAGATAAACCCCTGTCCAGAAAGGTGATGTGACTCATCCATGATGACCGACTGGGATTATAACCCCACTCTTCTGCTCCTGGCACCCCCCAGTGCTCTGGGTCTCTCCTTGCTCAGCAGCCACTCTCGGTGCTCTGAGCTCCCTGCCTCCCTCCCAGGCTGGAGAGCAGAGGGGTTAGGGGCCCCTCCCCTCAGGGGTCCCTCAGGGCCTGGGGGTGGTAGGAGGGGGCAGCTGCAGCTGTTCTACTGCTAGCTCCGAATTTCTTCAGATAATCGATTGGCCTCGGCTGCCGCTCCACTCGGCAGGATGGGGGAAGGAGGAGGAGGAGGAGGAGGAGGAGGAGGAGGAGGAGGAGAAGGAGGAGGAGGGGGGAACAGGGAATGGGTGGTAGAAGAGGGTGGTCAGGGAGACAGGAGTCCCTGGGCTGAAGGGAGAGTGAGAGCTTCTGGACTAACAGACAAGGGGGAGGGAGGAAAGAGATTGCTAGAAGAAGAGAGTTCCGTGGCCTCCTTTCACTTCCCTCCAAAACCCAGGTGGTGGGCGGGGTGGGGGGGTGGGGGGTGGGGGGGTGGAGGGGGCAGCGTGGGGGCCCAGGTGAGCAAGACTCTGGCACCTCTCACCCCTTCCTTCCTCCTTTGTCTTCTTCCCAAGGATCCCATCTGCAACAGGGCCCCTTCCAGCTGTCCGGGCTCTCTCCCAGCCCCAGTTACCCACAGGCCCCTGACCTTCCAATCCTGCCTGTCATAATGGCTCCCCTCTGCCCTCCATCTCAGCAACCCTCATTCCCGGGGACAGAGCAGAAGGCCGGGCCCCAGGGGTTTGAGAGTGGGGGGTCTCTAAGCCACTCCTTCCTTCCCTTCACACACACACACTCACTGTGTAGGCTGCCAGGCATATGGCCCCTTTGTGCCCACACAATGAAGGCCCTGTCTGTGCCCCCTTCCCAGGGTGGGCATGGTGCAGGCTGGGCTGCTCTCCCTTCACCCACCCCCCTTCCTCCTCCGTCCCCAATGCAGCGCCTGCCTAATTCACCTTCTCTTCTCCTTTTTTTATGCCCCGGGCTCCTCATACCACCCTGTGCTTTATCCTTCCTCCTCTTTCTCCTATCCTTTGCTATGTTCTTGAATCTGACCCAGTAAGGACCGTGGACAGAAGAAAGGAACTCACAGGAGGGTCACAGTCCGGGATGTGAGTGCAGGGAAACAAGGAGGAGGCCAGCCGAGATGCCATCTGTCTTGTTTTCTTTTGTTTTGAGTTCTGGGGGTTGAATCCAGGGGTGCTCTGCCACTGAGCTACACCCCACCCATCTTTTAATTTTTTTTTTTTTTATTTTGAGACAAAGTCTCATACAGTTGCCCTGGTTTGCCTCTAACTTGCAATCCTCCTACTTCAGCAGGATCACAACCATCTGTCTGTAAGGCTGAGAGGGAGTGGGGCAGAAAGAGGCAGAGGCACTGGCAGCAAGACTGTGGCCGAGGGAGAGAAAGCTCATACCTGGCAGCCAGGGAATCTGCATCCCAGCTCCATATTCATCTTTATCTTTGTGCCACTATGAACAAACTACATGCCCTTTCTGTGTGTCAATTTCCTCATCTGCAAAATGGGACAATAATAAGATCTGCCATGTTATAAGAATTAAATGAGATCATCATGAAGGTGCTCATTAAAATAATTCATCAAGGGTAGTTAGTAGCAGGGTCAACATGTACTGTTATACAGTTTGTGCACTGTACAAGACACCAGTCCAGGGCAGTGAAAGGGCCTGACATCCAATGCCCCTTCCATCAGATCAAACGTAAGGCAGGAGCCCTGACCACCTTAGGAAGCAAGGTAGAATGAGAAGGCACAAGAGGATATGGGGTCATCTGAGAGGGAGACCCCCGTGTTCAGTCTTTGGAAAGTTGGGAATGGGTAAGCTAGAAAACCTAAACTGAGGATGGAGAAACTGCAGCTCAGAAGAGAGAGGGGTTTAATAATAGAACAGAAGCAAGATTTGGTCCCGGAGGGTCAAAGAGAGGTGTTGATCTAAGGACATTTCTCTGATCTGTATTCCTTCCCGCTAAGTCCTAACAATTGGTTATTAAACACTGCCCCCTGCTGGCCACTAGCAGAGGCTTTTTTTTTTTCACTCTTCCCTGTTAAGGTGCTAAGAAACCGGAAAAGAAACCACCAGACCCGGGACTAAAGCAAAGGGGATGTTGTGGGACCTGAAATCCAGTTTTATTTTCTAGGCATAGGATCTGGAAGGTGGGAGAGGGTTGACTGCTGACTAGTGATAGAGACTCAAATTCATAGGCATTGCTGGGCACAGGTGGCACATTCCTGTAATCTGAGTAAATCAGGAGGCAGAAGAATCAAAAACTCGAGGTCCCCCTCAGCAACTTATGGAGAGCCTCAGCAACCTAGAAAGACCCTGTCTCAAAATAATTAAAAGGACTGAGGATGTAGCTCAGTGGTAGAGTGTCCCTGGGTTCAATCTCAGTAACACACACACACACACACACACACACACACACACATGCAAAAAGAAAGAAAGGAAAAAAGGAATTTGTAGGTGTTTCATTTATATAATAACCTATTTCATTTTTCTTTCGTTGTGTGACTGTGTTTTTGTGTTCTGTATCTTGGAACGCAATCCCGTGTGTATGTGTGTGTGTGAGGTTTTGTTCATGCCTGCATCTGTGAGCTTGTTTTCTGTGCCTTTTTAAAATCTGGGTGACAGCTGTCAGTAGGGAGGGAGGGCAGGAAGATGTTTAATTTCCCTAGAGGACCTTTCCTTCCCCTCCCTCTGGGTTTTTTTACGTCTGCCTTTCAGTCCCAGCATGACTGTTTACAGATTGTAGTTTTTGCTTCCCAATTTCTGCTTCACTTTATTTGGAAACATATTTTATTGGTGCATTATAATTACACATAGTGGTGGGATGTGTTGTTACCTATTCATACATGCACACACTACAGCAACATAATTTGGTCAGTATCGTGCCCTAGTATTTCTCCTTTCTCTCCCGGCCCCCTTCCCCAGGTCCCTTTCCTCTGCCCTACTGATCTCCCTTTGATTTTCATGAGATCTTTCCACCTTTCTTTTCCATTTTCATCTCTAGCCTCTACACATGAAAGAAAACAGATCATCCTTGACTTTCTGAGTTTGGCTTATTTGCTTAAGAAATGTTCTTAAGATCCATCCATTTTCCTGCAAATCATATAATTTCATTCTTTATGATTGAATAAAACCCCACTGTGTATATATATACACTACATTTTCTTTATCTATTCAGCCACTGATGGACACCTAGACCGGTTCCGTAGTTTTTCTGCCCCACTTTAGGAATGCCAAGTTCAGAGACTTGCTCCTCCTCTCTGACCTTTCTGCTTCCCAAGTGAGATGAGGGGAGAGGGAGAGCCCTGAGATCACAACCTGTCTGTCACCTCCCTCCTTTTTATCCTTCCTGGCATTGAAGTCCAGCCTTTCCTCTTGTAAACTTATCACCTCCTCCTTCATTGGTGGATTCAATTTTATTTAGTGCAAAATACATTTATTGAATAACCAGTGTGTACCAGGCACTGTTCGGGATTCTGATATGCAGACTCGGGCTCCTCTACTCCATATACTTGGGAAGGCAGTGTGGGGTGATAGACATGTAAACACATCATTTTTCCTACCATGAAAACGTGCAAGGAATAAGGGGCTAAAAGGAAGACAGAGACCAATTTAGATGGTGTTGATGAGGGAGGGAGCAAGTAAAATATGAATTGGGTTTTTAAAATTTTTTTTTGTAGTTGTCGATGGACAGAGTGCCTTTATTTTATTTGTTTATTTTATGTGGTGCTGAGGATCAAACCCAGTGCCTCATGCACACTAGACAAGCACTCTGCCAGTGAGCTAGAGCCCCAGCCCATTTCTTTTCTTTTTCTTTTTTCTTTTTGTGGTGCTGGGGATTGAACTCAGGGCCTTGTGCATGCAAGGCAAGCACTCTACCAACTGAGCCCCCCGAGTTGGGTTTTGGAGGCCAAGTAGGGTTTGCCAGGTTCTGCAAAGTGCTCCCAGTGAATTCTAGTAAGTGTTGCTGAGACTCCCCTTGTCTTTGGAGGAACAGAGATCCCTCCCTGGTGCAGTCTGCATGCAATGACTGGTTGGTATGGGTTACAAAGTCCCAATGCAGGGACAACCTCGAAGGGCTCTCCCAGTTTGAGGACCTCTGCAGCAATTGCATTTCAGTTTCTCTCTCTGCTTAATCCAACTTCCCTCACACTTAAGGACACTCTTGAGTGAATTCTCCTGCATGCAGTGTCAGAATTAAAGAATCCGTTTCCTAGCCAGGGCATGGTGATACATGCCTGTAATCCTAGTGACTCTGGAGTCTGAGGCAGGAAGGAGGTTTTCAAGTTCAAAGCCAGCCTCAGCAGCTTAGTGAAGTCCTAAGCAACTTAGTGAGACCCCGTCTCAAAATAAAACAGAAAAAGGGCTGGAGATGTGGTTCAGTGATAGAATGCCCTTGGGTTCTATCCCCAATACCACAAAATCTTAATTAACATAATTACACATTTAAAGTCTAATTTAAGGGTTGGGGTTGTGGCTCAGTGGTAGCCTGCTTGCCTTGCATGCGTGGGGCACTGGGTTTGATTCTCAGCACCACATAAATAAATAAAATAAAAGTATTGTGTCCAGATACAACTTAAAAATTAAAAAATAAAGTCTAGACTAAAAATTCCAACCTATTTAGGCACCTTTGTCAATTACGTTGAAACATTTGCAGAATTGAAAACTTGGTATTTAATGGGCAATTCTGAAAAAAGACAGTAGGGGTCAGGTCTGTAAAGGGAACAGTTCAGGAGCTACTGAAAGGTCAGCTGCCACAAGGTAAGGAGACTGGGGAAAAGGGAGCAGGTTTAGAAAAGCTAGGTATGTATGACTGTACTGGGGATCTCCACCTGTACTCCACCTGAGTCCTCCTGTGTTGTACACTGCACCTGTCTAGCTCTCACTCATCTTTCATGACAATACAGCTGTCCTCACTTCCGGAAAACCCCTCTGATATGATGTGTCCCTCCTATGGCTCAAAGCTTGTCCACTTCCTTCTCACTTTGTTCCCCTATCTGTCTACAGGTATGTAGATATAGCTCTACTATTGCAGTTACCATGTTGAATTTGACTGAAATCACCTATTTATTAGCATATGATTTTCGGTGTGAACTGGAGAGTTACTGAAAATCTTTGAGCATCTGTTTCCTCATTAGAGATAATTCGCAAAGCCCTTAGTCCAACGCTAGTGCATAACAAAGCTCCATAAACAGTGGCTATGTTAGGATAATTAATGCTTTTATTATCTGCTACTTCAAATCGCTGAGTAGTTCCAACATCTGCCTATTAGCATTCACCTTGAGAATATGGATTTGTTCATCTATTTCAATCCATTTGACATTTCAGACATGGTTCCTGTAGACTATTTCCTCCAGAGCTGTGTCTTACACTTTCAATTCCCTGGAAGCTGTAGGACTACTTATTTTTTTTTAAATAAAATTACTAAATAAATACTCAAGTATGTAGAGTGTTTTTTTTTTGTTTGCTTTTTTTGTTTGTTTGTTTGTTTGTTTTGTTTTGGTACTGTGGATTGAACCCAGGGGTATTCTACCACTGGGCTATATCCCCAGCCTGTTTTATTTATTGCTTGTGTGTTTTATTTTGTATCTTTTTTTCCCCCACATTTTTATTGGCACGTTATAGTTGTACATAAGGTGGGATTTGTTGTTACATATCCGTACATGCACACAATATAACAATATAATTTGGCCAATATAGTTTTCCCTTTTCTTACCCTCTTGCCTTCCTCTACTCTAAGACATTAAAAGAAAAAAAATTAAAAATAAAAAGCTTAACTTGGTGGTATACATGTATAATCCCAGGGACTTGGGAAGCTGAGACAGGAAGATCACAAGTTGAAGGTCAGCCTAAGATCCTGTCTCTAAATAAATAAAAGGGTAAGGGCAATTCTGAAGAGTGACAGCAGGGGTCAGGTCTGTACACATTTGTTTTTATTTATAAATAAATAAAAAGGGATGGGTAAGTAGGTCAGTGATAGTGTCCTGAGTTCAATCCCCAGTAATGAATAATAAAAACAAAAACTTCCATCACTCCTTCTAATAATTATATTATTACTGTTGTTGTTTTTATTTTTTACCTCTTTATTCTATCTCTATTTTATTTCTTTGGTGCTGGGTTTGAACCTGGGTCCCTTGCAGGCTGAGTACATACTTAACTACTGAGCTATACCCCCTATCCCCTATATCTGTATTTCATTAGATATAAAATTGGGGTAGGCATTCAATTTTATTATTTCCAAATGGCTACCTGATTGTCCTGATATCATTTAATGAACAATCTATCTTTTCTTTATAGAAAAAACAGTTATATTTCTTCCTTTGCAATATATATACTAACTCCTTTGTTAGTTTTTTAAAAAAATATTTATTCTTTTTTCTTTCTTTCTTTTTTTTATTTTTTTTAATATTTAATTTTTTTTAGTTCTCGGCAGACACAACATCTTTGTTGGTATGTGGTGCTGAGGATCGAACCCGGGCCGCACGCATGCCAGGCGAGCGCGCTACCGCTTGAGCCACATCCCCAGCCCCTTCTTTCTTTCTTTTTTTTTCTTCTTTTTTTCCTCCAAGAAGAAAAAAAAAGAAAAAAAATTTATTCTTAAGTTTTAGGTGGACACAATATCTTCATTTTACATTTATGTGGTGCCTCATATATGCTAAGCGAGCACTCTATCACTGAGCCACAACACCAGCCCCATCCTTTGTTAGTTTTGAGAGTTATTTTTATAATCTGGATACAGCCAGGTGCAGTGGCACATGCCTGTCATCCCAGTGACCTAGGAGGCTGAGGCAGGAGGACTCAAGCTCAAGGCCAGCCTCAGCAACTCAGGGAGACCCTGTCTCAAAATAAAAAAAAAAAAGAAAAAAGGATTTGGGATGTGACTCAGTAGTTCAGCACCTCTGGTTTCCATGCCCAGAAGGAAAGAAAAAGAAAAGCCCCTGACAGGTGAAGTACACCACACAGGCATGCTCAGGTGAAGTACAGGTAAAGATAGCGTGGGAATGAAGGCACAGAGCTGGGTGTGGTGGTGCACTCCTGCAATCTGAAATCCTGCTGGCTCCAGAGACTGAGGCAGGAGGATCAGAAGTTCGAGGCCAGCCTGGGTAACTTAGTGAGACCTTGTCTCAAAATAAAACATAAAAAGGACGGGGGATGTAGCTCAGTTGTAAAGCGTCTCTGGGTTCAATCCTCAGTACATTCATACCCACATACCTAGTTTTCCTAAACCTGCTCCCTCTTCCTCATTCCTCTGATCTTCTGCAGCTGACCTTTGAATAGTTCTTAAAACTTCCCTGTGTAGACCTGACCCCTGCCCTATATCTTTATGTCAAATCAAACAATGGATGTTTAGTTAAATATAGTGCAGTTGATAGAACACTGGACAAGAAGTCAGGAGACCTACATTCTAGTGCTGGTATTGCCACTAATTGGCTGTATGATTCTGGGTACCCGTTTTTTCATCTATAAAATACAGAAAGATTTCTCCCAACCTCCAAATGGCATACTTCTATTATCTGCAAGCAGATTCCTTTAAAATCACATATTCTGTCAAGTGTGGTGTTGCATGCCTGTAATGCCAGCCGCTTGGGAAGCTGAGGCAAGAAGATCGTGAGTTCAAAGCCAGCCTCAGCAACGATGAAGCCCTAAGCAACTCAGCAAGACCCTAGATAAAGTTCAAAAAGGGCTGTGGGCTGTGGATCAGTGCTTAAGCTCCCTGGGTTCAATCCCTGGTACCAAATAAATAAATTAATGAAATAATAAAAATAAAATAAATAAGATCACATATTCCACAATTCATCTTTTCTCAGTCTCTTCTCTTGCCTTTCATTTCATTAGACAAATGTTCACCATTGTGGGTCCTTCACTGAGTTAAGTTTCGGGTATAAAAAGATAAAATAAGGCATTGTTTTGTGCAACTTTAGAAGTTTGTAGACTAGCAGGGCAGACAGATATTTAAATAGGAAACTCCAGTATCATAAATGCTGAGACAGAGATATGCAGAGCTCAAAGGAGGCTCTCTGGGTGATGGAGTGTCTAATTTTGCTTGGGGGAGTTGGAGAGGAATTGCAGAGGAGGCCATAGCTGAGTCTTGGAGGATGCAGAGAACTTTCCAGGCAGAAAGGTCTTCACACCTTTGGGCAAGTGAAGCACTGTGGGAAGACTGGGATGTCACAGAGCCCCATATTGATAGAACAATGAGTGGATGAGTAGTTTGAATGCATGTCTGTTGAATGTTTGGTTCTTGGATGAAAGAGCATCAGCAATAGAACAAGCTGTAGGGGAACAGTGAGTCAGAGAGGCAAGGTCCTTCCATACAGTGCCAGGTTTTACTTCATCCTGTAGACAGCCCTTGGCCTCCTTCAGGCAAGGAAGTGACAGGCTGATTCTTCCTTCGGAATAATTGCATTGGCAACAGAAATGAGGATGGTGTGGAAGGGAATGAGACAAGTTCCCAAGTGATAAAGGTCTAAATTAGCCAAGGGGATGGGGGTGCAGGAAAGAGAACGTGTTCCTTTGGAATCTATTACATTTAAGGCACCCAAGGCATAGTCAAGTTAAAGGAGCAAGCATGATGGTGATGAATCTTCTCCTGTAAGAAAGTGGGATGAGTTGGATGCTGTGGCACATGCCTGTCACCTCAGCAACTTGGGAAGCAGAGGCAGGAGGACTGTAAGTTCAAGACCAGCGTAGACAGATTAGATCCTGTCTCAAAAACGAAAACAAAAACAAAACCCAAAAAAACCCCAAAACAGTAGCTCAGTGGTAGAGCATTCTTGGATTCCATCCACTGTGAGAGAGAGAGAGAGAGAGAGAGAGAGAGAGAGAGAGAGAAGGTGGGATGAGAAGAAAAACAGAAAAGAGTTGAAGCAAGAGGAGGCTGCCGGAAAGAGGGAGATATTTGATTTCCGAATGTGTGCTGGGCAAGGGTTGAGCCAAGGGGTCAGTCAGTGTTAGAGACAGAAGGTGGGATGATGGGTGGAAGTGAGAGAGGACAGATGGGATGCCCACCTGGAAGGATTAGTGTTAGGCAAGGGAAAAGAGGGAGACATTTATTTTTTCCCAGAAAGGCAGAAGGAAATCATAAATTTTAACCTAAGAATAACTAAGAAAATTTTAGAAATAAGCCAATTGTCGGGAGACACCTAGAAGTTTCCGGTTTAATTAGTTTGGGATGGGTCTGGGGCACGGGTGGGTTTTCCAAGCTTCTCAAGGATTAGAATGTGCAATCTAGGTTGGGAATCACTGGTTTAATTTGTAGGTAAGTTTTCAGATTGGTGATAACGTAATTGGACTGAAGGACACTCACTTAACGAAGGTTGGATGGAGAGAGAGTAGTAAAGACTTGGGATCCAGGAGGAGAAAGAGGAAGAAGTTAGAAGTGAAGGGAACTAACCAACTTAGTGACTTTCATGAGTCAAAGATACTGAAATGAATGAGGCTCAGTTCTTATTCGCAAAGAGATCAGGATCCTGGGCGGGATACAAATCAGTGGTAAAGCGCCCCTGGGTTCAATCCCCAGCATCCAGGAAAAAAACAAAAAACAACAACAAAAAAATGATCTTGTGTGATAGAGAGGCACTTTACAACATCTCTACAACAGAGCAGAGTTCTTGACCAGTTGATAGTTTTTGTTTACTTAACACTTTTCTTCCTTTTTCACTAAAAAAGAAAAACAAACAAACAAACAATGTGACTCTACTTTGTATACAACCAGAGATATGAAAAATTGTGCTCTATATGTATAATATAAATTATAATGCATTCTGCTCTCATATGTAGAATTAGAATAAAAATAATAAAAAAAATTGATTTAGAAATCACACCAAAAATGAATCCATCTCTCACCAGTTATTTTGTATTTTAACAGTTTTTGGGGTATAATTCTATTTTAAAAACCACATATTTAATTTATAAAAAGAAAAAAGAAAAAACAAACCAACAACAACACCCCAGCAAGGGAACAGTCTAGACTGGGTCTGGAAATACTGTCAAAAGCCTTGAGAATGGTCCTTCTAGTAAGGTGGATTCTGAGGAAAGAGCTCTGATTATCATGGGGGATGGAAGTGTGCCCCCCAGTTCATCCACCGGGCTGCAAGAAGATGGTGGGTGTGCCCTGGCACGTGGGCTGCGGTCATTTGCACCTGGGAGGAGACTGAACTTGCTAGTCACTCACACCGAAATACTTTTTAAAGTTTCTATGTACTAAGGATTCCCTTTCTCAGAGTCGGAGAGTCCATCTGTGCCACTGTGGACTGGGACAGATCTCCAGGAACAGCATTATCTATATAGGAAGCAGGCATTTCTCTGTAGCCTGGGATATATATATATATATATATATATATATATATATATATATATATATATATATATATATATATATATATATATTTTAATGGCCTTTGGTCTGCTGGTCCCATTCCTGCTACCTTAGGCCCATGAGCTAGTTGAGGAGTAGAAAGAGTTTTAACTGAGGGTTGCCGCAGTCTGGCTGGGCACAAATAACCGAGCCACCACGAAGCACTTGTAGGTTCAAAACAGCCACTCTTTATTGCCGAACTCCACCAGCACTCCACGCACACTCCCCGGGAACTCTCCCGAATGCCACCCACGTGGCCCCCAGGAACACCACACACCCACCGGAACTCCCTCCACTGGGCTGCATGCCCATTCATCACTCTCGGAACCCCGGAGAACTCAACGGGAACTCCAAAGTACCAGCCACCTGAGGCAGCAAGAGCTTCCCTATTACTGGTGTAAAGGTCTAATATACAATTGAATCAATCCAGCATCATCTTAATGGCTCCCCTCGCAACTATTACTTCTGGAAAAATGCCAGGGGCCCTTCCGACTCGACAGAGGGTCCTGGCTTTTGGCTAAGAGAATTTTTCCCTGAGCAAGACTCCTGAAAAAACTAGGAATTCCCTAAGGTACATAATAGGGAGGGGGGCCTTGACTGAGAATTGACTGGGGCACTATGGGTACCTAGAGGAGGTTCCTTTTGATACCTTTTATATAAATGGAATGAAGGTTCAAAGACAGAAAGAAATTTTCCTATATCTTCAAGGCTAAGGGTTATGAATTCCAAGTCCAATCTATTTCACTGGGTTTCTGACCTTCTTCTGTTATTAGTGGCTTGGTCTTCTCCGGAAAATCTTGGTTGGATGTCACCTCCCTCAGTGTTCCCTTCCTTCCTAAAGGATTAAACTAGGTCACTTGGACCCCAGGGCACATGGGCTTTCTCTTTGTGACTTTTGTTTCCTCATTCTGTGAATTGGGGATGTGTAAAATCTAGATAGGTTTCCATCCTAAGGATGAGGGTGGAGGGTAGTTCCAACCAAGAATTGCTGCGTAAGACGCACTACAACCATTAGACTCAATGTCGGACATATTCTCTGTGATCCAATGTTCTCACTGCAGAGATGTAACTAAAAGCCCTCCAATCTTACTCTCAGAAAAGAGACGGGAAAAGACCAAGCTCTCCAGTCTGATGCCTGATATCTGTTAATCCTGAAGTCTCATCTCTTGACATCCTGAGTCAAGATGCTCACCATCAAGTTTGGGGGTGGTCTACAGAATTATCTCTAGTTCTGATATTAGAAGACCTTTTCAAAATCTGTGGGCCCTTCTGATGTCTTTGAAATAGGCTTCCAGGGGATTTAGCTCAGTGGCAGAGCACTTGCCTAGCACGTACAAGGCCCTGAGTTCGGTCCTCAGCTCTGAAAAAAAAAAAAAAGAAAGAAAGAAAGAAATAGGCTATCAGTATGCGAATAATATTCACACTCACTAAATCTACTAGAGAGTCATATGGCACCACCACAGCCCCAAGACTGTGTGGAATTACACATTTATTGCCCAGCACTGCAGGTGTGCTGTGGGAAGGGCTGAGGACACTCTCCTGTGTCCCTTTACTCTTCCTCAATGTTCCTGCCTTATGTTCTATGTATACCTGGTTGTGGTATGCACTCTGAATACAGCCGGTTGCCTGACACATGATGGGCACAGGTGAATGGCCCATAGAATTTATGCCTTATGCATGCAGGGACCTGGGTAACTGAAATGATCATTCTGTGTATTTCATGCAGCCTTGGTGCTAAGTCATTGGCTGACCAATAACGTGTGAAGAGTGGACGAGAGTTTGAACAAAGGAGATAAGAAGTGCTTCTTTGAGCAGTCATAGTGCAGACAAAGATGGTCTGTCCTCATATTGGGACAAGTTTAGAATATATAACCAAAAGAGATGAAATTGAGTCTTGGTTAGGGAAGACCTAAATTTCCCAAACAACAGAGGAACAGGGACTGGGAATCTCCTTCCCTGGGATTTCTTAAACACAGGGTAGGAATGGTAGGTATTGAAAGCTGTAAGAGCTTGTTGAGAGGGCCTTGCCCTGCTTGGGAAGTGTGTGGAGATGCTTTTGAAGTGCCACTATTCTAGGTAAGTGGTAGGTTACATGGCAATAATCCTAGTAATAATATAATAATATTTCTGCTTTCACTCATCAGAGGGGAACGGGGACTTCCCACATGCCTGTATTGTAGAAGTCGCTCTTGGTGGGTTCAGATCTATTGCCCACTTTATGAATCGTAACTGGATTCTTGGTGTGTTAGGAGTTGGAAATACTCTTATGTATGGGATATTTTGTGATCATCTACAGTTTCTGCCTAGGACCCTCAATTCCAAGGTATCTGAAACTCAGGGTGGAGAAGGCCCTGTCTGCTTGGGGTTAGGCATCCAACAGGCCAAGGCATTTTTTTCACTCTAGAAGGTTTCCTGGGAGAACAGCCCCTCTCCCTTCACCATCCAATCTTTCAGGCTCCTCAGCTCTCCCCTTCCCCCGCTCCCCCAGGGCAGGGTTCCTTTTGTAATTAATCTCAACACCAAACCAGAGGGGAGGAAAAAGTGTTAATGAGAGACCGTCCCAGACTGACTGGGAGGTCGCTGCTCACAGTTAGAACACGGAGTAATTAAATTATTTTTGGAAGGAGGGGGGCTTTAGGTAGGGTTGGTGTCAGGGAAATCCCCTGTATAAATGGGAAGAGGGACGTCCCTTGCCACTAATTAAAGTCAGGGATGACCCTCCCTTCTCGCAGCTCTGGGGGGGGGGGGTTAAAAAAATCAATCTTCCCACGTCTCACATTCCACTGGCTTTCGTGGAGCCAGGTTTGTGGCCCTAAAGAGAAGATGGCCAGCCCCCGGACTCCCGGGGGTCTCCCTTTTCCGACAAGGAGACCCAGGAAGACAGCGCCCAGAGTGGCTGCGTGCCGGGGCAAGGCTAAGAGCGGAGGAAGCCCCCTGCCCACCGATTGGGGCCGGGGTCGCAGCAGCCGAGGGTTCCCAGGATCTGGGAGGGCCGCTGGGCACCCGAAGGCGGAGGGCTGGGGGAGTGGCGACTCCGGGAAGAGCCCGGCCGCAGACAATGGACGCAGTGGCAGGAGGGGCGGCGGCGGAGGGAACAGCCGGGAGGCGGCACCCGGGAGCGCGCGATCCCCCGCCCCCTGCACCCCCCACCCCTGCTCCCGTCCCCTCCCCTCCCCCTCCCCCTGGCCGCCGGCTCCAGATCCGATTCCCGATCCCTGATTCCCCGATCCTCGGTCCCGCCATGGGAGCCTGAGCACCCTGCATTCCCCCGGCCCCCTGCCCCCGGGGCCTCGAGGGGGAAAGAGGCCCACAGTCAGGGACTGAGCAGGGGGTGGGCGGACTCGGGAGCCCCCCTCGACCCCCCGCCGTCGCCGGCGCTGCCCGTCCGGGAGCGCGAGTTCCGAGCGACCCGGAGCAGCGCTGCGGATACAAAGGCGCCGGGCCGAGCCGGGCGCCCCCGAACCCACTCGGCAGGTCGCAGCGGCGGGTGAGTGCCGGGCCGCGGGGGCGCGGGCAAAGTTTGCAGGAAAAAAAAAAAGCAAGCAAGAAAGAAAGAAAGAAAAAAAAAAAAGAAGCAGCAGAACCGGAGGACAATCATGCCAGGGGCCAGGGGGTGCCCGGCCCTGGCGCAAGCGGGGTGGCTCAGGGGGGAAGGGGGGCTCGGGGCAGCCCCCTTCCGGTCCACTCTCCCACCGCACGGCGGAGTACCCCCCAACTTTGGGGAGGGGAAGGGGCGCGTTGGGAGGGGGCGGAGCCCAGGCCTGGAGAGCCGGGGACTTTCCTGGGCCCGGGGCCCAGGCGGGGGCCTTAATGATCCCAGGGGAGCCGGTTGAAGCTGGAGACTGGGAGCGTGTGTTGGAGGTGGGGGAGAGGCGGTGGGGGGAGAGGCGGTGGGAGGATCGGAGGCATTGGAAGCGAGGGTGTTGAGGGGTGCATGCACACCTCAGGAGTGTGGGGAGCGGCGGGGGGCAGGTATGGTTCAGATGCAGAGTGGAGTCTGGGGAACTGGCCCGAGACCCTAGAGGAGGTGTGTGTGCAGCCCGAGGAAGGGGCTGGCGGCTGGAAACCTGGGCACGGTTCTTGGGGGCCGGAGGGACCCCATTCCTGTTTACCCCTTGAGGGGCCCTGCTTTAGTGACTTTTAAACGGTTGGTGGAGGATCAGTGTGCATGATTCTTTGTTTTTTTTTTGTGTTTGCACGCTTTGACGTGCTGCGTGTTCCTGCAGGTGGGCCCCTGGGTTTGGATGTGTAGGTGTTTTTCTGTGCTTGAGTGTGTGTGTGCACCCAGGGAGCGGTTGACCATGCATCTGCTTGCTGTACGGTTGGGTGTGTATTTATGTATGTACACAGGGGAAGGGGTGTGTGTATGTGTGTGTGTGGGTATGTATGTATCTGTCTGGATTGCGCTGGGAGAGGGGCTTACAGAAAAGAGATGCTAAGGAAGGTGGGCGTGTAATAGCCGAATGGAATATATATGGGTAGGTACGTGTGCACCTGTGTACCAGGAAGGGGCGTGAGTGAACAAATCTGTGTTCTCTTGTGTGTGACCTGTGTTGATGGGTATCCATGTGTGCTGCTTTTTCTAAATGTGTGTTGGGGGTACCTCTTGTCTCTGCAGGCAGATTTTCCTGGCAGAAAGCTGGCAGGAAGGCTCTCTGCAGGATCCTGAGGCTTCTTGCATAGCCCTACCTATGTTCAAGGGTACTGCCTGAGTATCTGATAGGGTCTCATGTAGTGTCGGTTTTGGGAGGTGGTTTTTCTGGAAAAAGGTGTGTCTTGTGAGGAACAGGGAGCTGGGGGTTCTGGTAGGAGTCCTAGAGGAATTTGGAGATTTGGAGGAGTCAGGAAAAAAAAAGTAAGAGGAATTCCGTCCCCTAGAGTCATAGATTGGGTTCTCTGCTTGGAAAGACTGCACACTTGACTTCTCTGTGCAGCCTCCTCAGGCCACAGTCCTCCTGGAAAGCCGTCCTGGAGATTGTGCTCCAACTTTGTCCTGTCTTTAGGATCCTAAAGTTCCTGAGGAGTCTGGATTTTGATGTGGAAGAAGCATACTTGGAGCCTTGAGACCAGGAGGGGATCATTTGGGTTCCTTCCTCTATGGGGTTTGGGAGGAGGTATTTCTTCAAGAGTGTGTGTGTGTGTGTGTGTGTGTGTGTGTGTGTGTGTTTATCATGCAGTTTCCCTTTTCCCTGTTGAGAAGCATGATTGGGATGGTGTCAGACCTGAGCTTGAAACAGGGCTGGTGTTGGTGTGGTGGGAAAGGGGTCTGTATTCATTCCATGATGGTATGGTGGGGTGTCAGCCGTGATCTGGAAGTGGATGTCCTCTCCCCAGAAAAGCAGCAGATACTCTTGTCCCTTTTTTCTCTTGTCTTATCTCATCTGGGGGTGAAGGGGAGGAAGGGCAGGACATCTCTTTTAGGTGATGCTCCCTCATTGTATGCCTTAATTTCTCCATGACATCCTCTCAGCCATTTGGCTCTTGCTGCCAGGGGTTATTCTGAGACACCCAGTTTTAAGAACTGAGAATGTGATGGCACATGCCCATCATGGTCTCTGGGCAATTGGAATTGGAATGTCAAAGTCTCCTCTAGGAACATGTGCAATGGAATGTTCCTTTGGGGCTTCCTACCTCTACCTAAGGCCTGGGGATAAGAGTAGTGGGGAATAGAAAACGTTAGGACTCGGGATAGGAGGAGGAAAAGACCAGATTTTTTTTTTTTTTAATGAATGATTCCTTCAAACCGCACACGTATCTGATGGTCAGGGTTCTCGGGCCTAGCAAGGCACTTGCCCCTAAGATGACGTCCCCTGGCTTTCTGGTGGTACTATACGTATTTGCTCTTTATACCATCACCCCATGTATGGTAGATGTACTGGTGGGGATTGTCTTACAAGAAGGAGGAGTTATGGTTAGACAATAGGAAGTGCCGTTTTAGAAAGTACTTCCAGATTGGGAGCCAGTGACCACATTGGCCCCTCCTTACCATTGTCTGGCTCCTGTCTGATATTTCCTCTGATTCTTCCTGGGCAAGTCTCTGGTGTGCCTCCTACTGCTCATCGGAGTTTTCTAGGTGTGAGGAAGGGTTCCCTTTTCCTTGGCCTTAGAGTAGGACAGACTTCTTTTTGTTCATCCGAGGGGAGACATAGGAAGCTCTCCTATCCCCTCTGAGTTTTAGGGACTCCAGTCTTTTCCTTGGTGTGTTCTTCCCTTGGATCTCCCCACACCATGAGGCCAAAGGGAGGAGTCAGACAGAGCTGGTTGGAATTAGTCCTTAATAGCACTGTGACCTTGGGCAAGTTATTAAACCCCATTCCTCAGCCTCTGAGGTATCTTAAAGCACCGTCCTCCAAGCCCAGACTGGCCAGTCCCCAGGAATCCCAGGTTCCCTTGTGGCCTCTTCTCTGGGTTTGCCTTTAACCCTGCTGCTTCTTGATTCTGTGACTTCAGACGAAATGGGAAACTTTTTGAAGCCTCGTCTGTTAAATGGAGTTCATAGGAGGCCCCACGTCTTAGGATCACAAAATGAAATGTCCTTTGCACAATACTTGGCACAGACGAAGCACTCAGTAAATGTTAGGTGGGATGGCGTGGACTCTGGCTACGGTAAGGGAGAGAGTGCTTGGTCCTAGGATGGTTTGTCAGGGAGCTATATATGCCCTTAGCTGGATTTTTTTTAAAAAAATCAGGCAAAATTCATATAACATAAAATCAACCATTCTAAAGAGAATAATTCAATGGCATTTAGTACATTCAGTGTTGTGCACCATCTCCTCCATCTAGTCTCCACATTTTATCATCCCCAAAGGAATCTTATCTCTATTAAGTTATTGCTCCCTGTTCCCTGTGCCCAAGTCCCTGATAACCACCAATCTGCAAGAGTTACAATCTCTGTGGAGTTACCTGTTCCGAATATTTCACATAAATGGAGTCATAAAATATGTGACCTTTTGTGTCTGGCTTCCTTCGCTTAGCAAAGTCTTTTCAAGGTTCCTCCACATTGTAACATGTAGCATGAATCAGTACTTCACCCGTTTTCATGGCTGAGTAATATTCCATCGTATGAATATACTTCAGCCGGATTGTAAGCCCCGGCTCTTCTGATTCCAGGCTTATTTGTGACAGTCAGGCAGCCATAGAGGTAGCAGAGACAGGCACGCTGATGGTAGAGGCTAAGCATGTGCAAGAAGGAAAATGGGGTGTTTGGTATTGCTGGATCCTGAAGTATGAAATGGGGATTTGGCTGCAGTTTTCCTAGCTGTCAAACAAAGTTAATGACCCCTTTCCTTCTTTGTGTCCTTTAGGGTTGGTAGACTGGGAGGTTTTATTTATTTGTTTATTTTGAGGGAAGGATGTAGAGGAGCAGAGAGGCTGTGATATTCTTCCCCTTCTCAGCCCTTTATAAAAACTTTTAAAATTTTGATAGAGAGTCTTCCTGGGCCTTGAACTTGCAATCTTCCTGCTTCAGCCTCCTGGCCCAGCCTCCTGAGCAGAGCCGCTAGGTTACAGGCGTGCTGCTGCTCAGAATCTTTTTTGCCTTGCCCTTTCCTCTTCCCTGAGCTCCCTCCTGTGGGCCTCTACCTTTCTCTTTGTTTTCCTGGATCACTTCTCCTTCTGAATTGAGGTGCAAGGTCTCCTCTGACCCTCTGCAGGTGAGCAGTCCTGTGCATGGTCTGGGCAGCAGTGGTGAAGGAAGAGCCTAGGAGCCAATCCCACTCACACTCTGTGTCCCGGAGCCCACCCCTTCTTTATCCTGCTTGGGCAGCCCCCTGTCACCACCTCTGCTGTGACCTGGATAGAACTGCAGAGGGCCAGGGAGCATCTCTGCATCTGTTTCCTCCACGCTGCTTAGAGTAGAGGAGAAGGAGGCCTCTGCGGTGGGGCCCTTTGGAAATGAGGTGTTCCGCGCTCCTCTGTGCCCCTGGCAAGCTGGGTAATTACAGACGAGGCAGCTGGGAACGGGTTTGGGAGAAGCAGGCCTGGAATCAGCAGAGCCGGGGCTATCCTGGTAATCAGGGTGGGGCAGGGAGAGGGGAGAGTGGGAAGAAGCTGGGGGCTGGGGTGGGGCGGGAGGCCAGGGGCCCCTTTTCCCCTGCCTTTCTGCACACAGCTGGGCTGAGAGCCTAGAGGAGAGTGGGAGGTGATTAAAGCCCAGGCCTGGCCTCACTCTAAGGAAGGCAGGAAGAGAGGGGAGAGGCTGGGGGATCCAGCAGCCCCCCAGGAAAGAAGCAGAGGGTGAGAAGAGGGATTGGGCTGCTCCCCGTGTACCCAGACTTCAGGTCTGTTAGAGAGGAGCCAACTCTACACGCAGAGGTGATTCCATCTAATTTGGGGTTCTTCCTTCTCTCAGTTAGAGGCTATTGAAACAGGAAGTAGACAGAATTGATTGTGCACCACTTAAAGGTGAAAGAAATAGGAACTAGCATTTTATTTTTCCTTTTGGTACTAGTGGTTCAACCCAAGTGTCTTCACCCTGAGCCACAGCCCCATCCTTTTTTATTTTCAGACAGGGTCTCACTAAGGTGCGCAGGGTCTCACTGAGTTGCTGAGGCTGGCTTTGAATTTGGGATTCTCCTGCTTCAGTTTCCGTAGTCTCTGGGATTACCCACCCCAGCGGGAATTAACATTTTATTGAGCATCTATTGTGTGCCAGACTGTATAACGTTCTGTATATATTGTCACACTGAAGACTCTTATCCCCGTTTTACAGATAGGAAAACTGAGGTTTATAGACGGTGATCAACTCATTGAAGATTACATAGCTCATAAAAGACTGTGCCAGGTCTCTCTGACTTCTTTGCTCTTCCTTTTCCCAAAAGACTTTCTTCACCATTTTCAGCTCTCCTCCTAATGAGATCTGATTGCTCATTATTGCCTTTAATTTTGAACTTGAATAATTCCCCTGTTCCCCTGAAAAGCAGAAATGAGTCTAAACATCAACCCGAGAAGCGGAGAAGTCTACACCTGAGGGCGGAAGTCGGACAGAGTCTCATGGGCAGGGCCATTGTTGGGGCAGGAACCTCTCTGGGGCTGTCCCCTTTCTCCTCCTGGACCACTGTTTGGGGTAGGAGCTGTGGGTCCCCCACAGGGCAGCTACAACCACCATGGCTCAGGGGGTTCAGTGGTCTTGGGGGGCTTGGCCCTCATTGTGGGTTGGGTTTTCCTATAGCTCCCTCACAGGGTCCTTCACGCCCCATCTGTCACCAGTGCCTGGCTTCCCCTGCCTCTGAGTGTGAGTCTGGGGCGGGTTCTGACTTTTTGTGAGGGGGCATTGGCAGGTGCTGAGCCTTAGGTGCGAATGCAGTGACTTAAAAAACAGCCGAGTGTGAACAGAAAACGCGTATCCTGTCACCTGCTTTTCTCCGGGAATGGAAGCAGCAGATACAAGGGATGGGGGAGTTGGAGCCTCAGAAAGAGGGAGAGGTGGGAGGGAGGTTGTCAGGAGGGTGGAGGCTGGCCGGGTGGGGGCCTTTTGGCTGGCTCAGTTTTCCTAGATAAGGACTGGCTGATTTGTCAGGTCTGAGGCTGGGCTCAGCTGGCCTGCCACCCTGGTCCCAGGTGGCACTGTCCCTCCCCTAGGCTCACTTAGCAGCCCAGCCTTTGCTGACTGTCCCAGACATCTCAACCCTCCCATGCACACCCAGCCTGGTTGGCTAGCTTCCCCTTCCTAAATTGCAGCTCTCCACCTCCATGTGCCTCGGGGCAGGGGCTGGGTAAGCAGACTTTGAAGGTCTCTTGGGGTCAGGGTCATTTGGGGCCTACCTGGCTGTGGAGAGAAGGGAGGGAGACGTTTTGTTTGGAGTGCACAGAAAGTTGGCCTGTGGGTCAGCTGTGAGGACACCTGTGAGGCACCTCTTGTCCTTCTGGGTTCTTCGCAGCTCACCTGGTGGGCGGGAGGGGCCGTTGTCTGTCCCAGTCTGGGAGGAAGCCACGCCCAGTGGGAGGGGACTGTGGGCCTGCCCGCAGGTGGAAATTAAGTAGAGCATCCGGGCCTTTGGGAGCCCTGGTTGACTTCACACCAGCTCCTCGTCCTTTCTCCCCCCTGGACCTACCTGGGACAGATGCCAGAGGGATTACTCACCCTTTCTCCTGCCCCAGCCCCCACCATCTTCCCTTCAAGACTGACTAGGCAGAGTCCCATCAGGGAGCCCGGGGAATGGACACGCTGTGGTGTGTGTGTGTGTGTGTGTGTGTGTGTGTGTGTGTTTGCGCTGCTTTGTTGGGAGGGACCCTCTGAAAGCTGGGTTGGGGGCAGGGGTGCCCGGGGAGACAATGAGCAGGTCTCTACAGAACCTGCCTGGCCTGGGTGGGTGGAGCTGGGTGGGGCTGGCAGGAGCCTGTCCAGGTTTTAGAGGGGGAATAGCGCGTAGGTGTGCGTGTGTGTGTGTGTGTGTGTGTGATGTGTCAGCGTGTCTGTGGATTTGGAGGGTACCCAACTTCACCCCCTGCCTCAGACAGATGGAAATTAAGGAGTAGATAGAGAGGGCCTGGGCTCTGTCTCCCCCAGCTCCTCTCCAATTAGCATCAAGCTCAGGTATCCTGGCAGGAGTCCAGTCTGGGGGCCCCTCCCCTGGGGTCGGGTGGTGAGAAGCTGCTCTGGAAGCTCTGATGCCCGTCTGACCCACGTGGGCCCCTCCCCTGCTACTCAGCTCAGAGAGGAGAAGCCTCCTGCCCGCAGCCCGGGGCGGTGGGGTTGGTGAGCTCACGTCTGGGCCGAGCTGGGAGGATGCCTGGTTACCTGTGCGGGGTGGGGCGCCTGGTGCCACCTTGGCTCCCTGGTTTTGCTCTTTCTTACATTGAGATCCGGTTGTTCTCTCTGGCTCCCTGGACCTGTCACCCAAGGTCATTGAGTCCTTTTTCAGGATACAAGAATGAGGGTAGTGGAAGATCTCAGTCCCAGTTTTAGTTTGGAGCTTGGGTTCTTCTTGGTCCTTGCTTACTCTGTGCCTTTCTTCTTTTTTTTTTTTTTTTAACAACTTTTATTTATTTTTATGTGGTGCTGAGAATCGAACCCAGTGCCTCACACATATGAAGCACGCGCTCTACCACTGAGCCACAACGCAGCCTCCTATGGTCGGGGAAACCCAGCAAGGGCCTCTTGGGATCGGTGGCTTGTCCGAGTCCCAGGCTGGATAGGGATGAATGGAGGAGCAACATTATTCGTTTAGTTGGATGGCTGGGTGCAGAATCCACCCTTTTTGAGGGTAGGGACTCTTTGGTGCTGGCTGTCTTGGTTTAGTCTTACCTGGTCTCTGCCCCTCTGTCACTGGTGAGAAGAGGACATAGGGGAGGAGTCAGCAAATCCTTCCCTCTCTGGCTTTCTTAGAGTGCTGACCATTCAGAGAACCAGAGTCTAGAAGAATCTTGTGGAGGAACCTGGCCCCACACCAAGAGGAGCACACCTCAAAGTCAATGGTGTTAGTAAGGTTGTTCCCAACAATAACAGGAGGCCCAAGTGGGCTGTGTGTAAGTAGTGACCATGGGTTTACCACTGTTTTTCCCCCCCTCTGGGCTCTACTTTTTATCTGTCAAACCTGGGGCTGGATTTGAGTCCTTTTTCATCTGGAATCTGTTGAGGAATGGGTGGGTCAATCCACTGTTCCCTCGTGGAGGGAGAGAGGGGGGAACTGTGTGGGCCTAGGCAGACCTTGGGGTGCCTTCCTGTCCTTTGTGGAAGCCATAGTAGGTGTCTGTGTTTTCACCCCATACCACGAACCCGAGTCCCTTACCATCACCCAACAGGGCTGCCTGGACTGAGCACATCTGTGGAACTTGGAATAGTGTGGCAAAGAAGAAAAACCGAGCCAGGACCCTGGAGTGAGACCACTCACTTCTGAATCTCCATGTGCCTCATGCCGGCTCGCCTTGAGACCTGACGGGATGCTCTACCTCTGGGTAGTGTCTAGCCCTCTGGATTCTGAGCTGAGAGGTTCGACACCTGGCTTGGTTCTTGCCCACTTCACTCCCTTACAGGTGGGCATGCCCAGTTCAAGTGGAACTTTCATTGGTATCCTTAGACATTGGGGAGCTGTGAACCTGCCCACCCCTGGGCTATAGTGGGGAAGGGAATGCAGGACGTATGTAGTAAAACCCCGGCTCTTCTGTAGCCATCAGAGGCCTTAAATGGGCAAGGGTGCTCATGCCCTCCTGAGGAGGGTTCTGAAGAGGTCATAGTGCCCCTTTTCCGGTGTTCAGGCAGGACCACCTTTCCCTCGTCCCTGACTGTGGAGAGGAAAATGGGCCTACAAAGAGATCTTCCCCTGCCAGAGGAGAACCTTTGGCTTTTTGTCCTCTTTCCTAGCCTGTTCTCTTCTCCTCTCTGGCCCAAGTCTTATCTTTTTTGTGTGTGTGTGTGCGCAGTCCTGGGGTTAAACCCTGGGGTACTCTATCACTGAGCTATACTATACCCCCAGCCCTTTTTATTTTTTATTGTGAGACAGAGTGTTGCTAAGTTGCTCGGGCTTGCCTTGGACTTCTGATCCTCCTGCTTGAGCCTCCCAAGTTGTTGGGATTACAGGTGTGCACCCCCGCACCCAGCACACCTTTGTGTTTTTGAAGAACCTTTTCTCTGACTTTGGATTTCTAGGTTGGAAGTTATTTTCTTTTAGCACATTTACAATATTATTCTATCACCTATGACTCCCCCCCCCCCCCCGCACTGGGGATTTAACTCAGCAGCACTTTACCGCTGAGCTCCATCCCCAGCCCTTTTTATTTTATTTTTTATTTTGAGATAGGGTCTCCCTGAGTCACCCAGGCTGGCCTGGAGCTTGCGATCCTCTCGCCTCAGCCTCTCCAGTTGCTGGGATTACAGGTGCGTCCGTCACTCCCAGCTGGCCAGCATCTTTTCTAAAACCCAGGCACTGCTGCCCTACTGGCCTGGAACTTCCAGCTTGTCCTTGATGCGGGGCGGGAGGGAGAGCAGTCAGTGGTTTTTTAGGTGCAGTTTGTGTTCTGAGCCTTCCCTACCCTGTCCTCTCGGCCAGGTCACCCTGGTTCCATAGTGCTTTCTCCTAGCCCGTCTGCATCCTATTCTGCCTCCTTTTTCCCCCGGTAGCTGGGACTAGGCTGTGGGTGTGCCAGGACTAGAGCAGTGGCAAAAGAGGGTGACCACAGCCACTGGGACCTGGCCATCCATCCTCGACCTGGTCATCTGTCCTCTGCACACGCCGTGCTCAGGTGCTGTGTGTTCATTCAGTGCCTTGTCCACCTGAGCTGCCCCTGTGAATGAGGGGACAGAGAAGGGTCAGACATCCTCATGTGTATTTTGGCCGCTCCCCTCCCCCCCAGCCCCCCACCCCCCCCACCCAGGGCCTTGCTCCCTCTGCCTCTTGCCAGGTTTTGAGGGCATTTTATCCAGAGGCCTCCAATTGTTTCCCAGAGAAACCCGATCCAGAGTTGAGACAAAAGCTGGGGCTGCCTGAGGAGAAGCCCCATTCTCTCCCCCTCTGTCCCTGTTCCCCCACCTTCATCACCTCCCTCGCTTTGGATGCTGGGTATGGGTTCCAGGACCCAGCTGCCATCACCTAGGCAACAGGGGGCTTTGGTTGCCATGGTGATCAATGTGGGAGAAGCTGGGCAGCCCGGACAAAAGCCCCCACATTCCCCCCAGCGCCCCCCCCCCATTCCCTTGGGATGATACTGAGACACATTCCATTAATTTTATTTCTGAAAGGCCTTTGGAGGGAGCAGGGTCTCCTTTTTGTGTGCTGGGCTCTCTTGGCTCTCTCCTCTCTGGCCTCTTTTTAACCCCAGATAATCCATGGCTGGCTTGAGCAGGGCCTGAGTGCGCATTTTGTGTCTTGGGAGTGGGGGGTGAGGTGAGAAGCAAGGGGAGGGATTTCTTTTTACAGCCTCCCACCCCCAGCCCGGGGCGGCTCCCCACCCCGCGCCAAGTCGGGACTTCTCTCCCGCTCCTCGCTCTCTCCTCCTGCGCTCGCTCTCTCCTCCTGCGCTCTCTCTCTAGTCCCTCTGACATTTCCACTTGTTGATCTCATCCAGCGGTCCCCTCCCCCACTCTCTTCCCTGGGAACATTGCCCACCCGGGAGACCCTCCAAACCTCTGATTCCAGAGACTGATTAAATAAAGGGAACCTCTGCTCTTCCCTTTGCTCACCTCCCATCCTTCCCCAGCCTCTCCTAGGCTCGAGTGGGTTAGTTCTCCAGAATGCCCGAAAGGCCAGCAGGCCAGGGTCTCAGAAGTTGGGTTCGTTTTTTTGGTTGGGTTGGCCGGCTAAGGATGCAGGATTTGTGTTGGGTCTTGAATAAGTAGCTGGGGAGGAAGGTAGAGAGCTGCAGGCTGAGCGACTCAGAACAAAGAGCTGGGAGGGCACTGGCACCCTTGTCTGGCTTGAAGTTTATCTGCAGGGGAAACACGGTGGCATCAGCTTACCTCTGGGTGTGTTTGAAGTGGCGGTTCTGGTTGGGGTGTGTGCATGTGTGTGATTTCTTTATTTGGTCGTACAAATAGCAAGATTTATTTATACCACTCCTTTCCCTGGTTTCAGAGAAAGTGTCTGGGGATTGGAGTTGAAGTGATCCTGGAGCTTGAGTATTTTTTTTTTTTTTTGTACTGGGAACTGAACCCAGTGTTGCTTTACCATTGAACTACATCCCTACTCCTCTTTATTTTATATTTTGAGACAGTGTCTTGCTAAGTTTCCCAGGCTGGCCTTGAACTTTCGATCCTCTTGCCTTAGTCATTGGTCTTACTGGCTTGCACTACTGCCGGGCCAGAGTTAGAGCTTTTAAATTGCTTAACTGACTGCTAGCTACACAGTTTATGAAACTACTTATTTTGTCCCTGTGAGTCTTTTTATTTTTTTTAATATTTATTTTTTAGTTTTAAGTGGATACAATATCTTTATTTTACATTTATGTGGTGCTGAGGATCGATCTTAGTGCCTCGTGCATGCTAGGTGAGCACTCTACCACTGAGCCACACCCCCAGCCCCTGGCCCTGAAGTACGTGTCATCCATTACCTTCTCTGTTTTACCACTGAGGCTACCAAGCACAGAGAAGTTAAGTAACTTGCTCATAATCACACAACTAGTCAGTGGGAGAGTTAGGTTTTGAACCCAAATCTTTGCAAAACCCAAGTTCTTTTTCCTGTTAGCTCTGGCAGACAAGGGTATTCAGAGTGAGGGTGACTAGATGGAGGGTGTGGGGTCTAGTGTCTGTCTGAACTATTAATCCTTTTCCTCTCTACTTTGCCATCCTCAATCCACTTATTGTCTTTGAGCCTCCTGGCAAAGTTCAGTTTTTAAGAGGACTAGAAAGAATGGGCTGAAACCACATCAAAAGTGGTGCAGGTGAGACGTCTAAACCGGTAGAATGGGTTCTCAGGAGAGAAGAGCCCAACGTGTAATTTGTAGACAGCGGGATAAACGTGGGCCCTATCTGTGGCAAAGGGTTTTAGAGAGGTTCAGAGTTTGCTTGAGGTATTATGTCTTTGTCTCCTAAATATGTCCCTGTCACGCACTGGCTTTGACATGGGAATATTGTCAAGCATCACTAGCCTACGGATTACCTCCACATAACTCTGGGAGGAGGATGGATGACTGGATTTCACACTGACTTTATCTCCCTGTAGTCACAGTTTCCCTGACAGTGGGCAGGCATATTCCTTTACTGCATGGTATCAGTTACTTTCTCATTTTCAGGTTGCTGATGGCCTAGAGTAGCTGGAGAAAAGCTAGCTATACAGAGTAAATCCGCTTTAGCTCTTAATTGGTTTCTCAGCCGCATTTGACCTGGTTGACTTTGTTCTCCCCTTGAAACCTTCTTGGGTTCTTGGCTTCCCTGAGACCCCACTCTTCCAGCTCCTCTGGTCTGGTCTTCTCAGCCCCTTTTCTTCTGGACACATGTGCAGTTTGGAGTTCTCTGGGCCCTTACTCGGTCCTCTCTGTGAGGGACTCTCTTCCTTCTGGTGGCTCTGCGCGTGGTCTGTGCCTCTAGCTCAGACTGTCCTCAGAGTCCAGCTTCTCTTCTGCTCAGCTATCTTGCAGCTATGAGCTTTGCATGTGGGAAACAGCTTACCTTCCTCCTCCCCAGATTGGCTTGCTTTTTACTCTTTCCTCCAAGATTTGTGGCGTGATCGTCTTCTCCTGTGCTCAGGCCAGGGGTTCTTGATTCTCCCTCTCTGTCATCCGGTCCTTCCTCAGGTCCTGTGGATTCCATCACCAACATGTGTCTCAGACGTGACATTTGTCCCTCTTTGGTGCTTTACCCGTGGCCCAGTCTTCACTCCCACGGTACCTCCTTACTGATCCCTATTTCTACTTTTCCCTCTTTCCAGTCCCTGTCTGCAGAGCTTCCTGTTGCCTTAGAGTAAACCTGGGCTCTCCACTTGGCTGTCCGGCCTCCATAACCCTCTCCTGACGTCAGCTCTGGCTCCATTGGCCTCTTTTGTTCTTTAAATGCACATAGCTCTTCCCTGACTTCGGGATTCCTACCCGGGATTCCTCTGCCCTGTGCTCTTTCCCTTCCTCCTTTTACTCCTCGGGCAAGAGCTCTACCCCTGAACTACACCCCCGACCCTTTAAAAAATTTTAATTGAGACAGGTCTGAGTTGCCTAGGCTGGCCTCAACCTTGTGATCCTTCCGCCTTCGCCTCCAGAGAGCCTGGGATGACGGGTCTCCTCGGTTTAAAGTAGCTCCACGTACTTGTCTCTCTTCTTTTCCTCCCAATATGCTGATATGGTGGCTTACATTTACCTGCTTACTTGGGTAGGGCACTTCTTATCTCTAGACCGTGAGCTCAGGCTCTGTTAGACCACTGTATACCCCGGGCCTAGCAAAGTATATAGTTCATATATAGCATACAGAAGGTGCTTAAAACAGGTTTGGTGAATCAGTGGATGAAGAAAGGAAATAAGTGCTCAGGGATGAGGTTGACTGTTAACTAGGGTCAGAGAGGAAGACGCCATTGGGGCTGGGGTAGCTGGGGCTCTGGCGAGTGCGTTAAGGATGATGAGTAGGACTTGGGGAAGAACAGAGGAATGGTAACCCCTTCCTGCAGAGTTAGAAGGTGCAGTGCAGGAGGAGAGTCTACCCCTCAGCCCATAAATGGACAGATAAACTTACATCTTGCCTATTCCAGGACTTTAGGCTTTTGGAAAATGGTTTCTACTTGTTTTTTCTTTTTCTTTTTTTTGGCTTGGAGACTTAAACCTAGGGCCTAACACACGCTGGGCAGGTGTTGTACCATTGAGCTATACCCCCAGCCCCTCTACGTGTCTTTGACTCCCACCCCTCATGGTACCTGGTGATGACTCCCCCCCAACACACACACACACACACACACACACACACACACACACAGCCTCAAGGAGAGCGCTCAGCCTGTGCTGGAGAGTAACCGTACCTTTGAAGTAGGTGCTGCTGCTACTAAGAGCAGCAGCCGGAGACAGTCCCTTGTGGACACACTCAGAAATTGTGAGTAGGGCAAGGAGGAGGGAGAGGCCCGGGGTGGCCTCTCTATAGATGCCAGTTCCTTTTTCCTTTCTTTTGTTTCTGTTTTCTTGTTTCGGTTCTGGGGATTAAACTCAGGGGTTTTTCTCCCACTGAGCCACATCCCCAGCCTTTTATTTTTGAGACAGGGTCTTGCTAAATTGCTGAGGTTCTTGCTAAGTTCCACAGGCCGGCCTTGACTTTGCAATCCTCCTGTGTCAGCCTCCTGAGTCACTAGGATTGCAGATGAGTGCCACTGCATCCGGCTCCCTTGCTGCTGGCATTTCCCCCCATCCCTGAGCCTGGCACAGTTGGAGGTGGGGGCCTCTTCCTGGCAGGCAGGGCAGGAGGAACTGAGCTTGTTGGATGGAGCTGGAACGTGGGGGGAAGTATTCTGGGCCATTGCTAGGCTTATCCGAGCTTCCTGTGGCTGCCCTTTGGGGATGGTCTTGCTCTCCGTCCTGACCCACTAACCCGCTGTTCCCCTCTTCAGGAGCGCCGCTTGATTTTCTCTGAGAAAAGCCCACCCTTCCAGCAAAATAGAGTCCCTCAGGGTGACGGTTGACTTCCTAAAGGTGCCTCTTGGCCTGAAGAAGCCGGTGCTGAAGGAGGTGGCTGTGGGGCCCCCCAAAAGGCCCCAGCCTGCGGCCCTGGAGCGCTACAAGGCGCGGCGTTCGGACGCCATGGACACCGAGTCCCAGTACTCGGGCTACTCCTACAAGTCGGGCCACTCCCGCAGCTCCCGCAAGCACAGGTGGGAATGTGCACGGGAGTGACCCGGTGGTGGAGGGAGGGCTGGGGCCATGGAGAGGTGGGCACGTGCCAGTGTGGGGGCCTGCTGGAAAGAAGCGGACCCTCTTGACTTTCTGTGCCTGTAACTCTGGCTTCCTGCTGTAGGGACCGCCGGGACCGACACCGCTCGAAGAGCCGAGATGGGAGCCGTGGGGACAAGTCGGTCACAATCCAGGCTCCAGGAGAGCCCTTGCTGGACAATGAGTCCACGCGGGGGGATGAACGGGTGAGCATCAAGGAGATGAAGCGGTCCAGTCTGAATGTTTTCAGGTTGCCCCTTGGAGAAACAAGAGGTTCTAGCAGGTTCTACCAGAAACCCGGTGTCTTCAGACAGAGGCCGAGTCAGCAAGGCTATCTTGTTATACTTCTGTGGCTTAGTGTCCCAAGGTAGGACTGTTGCAGTAGAATTCAGGAAACTGGAGTGGAAATCCTTTGGAGGCAGTGGCCTCTTTTGTATCTTGAGAGACAGGAATGACCTGGCTGGGTGATGGGAACTGCCTCTTGGGCTCCTTTTGAACTGATGCCAGCCACTTAAGCTGGTTGGAGTCTAGATTAGGAGAGTGTTGGTGGAGGGTGGCCCTGGACAGGGGGTGCTACCTTGGGTTTTCCTTGAGCCTTTAGGTGTCAGACTCCTCTGGTGTCTGTACTCTTGCGCCCTCTGGTGTCAGCTTGCTGCTCAGGATCACCTAGGTCCTGGGGAGTGGAGGTGTGGTCCGAAAGCGGGAGGGAGAAGTGAGGCTGAGTGGATGAGCCAGGGAAGAGAGTTCCACAGGACAGGGTAAGCACTTGCCCTTGTCCTAACCACGGTGGCCTACTGTGCTCCTCTGTAGGGAGCACAGAGGGCCAAACCCAGCCCTGGCATACAACAGGGGCAGGATTTGAGATGACAGGTGAAGTTTCTTAAGTTTCATTCCTCGTGTTCTTTCTTCTTGGGAGCATCTTACAGGGCTGGAGACTCCAGCTCCATATTCCTTAGAAGAAATCTCTATGGCTGACATTGGAAATCCCTGGGTCTTGGGAGCAGATCAATATCTGAAGAAAATATAGTTTTTCACCTCTTTCCCAGTGCCTTCTCCCTAGGACTTGGCTTCCTGGGTTCTTAAAGTGACCCTGAGACATGATCTGGGTCATGTCTGTTATTGAAGAGGAGTTCCCAAGCCCTTGGTCCTGGAGAAGGAAGGCAGTGTGTTTAGGGGTCATTGGGTCAGGAGTAGACCCAGTTCCTTGAGCTGAGAGCAGTCAGTGTGTCTACTTTTTATTTCCAGATCAGAGTCTTCCCCCATCCTTGGGAGAGGATATTCCTCATTGTCCCTAACCACTGGCCTGCCAGTTGGTCTGCTACATTCCCCACCTCCAGAGGGGAATCCTATGTTCTGAATCCCGTGGGTGTCAGGATCCAGGCGGTCTCAGGAGTGAAGGTTGTGGGAGCTGAAGATCCTGCTGATCTATGGGACTCCTCTATGGGACGGGCTCCAGTCACTGCAGAGAAACAGCTTGAGCAGAGCATACTTAGAAGGGCATCTGGGGACCTTAGCCTGTCTACCCCTGGCTTCCAGGATCAGGTAGTCCATGTGCTGTGGGCATTCAGATGGCCCAGCAGAACTTCTCCACAGAGACCTACAGTGACCCCCCAAGTCTGTACGTGCCCTCCATGCTCTGCCCTGGTCATTCACCATCCCCCTCTTCTCTCTGGTATCTTCTGCACTACTTTTGTCAGGCCACTGCCTTAATCAGAAATCTTTAGTCGCTCCCCGTGCCTGCAGGAGGGCTTGTAGCTTGGAATGACCTCAACAAGCCCCTCCTGCTGCTCTGGGCCTCACTTTCTTGGCCATGCTGTGCTCTGCTCCTATACTTGGGTCCCCAGCTCTTGCTATTCTGGAGGTTCCTGCTCCCCCTCAGCTTCTGCTCGATAGTATGGAAAGCTGCCAACTGGAAGGGACTCAGAGACGGGACCTCTACAACTTTAACGTTTGAGAGATTCACGGGGATCTTGTTAAACGCCAGTTCTGCTTCAGTGGATGTGGGCTAGGCCTGCAGATCTGCATTTCTAACAAGCTCCCCGGTGATGTCCACACTTCCAGTCCACAGAGCACATTCTGAGAGCCGACCCTTAGAGATCAGTTAGTTCCGAGATTCTCAATCTCTGATGAACATTAGAATTATCTGGGGAGCTTTTTATAAAAAAAAAGTTGACAAGCACATTTCACCCTGCTCTAATTGGTATCTTTTCCAAGCTCCCTGGGTGATTCTAATGGGTACAGCTGGGGCTGGGAACCACAGACCCACTTTTATTTAATTCAGTCCAACATTTTCATGTCACCCACTGCCAGGGATCACTTCAGGTCCCATCATTCCTTGGAAGCCTGACTGTTTTGCTTGGCGAGTCTGGCCTTAAATCCTTGTCTCTGCCTGCGCAGCTCCCTTGACATTCGTCCCAGGCGTCATACTCTGAGGGTCTCTGCTGCATGGGCAGTGTTTTCTCTCCCACTGATTGGTGTACAGCTCCCCGAGAGCCCAGCTCTTAGAGTTCAGTATCTGCGGAAGCCAGCCTTGGCTGCACAGGAGAGCTCAATGAATACTTTGTAGGGATTGAACCGAGGGGCCACTGAGTTACATCCACAGCTCTTTTTATTTTTTTGAGTCAGGGTCTCACTAAATTTCCTGGACTGGCCTTGTACTTGCTACCCTCCTGCCTCAGCCTCCCGAGTATCTGGGATCATGGGTGTCCCTGCCCAGATGACGGTTGCATCCTTATCAGTTTCCCTCTCTTCTTTCTGCCTCTCCTTTCCCATGTGTTGCTGACTCTGCTCTGTCTCCTCTTTTCCCTTCTCCACCTCCTCTCCCTGTCCTTTAATCCACCTTGTGCTGCCCCCTCCTGTCTACAGGACGACAACTGGGGAGAAACCACCACGGTAGTCACGGGTACCTCTGAGCACAGCATCTCCCACGATGACCTCACACGAATCGCCAAGGACATGGAGGACAGTGTTCCACTGGACTGCTCCCGTCACCTGGGTGTGGCTGCAGGGGCCACGCTGGCGCTGCTCTCCTTCCTCACCCCGCTGGCTTTCCTGCTGCTACCCCCACTGCTGTGGCGGGATGAGCTGGAGCCGTGCGGGACGGCCTGCGAGGGCCTCTTCATTTCAGTGGCCTTCAAGCTGCTCATCCTGCTGCTGGGCAGCTGGGCTCTGTTCTTCCGCCGGCCCAAGGCCTCGCTGCCCCGGGTCTTCGTGCTGCGCGCCCTGCTCATGGTGCTCGTCTTCCTGCTCGTGGTCTCCTACTGGCTCTTCTACGGCGTGCGCATCCTGGATGCCCGGGAGCGCAGCTACCAGGGCGTGGTGCAGTTCGCGGTGTCACTGGTGGACGCCCTGCTCTTCGTGCACTACTTGGCTGTGGTCCTGCTGGAGCTGCGGCAGCTCCAGCCCCAGTTCACGCTCAAGGTCGTGCGCTCCACCGACGGGGCCAGCCGCTTCTACAACGTTGGCCATCTCAGGTACGAGTGCTTGGGAGTAGGCGAGATGTGCACATGGAGGAAGGAGGGTGCGGAAGGAGAGGGTTTCAGGAGTGGTGGTGGGGAGGCCAGAAGTGATGGGTTGGCAGGGCTAGGTGGAAGGTGTTGAGTACTTTTGCACGTAGTAGGTTTTCAACATGTTTGTTGCTGAATGGGAAGGTCATGTGCAGTGCTGTAGGCAAGATGCCAGGGACAGTCACTGAGTTGGGACCAATCAGGCAATCGGAGATGAGGAATCTTAGGGGAGGATCCATCCAGGGCACATCCCCTGGGTCATGAACATCACCTTTCCTAGAGGCACAAGAAGCTGACCCTGGCTAGAGAAAGGACCCTCAGAGGAAGAGAGATGGAGGTTAAGTGGGAGGATAAGTCATCTCCCACCAGATTTATTGGTAGGGTGCTCCCCGTACCCCTAGGCAGTAGAGTATCAGAACCTCCTTGGGAAGATGCAGGAGGAAGCCGAGGGCACCCTTCGCTGGGAACTCAGGCCCAGCGCCCTTTCTCCCCCAAGCTTCAGCATGGCAGGGAGGAGCGAGTGACCCAGCTCTGGGAATGGTTGGGAGCCTGGTAAGTAGACGTCAGGCTTGAGCCAGGCTTCCTGGAAGCAGCTTGTCTCCGTCATGTCCCCTCCTGCCCTGCCAACCTGCCCTGATGTGTGCCTTTCCCTGTACCCCTGTCTGCCCCTTCTCCCTCCCCGTCCTGCCCTCTCCCCCACAGCATCCAGCGCGTGGCAGTGTGGATCCTGGAGAAGTATTACCATGACTTCCCTGTCTACAACCCTGCCCTCCTCAACCTGCCCAAGTCCGTCCTGGCCAAGAAAGTGTCTGGCTTCAAGGTGTATTCTCTCGGAGAGGGTGAGCGGCCCTGCTCCTCCGCCCCTCCCGGCCTCTTCTAAGCAGGACTCCACGTGGCTTCCTCTCTCTCTCTCTCTCTCTCTCTCTCTCTCTCTCACGCCTTTCTCCTTCCCTTTTCCTTTCTCCAGCCCATGTCCCAGCCCCTTCTGTCCTGTCATTTTCCTTGACTTCAGGTGGCTGGTCCTAGTTGCTGATTCTACTTGCTCCCGCTTTATACTACGGTGTGTCTCCCCAATCTGCCTCCCCTGTGTCTGCTTATCGGCTCTGGTCTCAGCCCTTTGGCTCACCTGAGCCCAGGAGGCACATGGGCAGGACTTCTGCCCTTCTGGTGCCTTCCTGGTTGCTTTTCCCCAGCCTCTCCAGAGGGAATGGGTGGTATTGCTGGGTGGGGGGAAGAGCTTCCTCTAAACACAACGGGCTGTGTCTCCAGAGCTCCTGGAGTGAGGAAAGAGGCCACACTCTGATGTGACCGTCGTCTCTATCCTGATCCTGTGCAGAAAACAGCACCAACAACTCCACAGGCCAGTCTCGGGCTGCGATCGCAGCGGCGGCCCGGCGGCGGGACAACAGCCACAATGAGTACTACTACGAAGAAGCTGAACACGAGCGCAGGGTGCGCAAGCGCAGGGCCAGGTGGGTCCCTGGGGGAGAAGAGGGGTGGGGTGGGGTGGGGTGGAGTGAAGGGTGGTGTTGACCCTGGGGTAAGCTGAGGAGAGGAAGCCCGAGGGACTTCTATGACTATTTGAAGTAGGTGAGCTGTGATGATGTGGGGTATGCTTGTCCTTAGTGCTGCTCTAACAGGTGACCAGAAACCAGCAACTAAAAGCAGCCTGTTTATCATCTCCTGTTCCGTGGGTCAGGTTCAGGCTTGCTGGACCATCTTCTTAAGTCTCAAGGCTGAAATCAAACCTCACCCTGAGCCTGGGCTTCTCCTCCAAGCTCACTGACTTTTCTTTTCTTGGTAGTACCAGGGCAGCACCCAGGGACACTCTGCCACTGAACTTCATCCCAAGCCCTTTTTAATTTTTATTTTGAGACAGGATCTCTCAAAGTTTCCCAAGGTGGCCTGGAACTTGTGATCCTCCTGCCTCGGCATCCTGAGTAGCTGGAATTACATGCATGTACCACCCCACCCAGTGCTCACTGACTTTGGCAGAATCACCTCCTTGTCCTGCCACCCTACAGGCAGCATGACAGTTGGCTTTTCCAGTGGGAGGAGTCTCAGACTTATTTTGCCACCAGCGGGAGAAAACCGCTTCTGAAGAACTCATGTGATTAGATCAGGCAGAACAGGATAATCTTATTTTAAAGTTAGCAAACATGGCCCTTGAATTACATCTGCAAAACGTTCTGAGGTTAATCGGGGTGTGGTGATGCATGCCTATAATCCAATGACTCAGGAGGCTAAGGCAGGAGGATCAAAGTTTGAGGCCAGCCTGGGCAACGTGGTACCACCCTATCAAAATAAAAAATAAGAGTTGGGGATGTAGTTCTGTGGTAGAGTGCTCCTGGATTTAACCTCCATTCTTGAAAAAAAAAAAAAATACTGAGATGATTGAATCATGAGGGAGTGGAACTCCAGGGAGCATTTTTGCATTCTGCCTACTACAGTGGGGTAGTGGCTTCTAAAGATGTGAACCTTATCCGAAACAGCAGGCTGGCTGCGCTTCTATCAATAGATCTTGAAGGCTTAGCATATGGGGCTTTTTTTGTCTGCAAAAATAAGGTTCTTGTGTCTATATTTTGGTAAACTTTTTTTTTTTTTTTTTTTTTTTTTTTTTTGGTGGTGCTGGAGATTGAATCTAAGCTCTTGTACATGCTAGGCAAACTCTATTACTGAGACACTTCCCCAGCCTGGTCCATTTTTAAAGGCTATCCTCACCTATCCCTTTTCCCTAATGTGAACTTCAATCATGCCTGAAAAAACTTTCTCTCTGCCTACTGCCGTCAGGTCCCACCTGGGTCTGTTGGGATTTCGTGGGAGAGGAGCAGAGAGCCTGGGACCATTCATTCTACCCTCCATCCCTTCTCCCACATTATCTCCAGACTTCAAGAAGGGGAGGCAGCCCTTGCTCTGTCCTTACAAATGAAGCTGGTGTCCCCTGGAGTAGAATAAAGATCAGCAACTCCATTCCTCTGACGTTCCTACATGAGTTCGGTTGTCTCAGAAATGGCCCTCCCAGGGTCATTTCTAGGAGAGGGAGGGGCAAGTGCTGGGGAGTGATATTGGCCAAATTATATTGTTATACTGTTTGCATGTATGAATATGGAACTACAGCTCCCATCATTAGATAAAACTAGAGTGCACCTATTAAAAGATGGGTGGGGGGAGGAACGGCCCTTCTTCTACCCCTTTGCCTTCTGCCCCGACTAGGGTCTTTGGATCTCATGTGCTGCCACCACCATTCTTGGCACATAGGGGCCCTTTTCTTCTCCCATTACCTTGCTTGGAACCGAAAGACAGCTTTTTGCTTTGTGTTCCTGAGATAGAGATGTTCTTTTAAAAAAGAACTTGCTGAAGAACTCCGGGAAAGCAAAGAAGCAGCAGAAATTGTAGGTCTTCACAGTGTGCTCGTACCTAGCCTAGGGTCCAGCCTCGGCTCATTGAAGGTTCCAGGTCCCTGGGTTCTGGTGACTGGGCCATAGGCCTCCTTTCCTTGTCCTGCTCTTAGACCACATGGGTTTTTATTGTTTTTTTGGACTTCAGAAAATTGTATTACTTAGCCTTTTTAGCTTTTAACATATTGTCATCTTAGGTTTCTTTACAGTCCTTTCTTCTATTTTCCCTCTTCCCTAATCCCTATCCTCCGTCTCTCCATGGTAGGCACTCACTAGTGTGTCTGATTTCCTTAAAACCTGTATATATTCTGTACAACTTGATTTTTGTATGCTTTTTGTATAAATTGACTTTCCCCCTGCTTCTCCTTTAACACTATAGTTTTGAGACTTATCCATTATTGGCTATACACCCCGTTTGTTGCATAGTGTTTCGTAGAATTTTCCCAATGTACTATATGAAATTTGGATTATAGTCCTTTTCTATTTTGACAGAGTCTGCCACGTGACTAGCGCTGACTTCATGAAAGAAGGTTCAATTCATAAGTAATTGCTAGGGAGTTTTAAATTTAAAAGAGACAAGACTCTCATTACCTTTAATACCCGTTCTGGGACGCTTCTCCTAGCTCCTGCCTCCAGCCACCTAATGCGGTGGCGAGGTTTACAGAAGAGTCTAGTGAGAGAGGGAGAGCACGCTAGGGAGTGGGCTTTTATTGGGGAACAAAAAATTCCAGGGAAAATCCCATCCAATGAAGGTTAAGGGGGGCAGCATCCTAAGGTCAGGGGCAACGATTGGGTCTTCAGGGCAGTGGCCAGACACACCTCTGCACGGACAAGTCCTCGGACCTGGAGAAGGGTGGGGAAGGCTCTGACACAGCTGTGTCTAAGCGCCTCTCACCCAGCCAGGGAGGTAACTCAAATCACGTGCGAGGATGGCCTCCCACAACAGAGAAATAGTATCTTACTTAATTTTCATCTTTCTGAGCCAGTGCCTTCTTTATGTATATTTTAATCTCTCAGGCCTCTTGTGAATTGTCTGTTCATCTCTTTTGCCCATTTTTCTAAAGAGTTCTTGCCTTTTTCTTCTTAATTTATAGCAAATTATTTGCATATTCTAGGTGTCAATCCCTTGTTGGTTTTTAAATGCTACATACATGCCCCACACCCATCCGAGGTTACTTAATGTTGCCCATGCCATTGTGGCTGAATAGAAATCTGTCATTTTAAATTAGTAATATCAGGCTGGGGATGTGGCTCCAGCGGTAGTGCGCTCGCCTGGCTTGTACAGGGCGCTGGGTTCGATCCTCAGCACCACATAAAAATAAAATAAAGATGTTGTGTCCACCGAAAACTAAACTAAACTAAACTAAAATAAATATTAAAAAATTCTCTCTTTCTTTAAAAAAATTAGTAATATCTATTACTTTTTTTTTTCTTTTGTGGTGCTGAGGATTGAACCCAGGGCCTTGTGCGTGCGAGGCAAGCACTCTCCCGACTGAGCCGTATCCCCAGCCCAGTAATATCTGTTACTTTTTGACATGATTAAGTGTGGTGTGTGGAGGGTGGTCCTATTTAGGAAGGCTTTTCCTAGGGTTTGACGGGATGCTTGTTCTTTCCTGTAACATGAGTCATAGTTGTCTCTCTGAGTTTGCCACCAGATTTGTCCTCTGACTCTCTGGGCTGTGGCCCCTGAGCTCTGGTTGCTTCTTGCCCTTGGTGGCAGAAAGCCCCCCATTCCTCAGCCTGTGGAGCTTGTGCTGCTTCAGGGAGGGCACAAAAGCCTGCCCTTGCTCAGGCCCTGTGGTTGAAGCCAGTGGAGAGGGCAAAGATGTGAGGCGGGCATCTGTCTCCACCCTCTGGTCCCCCAGGCTCGTCGTAGCCGTGGAGGAGGCCTTCACTCACATCAAGCGACTGCAGGAGGAGGAGCAGAAGAACCCCAGGGAGGTGATGGATCCCCGGGAGGCAGCCCAGGCCATCTTTGCATCCATGGCCCGTGCCATGCAGAAGTACCTTCGGACCACCAAGCAGCAGCCTTACCACACCATGGAGAGTATCCTGCAGCACCTGGAATTCTGCATCACGCACGACATGACCCCCAAGGTGGGCCCGCGGCTCCTAGTGTCCTTCCTCTCTCCCCAGCTTCTGGTCCTCTTCCTGTCCACCTTCACTTTCTTTTGTTGTTCTTTTTTTTTTTTTTTTTTTTTTTTTTTTGCAGTATTAGGGCATCACTGAGCTCTACTATAGCCCCAGTCCTTTTTACTTTTTATTTTGAGGCAGGGTCTTGCTAAGTTGCTGAGGGTAGACTTAAACTTGTGATTCTTCTGCCTCAGTCTCTCATGTTGCTCAGATTACAAGCATGAGACCCCACACTCAGCCTCCCTTTATTCCCTATTTCTCGCCTCATTCTACCTCTCTCTCTCTCTCTCTCTCTCTCTCTCTCTCTCTCTCTCTCTCTCTCTCCTCTGCCTCCTCCTCCTTATCATCTCTTTTCTCATCCCTACCTCCTCTACCCTGTCTGCATGGAGTAAAGTCCTTAGGTAGATGAAGCAAAGGTGGACTTCAGAACTAATTGGGGGAAGACAGACCTGTTTCTCATTTTTATAAGGACTCTGGAATTTCCAGATGCAAAGTCCCACCTTTACCTGTGACCCCTTTCACCTCCCAGATGGTCTTTGACCTGTGCTCATTTTCAGCCATTGCCCACCACACAACTCAATTGCTAGTTTCCTAGATTGGCTTTCCCTGAGCTGCTCTTCATGAACAGGAGACTAAAGATGTAACCTGTCCCCTGCTAGCTCCCTTGTACTGCAGACCTGCTCGCGCTGATTATACAAGATATATGGGAGGGAGGGAAGGAAAAATGAGGGAGGGCTTGTCTAGATCACAGCACAGAGGACGGGGGTCAGGGGACCCAAGTTCAGTCCTGACTCTGTGGAGCCATATCATTTCTTTTTTTTTTTTTTTAAAGAGAGAGTGAGAGAGGGAGAGAGAGAGGAGAGAGAGAGAATGTTAATATTTATTTATTTTTTTATTTTATCGGCGGACACAACATCTTTGTTGGTATGTGGTGCTGAGGATCGAATCTGGGCCGCATGCACGCCAGGCGAGCGCGCTACCGCTTGAGCCACATCCCCAGCCCCGAGCCATATCATTTCTACGGGTGTTGTCTTTTTTATCCATAAATCAATTCTGCTCTGACATTCCGAGATATTAGTTCATACGCAGCGTGAGCCTGGGGTCATGCTAGGTGTTTTTGGAAGCTGTGCCCAGGAGATGAAGGACAGTGGGTGGGTGAACAGATTCCTAGGCAGTCTCTTCTCCCCTCCTCAGGCTTTCCTGGAGCGGTACCTGGCAGCTGGACCCACCATCCAGTACCACAAGGAACGCTGGCTGGCCAAACAGTGGACACTGGTGAGCGAGGAGCCGGTGACCAATGGGCTTAAGGATGGCATCGTTTTCCTCTTAAAACGCCAGGACTTCAGCCTGGTGGTCAGCACCAAGAAGGTGCCATTCTTCAAACTCTCCGAGGAATTCGTGGATCCCAAGTCACACAAGTTTGTCATGAGGCTGCAATCGGAGACCTCAGTGTGATCATGCAACTGCAGGGGAGTGGGAGACTCGGGGGCTTCTGCGGGGCGGGAGAGGGGCTTGGTTCTCAGGCCCCGCCACGTTCCCGCTGCCCTTTTCCCTCTTGCTCTTGTTTTTTTACTTGAATTAACTCACCCCTCGCCCTGTCTCCTTCCCTCTTCCTTACTTTGCCCACGTGAACCTGGAGAGATCATCCTGCTGTTAACAGTACCTGGGAACCCCCCCTGCCCCCACTTTTATATCCCTCCAGGCCCTGCAGGAATCAGTGCCTCATCTCCTCCTTTTCCCTAGATGTTGGTCCCTTCTGAAAGGGCCCAGGCCCTCTTGATTGTCCCTTCCCTTCCCACGCCCCCACTCTCAAGCCCAAGTCCTTCTAGCCGTTCTCTCCAGTGGCCCATGACAGGTTTTTCTCCAGGGGTATGGCTTTGACCCCAGAGAGCCGCAGTGCCAAACTCCTCCAGGGCAGTGGATATCTCCCCCGCTGCCCCTTCACCCCACTCATAACAAACCCAGAGTTCTCGGGCAGGGATGCTCCGGCCACAGAGCCCAAGAGTTAGGAGCCTCCCTGTAGCGTGATTTGCTCCCAGCTACCCTCCCCCATCCACATATATTTAGAGCAAGGGAAAATCCCGTCCTTCACCTGGAAGTCTCCACCTGCCAGCTCTGATGGTATGATCTGATGGTCTGATCACACGTGACCACAGGCAGACTGAGGCGGAAGGCCTCTGACCACTTCACCAGGGCCCTGGGGGAAAGTCCAGTGGCCTTAGGATAGAGCCTTGAGGTCAGAGACACTTGTCACTGCCCCCTGCCCTCTCCACCTGCCCTGACCTTCCTTCTGACTCTTCTCCACGAAGGACAGACTCACTGGCGAACAGTCCCTGACTCACACCGTGGTCTCGACAGATGCTTTGCTTCTCTGCACCAGCCGCCCCAATCCTGCTGACTTCTCTTGGCTCCCGAGACCTGTTGCCTCATCTGTTTTTGGGGGAGGAGCCTGCAACTCCTCCTTGTTCCCTGCCTTAAGTCCAGTTCTTTGCCTCAGGGGTCTCTTTTCCATGGCCTTCCAGGGTCCCCCCCTCTCCTGTTCTCCTCTGGTTCTCTGGGCACTGTATTGGGGTGAGAGACCAGGATTACTGCCTTTTGTGGGTACATAACCCTTCACCCCATTTTAGCTTCCATCACCTTTGCACCAAATCTGAATTCTCTCAACAGTTTAGGTCTCATTGTGAGCAAAATTCACTGGCACCCTAATGCATATTTTCAGAGTAAATTTGAGCTTATACATGAGATACCATCAATGATGTACCAAGGGGGATAGAAGTAGGAAGCGCCCATTTAGATATCCTTCTAGGATCCACATAAGAACTGTTCTTATGGCTGAGTCATGCCCCTGGGCCCATTCTTTAAATAACGCACAATTCTCCTGGATAGGCCCCTCTCTTCCCTGGGAAATTTGCCGGTACTTTCCTTGTAAAGCACATTCTGGGATAAGATGCCCGTTGAGCTCTCACCTGGGAGGCTTTGTCTCTGTCGTGATAACCTAGTGATTGGAATTTCTCCTGTCCTTTCTGAAAAGGCACATCTCTCTACCTACCATGTAGCTGGTTTGTCAGTCAGTGCTTTTCTTGTCCCTGGTCCCCAGCAGGGGGCCTCTAGATTAGCACTGAGCTGGGGCTGGGGACCTCGGATAGGCCCATGTGAAATATATGCTGTCCTGGGGGGTCCTGGGAGAGGTATCTTATGTTAAAATAAAATCTGGTTTCAGAGGAGTCCCTCTGGGTCACATAAATACCTCACTGTCCTGGAGAACAAGACCCGGATGGTGACTGAGGTCATTGCCTTTGTGGGCAACAGCAGGGTGTATGTCGTGTGGTTTGGGTGCGTTGGGTGCGTGGCTAGGGTGGACGGAAGGAAATTATTTGTGATCATGGTTGCTGCCCTAAGTTAGGGACAGGGGGAGTGTTTATTTTAAGAACCTGCCATGTTTTTAATCACTGTGATTTTTTCATTCCTTTTTCCTAAAAAACAAACAGAGAAACCATTCTTCCCCCCCCCACCCCCCCCAACTCTTTCTCTAAGCACTAAGGGCTGTGACTGAGAATGGTAGTGTTTTGGTCCTTTGCGTCAGAACTGTGGTATCTTTGTCTTTTTTTGGTTATTATTATTAATATTTTTTTTTAAATGTCAGGATGAATTGTCAAGTGTATGGCTGTGCGGGTGTCCTTCTTCTCCCGTATGGGAATTGTCTTCATGCTGTGAACTGCTGGGGGATGGGCAGCTGGTCCCTATGCGCAGTTTCCCCCAACCAGGCCGGTCCCACGGTCCCACGCTCTCTGGGTTTTCCATTCTTCCTGGGAGGGGGTGTGCCCACGTGGGGCAGCTCTGCTCCATCCCCACAGGGGATGCTGGGATACTGTGCTGGGCATCTCCAGTGCTGTTGTTTCTATGACTACGGGCATCCTCGCTGCTCCCCAGCACACCTTCTTGGCCTTCCTTTTCATGGCCTTGGAATGCTTTCTCCCCTCCCTAGCACACCAGGACACTGTGCCTCGGTCCTTCACCTACCTCGCCACTCTGCCACTGTCCCCATTGGTTCCCTTCTCCTTAAGTGGTATTTTTGTCTCTCATTTATTCTTGTCTATGTCCCTGTAGTCTCTCACTTTCTCCTTGCCATCCCCCTGCATTTCAACCCTTAATTGTTGGCTTCCCCAGCCCACTCAGCATTCCCATGGCAAACCCTGGTGAAGCACCCGTGGTGAGACTTTGGATCCCCGGAAGCTTCTCATCCGAGACATGTTCCCAGGGTTTGTGTTTCTCTTCTCTGCTGGGCCCAGATGAGCTCCCTTTCTTCTTTGTGGTGTGTCTGTTGGTCTGTCTTCTCTCCTCTGCCCTCCCCTTGGGGCAGTATCTGCTGTTGGACTAAGTCCTGGTGTGTGACTGTTGTGATTTTGTTCTCTGTGCAAAAGGAAGGGGCTTCTGGAGTCTCTTTCAAGTGAGATTGTAAATGTAGAATTTTCCACTGTTGGATCTAGATTTTTTCCTTTTTTTCCTTTTCTTTCCTTTCTTTCTTTTTTTTTTTTTTTTTTTGGGTTACAGAGCTGAGACATTGTGCATGCATGTAGAAAATTGTAAAATGTAAATTTTTTTTTTAATATATAAAAAGCTTTGTTTTTACAGTTTGCAGTGGATCTAAACATTATGGCAATTATAGGGATTTTTTTCTTAAACATAGGAAACTAAAACTGTATAAATTTTTTTTATATATAAAATAAAGACATTTGACTTTTGTGGGGGCATTCTGTTGCTTTTCTTTCTTTTTTTTCCATAGGCATGGGAGCAAAAGAGGGCCCCCGGGCAGAGTGAGTATAAATGGATCCTTGTTAGGGAGCGAGTGGGCAGCAGGGGGCAGTATGGGCTCCATATTGCTCCACAGGGCTTCAGCTGTTGAGAGCAATGAGAAAATAAAAAAAGGACATTGCTGGTCTGAACCAGGATTTGTAGGAGAGCGAAATGTGAGGACTCCTTTGCCCTGAGGGATGGTTGTCGGGAGCATCTCTCTGGGTGCCTCCTCTGGAGCATGCTTGGTGTCTAGTTGACTGGTAGGAGTAGAGTTTCTAAGATGTCTTCTTTCCAAAACAGAAGATGCCATAGGAGTTTCAAGGAATAGTTGGTGATTTCATTTGTTAGCAACAGCTTCTCACATTTCATTGATGAAACTCTCCCCAAAGTTTATCTCATTTTATTTTATTTTACAATTAGAACATTTTCTATTCTTTTCACCCCTTATTGTTCAGAAGATAGCCTTGCATAATATGTGAAATAACATACTATCGCTCAAACTGTTTAAAGGCAAAGCACCTTTGGTGAAGCTGATCCGCAGCCCAGAGGATCTGCTTATAGGATCTTGCTTCCTGGTTTTACATTAATTTCTGAAAATCAGAAATATATCCCAAAATGTTATAGGTGTTGTAAAAAAAAACACCTTGTTCAATATTATAGTTTTAGAAGCATAGTGTGTCTGTGTATATATATATATGTAAGTGTGTGTATATATATATATATTGTTTAGTTCTGGATGAGTATTGAACTCATGGGTCCTCTACCACTGAGCTACATCCTCAACCTTTTTTATTTTTTACTTTGAGACAGGTCTCACTCACTTGCCAAGGCTGACCTTGAACTTGCCATTCTCTTGCCTTAGACTGCCAGACTGTGCCACCATACCTGGTTATATTTTCTTTAAGAAATGAAAAACTAAGAAAAGAATGTTACTTAGCCTTACTGGTACATTGAAAAAATGCTGTGATAAACTGGGCTTTTACAGCAAGAAATTCTTGTCTTAGCCTGAATGTTTTCACTTGTTACTTCTTTTACTGCTGCTCTTATTTCTTTTCCACATTTCATGGTAGAGGATTGGTATAGTCTTTATTATTTTTATTTTCTTAATACTTAATTACTGCTTACCATGTACCAGATAATGTCCTCATGGTGTAGCCTTTAAAGCATCGTTAATGTGCAAATCCAGTATCCGTTGATTTCTTCTCAAAAGGCATTCTACCCTGACAGATAGCCCAGAGGTTTTGGTCTCACAAATACTCTAGCCATAAAAAAAAAAAATCGATAGAGCATAAATGAATCCAACTAATAGGAGAAAAAAATCTGTTGAGTTTTGGAATTTTTTATTAGATGGGTCCAGGATTGTGAAACCTAAACCTCCTACTGTAAACAGGAAGCTGAACGTAAGTCCTTCCAGGTTATATTGTCCATTTACTCTGTATGTCCAGAAAGCTACTGACCTCTGAGGCCCATATTTATCAGTCATAGAGCCAATGCTTGAAGGTTCAACAATAATATCATAAATTATTCCTCTGGTGATGAGGAAGTAAGACACCCCCCACCAGAGTGTACAGTACCGTTGCATGTGGCTGACAACTTCAGGTTGGGACATCTGACCCTAAGAGTGAAACTTGTTACATTTTCATGTTGATGGTGTCAGGATTCTATTTTATTTTTTTAAGAGATGGGGTCTTGCTGTGTTGCCCAGGCTGACCTTGAGCTCTTGGGTTCCAGTATTCCTCCCACCTCAGCCTCCCAAGTAGTTGGGACTATAGGTGTGTGGGATGGTGCCTGGCCTCTCTTTTATTTCTAAACATGTATAGACTTTGTTTATTTGTCACCTTGGTGCTTGTGATTCAGCTCTCGATTCATCATCAAGAGACCGGGGCCCTTTTCCCAGCTGTAGCCAGATATGATATTCTCTGTGATTTTGAACAAAATGCTTAGCACCTAAACAGTTTTCAGGGTTAAAACCAAGCAAACCTAAACTTTCCTGTCTGGAGTGGATTTATTTACCGGATTCAGTCCTCTTCACTCTACTCCTGGCCAGGCTTTGAGGATGTGAAGACAAGAGACTTGGTCCTCATAGTGGAGGAACACCCTGTATACAGGAGGCACCAGCCCAGATAACCTCACGGGAGGTTGCTTGATGTGTGTGCTCATGGGAGGAGCGCAGATGAGCTCTGGCTGATTCCAAGGAGTGTGGGGGACTCTCCTCCTTCAAGAGATTGAGGGAGTTTTAAGTCAAGAGAGGGTAGCAGAATCTCCTTGAGATAAGTATCGCAGTTATATGTACCAGTTCTTCACATGTAGCTGTTGCTTAGTGAACAAAATCATTGAATGAATAATGGATTAAACTAACAATACAATATGTGCATATAAACAAGATCACATACTTGCTTATTCTGTCTTTAAAAAACTCTACTCAAGTCTCTCAAGTAAAAACAAAAACACTTCCCTTGAAACTGCACCCCCATGCTCACAGCTTGCCTTTTTTTTATAGCTAGTTTTGTGTAAGAATCATTTCATTTTCTGTTTTCAGTAAACCTCAAAATCAATTTTTGATTTATTGTGACAAAATTTCTACCCACCATGCCTTTCAAACAACAAAAAAAAAATTTTTTTTTTGATACCAGGTATTGAACCCAGGGGTGCTTAACCACTGAGCCACATCCCCAGCCCTTTTTTATGTTTTATTTAGAGACAGGGTCTCACTGAGTTGCTTAGGGCCTTGCCAAGTTGCCTAGGCTGGCTTTGAACTTGCAATCCTTTTGCCTCAGCCTCCCAAGTAGCTGGGATTACAGGTGTGTGGCACTGTTCCTGACCCTTTGAAATAATTCTTAAAAATATAACAAATGCCTGGAAGTCTTCAGTGCCCAGTCTGGTTCTGAGGTTCTTTGACTGGTAAAGATAAAGGATATGACTGTGCTTCACTGAACTAATTTTGGACCTTTGAGGAATCTCATATTTAACTACTGGACCTCTTCCCCTAAGTCTGCTTCCAAGAACTAGTAGACTTACGCCTGATTTCAATGTTTCATCAATTTTGTATAGGGGTTTGCTTGTTATAAATAAGTGGTATTTGTAACTTTTAGCCCAACGGTTGTATTTTTTGTGGAAGTGCTTCATACATCACTGAAGATAGGGACTCAGCTTGGTGGATTGTCAGGATCCTGTCGGGGATTTCTTGACATTGGTGCCCATATGTGGTCATCTAGCTTTGCCTTTGAAATGCAGTTTAGAGAGAGCAGGGGCCTGGGACTCAGGATGAATTGACATAAGAATCTTAGACCCAGTTCTTAGTGATTTGCTATTGGCTTTTTCTTTTTGTGGCGGGCAGGTTAATGACTTCTACAGAACTGAAAGTCAAATACTTAAAATAGTCCTTGACCTTTTTTTTTTTTTTGATTGAACCCAGGGGTGCTTAACCGCTGAGCCAGACTTCCCAGCCTGTTTTTTTTTTTTTTTTTTTTTTTAACTTTTGAGACAGGGTCTCTCTGAGTCACTCAGGGTCTTGCTAAATTGCTGAGGCTGGTTTTGAACTTGCAGTCCTCCTGCCTCAACCTCCTGAGCCACTGGGATTCTAGGCATGCAGTACCACGCCCGGCCAGTCCTTTTTATTTGTTTCAGTATGGGATGGCAATGCTCTTCCAATTTCTGGGAAGGCTGGGGTGGGAGAAGATCCACCTCTGAAAACCACTGCAGCAGTAGTATACATGTGGTGGAGGATGCTGGAGGGATAGTAAAGGGCCCTCCACGTGGTAGGGGGATCCTAGAGAATGGTCGTCGTTGTCCAGATCCCCGGTTTCTCCTTGGATCCATTTCCTTTGTCACAAAGGGCAGGACAGAAAAGGCAGAAGCTCCTAACAGCAAATGAAAATGTGGAATAGTCCAAGAAGATAGTGGTTCAGAGTTGGGAGACCAGCAGAGCGTGGCCTTCTCTTGTTTCCTCCAATTTTGAGGGGATGCTGACCTGTGCTAGGTATGGGATGTAAAGATGAATAAAAAACATTGTCCCCGTCCCCTTGGAGCTCATGGCACTTTTGCTAGAAAGATGGGGACATTTTGTGCTGAGTGCTGGGGCGAACACCTGTAATCCCAGCAGCTCAGGAGGCTGAGGCAGGAGAATCTCGGGTTCAAAGCCAGACTCAGCAAGGCCTTAAGCAACTCAGTGAAACCCCTGTCTCTAAAGAAAATGTAAAATAGGGCTGAGGATGTGGCTCAGTGGTTAAGTGCCCCTGGGTTCAATCTTTGGTACCAAAAAAAAAAAAAAAAAAAAAATTGGGAAATTTTATTATTTTGTCACCAGCCATGGGCCACCCAAGGAAGAATGCTGTCCTCTAGAAGGGTAGGTACCATCAGCATGAAGCAGACTGAAGCCAATACTGGGTGAGTGAGTTGAGCTTGATAGGCAAATTTTTTTGATGCACTGCACTCATAACCTGTAAGAGAACCATTTTGGTTGAAAAAAAGTTAGATTTTCAGTTGTATTTGGTCCCATCTTGCTTTGGAGACAATTCATGCTGTTGCTTAAACCAGGACAAATATGTGTTAAAACTGGGAAAGAGGATTTTTAGTGAAACTACTTTGTGTGTTACTATAATGTGAATTATATACATATATGTGAGTATATATAATGTGAATTACTATCATATGTCACTATAATGGTGAATATTTGTCATTGTTTATATAAATAATGTACAGCAGCAAGAGTGAACCCTCTATTCCAGTGACTTGGGAGGCTGAGGCAGGAGGATTGAAAGTTTGAGGCCAGCCTCAGCAACTTGGCAAGACCTGTCTCAAAATAAAAAATAAAAACAAAGCGCTGGATTTATAGTTCAATGATGAAGCGTTCATGGATCCAATCCCTAGTACTGCAAAAAATAAAGTGAACTCTAATAATGTAAATTATGGACTTTGGGTTATAATGTGTGTCATTTGTAGTTTCATCAAAATTTTTTCCCCTTTCCTCCCTTCCTTCTTTCCTTCCTTTCTTTTTTTTGGGGGAGGGGTGGTGGTGGGTGGGTACCAGGGATTGAACTCAGGGGCATTCGACCACTGAGCCGCATCCCCATCCCTATTTTGTATTTTATCTAGAGACAGGGTCTCACTGAGTTGCTTAGCGCCTCACCATTGCTGGGGCTGGCTTTGATCTTGCGATCCTCCTGTCTCAGCCTCCCAAGTAGCTGGGATTATAGGTGTGTACCACTGTGCCCGGCTTCGTCTTTCCTTTCTTTCCAATTGAACCCAGGCATGCTAAGCCACTGAGCCACATCTTCAGTTCTCCCCACTTTTTGTAGGTGTGTGAAAACACTGAGCCACATCCTCAGTCCCTGCCCCCCTGCCTTTTATTTTTTAAATATGGTTTTAGATGTATGAACCTGTATTTATTCATTTATTTATATGTGGTGCTGAGAATCGAACCCAGTGCCTCACACATGCTAGGTAAGCGCTCTACCACTGAGCCAGAACCCCAGCCTCCCCCGCCCCCCAGTTCCCTTTTATTTTTTATTTTGAAATAGGATCTTGCTAAATTGCTGAGGTTATTCTTGAACTTACTATCCTCTTGCCTCAGCTTTTTAAGACACTGAGATTGCAGGTGTGAGCCACCCCGCCTGGTGTGGGTTCTTCAATTGTAACAAATGTTGCCCTCGGGTGGGGGATGTTGAGGATGAGAGAGGCTAAGCTTGTGAGTAGTAGAAGGTGGATACAAGGAAAATCTCTGTATACTGCATTCAATTTTCCTGTCAATCCAAAACTGTTCTAAATAATAAAGTCTCCTTAAAAATCCACCAAACAAAACACTGAGCACAACCAAACCTAGTTCTAGACACAGATCTGTTAACAAAAGTCCTGGTACAGGTACTTGTGATTCAAGAAAAAAGAAAAAAGAAGAAAAACAACCCAACAAAGTGAAAATGTGCTATTTCCCCTAAACTGTGTCACTGTGGAACTTGGAAATGTGACAAAAACAACAGAAGAGGGGAAACAGAGGGTCTGGTTGTCCAATACCATAGGAGCTAAAAATTTGCATGAGTAGATTTTTAAATGTGTGAGGAGATAAGGTGGTTTAACTGAGTGTTGGTTTTGCTCCTTTCAAGTTCCTGTTAAATGCTAGTTCTCTTTCACATAGGAACACGTAATTTCAGGGTGGGGCCGACTTGGGATAATTTTTACTGTAGTGAAGAACACCTGTTGAAAGACTGCCTGTCTTCTGTCGGTTTACTTACAGCCTCCGAAGGTGGAAGCCAGTTAAAAAAGAAAGCAGGCAAAGCTGACTTTGTGGATTTTATTTTCCAGGACTGGTAGGAAATTCAGTTCTTTTGGATTGGAGCATATTAAAGAATTCAACACTAAGGAACTTTCTGGGACTGAAGTGTTCTTGTGATTTTTTTTTTTAATTCTATCTTGAAGTAGGTCCCCAGCATAACAGCTTTTCAGACTTTAGTGGTGCATATAGCAAATGTGCATAGTACTTGATGATCTCATAAAAAATATGCAGATTCCGATTCAACAGGTCTGGGGTAAGAAGGCCTGAAACTAATCATTTTAAGCAAATGTCTGGGTGTCTTAGCTTAGGCTGTTAACAAAATACAGAGACAACAGAAGTTTACCTCTAGTTCTGGAGAAATCTGAGATCAGGGTGCCAGCGTGGTTGGGAACTGGGGAGGGCTTTCTTCTTGGCTTGTAGATAGTGCCTTCTTTCTGCGACCTCACGTGGCAGAGATGGGGGCGGGGGAGGGAAGGAGCGCCCCAGCCCCAGGGCTCTGAGATCTCTTTTCATAAGAGCATTAATAATGAGGGCCCCACCCACATGAATCTTCTAACCCTCCCAAAGTCCCATCTCAAAATAACATTAAATTGGGAGGTTAGGTTTCAACCTATGAATTTTGAGGGGGACATAATTCAATCCATAACACTAGGGGCTGCTGCTGCTATCGTTTTACATACCTTCCTTTGAGTAGCCAGGCCCTAAAAGAAGGTTTTAAAACCCATGTAGCTTAAGGGGCCCACACATTCCTTAACACTTAGATAAGATACTTGATGCAAGAGATCACAATCAAGAGGTTTAGGTTTCCTGAATCATAAATATCTTGGTAAAGTGTTGCTCATATTATAGAATTGCATCATCTGTATCAAATTGTGATTTTTATGAGACTCTTGAATGACTTTATTGAATTGCTTTCTGTGTGGGATTTGTGCAAAACAGTTCAGTGGACCTCTTAATTGACCCAATGAGACATTTATAATAATGCAGACAATAGCCTGTCTGGTGAGACCTTATCACTAAAGACCTCAGAAATGAAAGCTCACCATGTGAATTAACTTTGGCCAGTGCATGCCAGCCTGACTGTGGAATGTAGGAGTTCTATCACGTGTAGGGAGGTCCAGATAAGACAGATAAGACACTTCGTGTTCTTCAATATTTACATTAATTGCTATGGGTATAAAATGAAAGCAAATATTGTCATTTGTCAATCATTTATAATTAATAAAAAATATTCTCAAGATTTTTGCCCAATTTGCAATCACTATGCAAACTTTAAGATCATAATGACCATGTAGTTGAAGTTGTTGGAAGCTTCCTTGTCTGAGTGTAGTGTTTTTCACGTACTCAGTCATTCAACACATATTTGTTGAATACTTTCTATGTGCCAGGAGCTATTACAGGAACCAATAACATGGCAATGAACAACCAATGTGGTGTTGGTCTTCAAACAGAAATTTTTTACTCTTTGCAGTATTGGAGAAGGAACCCAGGGATGCTCCACCACCAAGCTACATCCCCAGCCCTTTGTATTTTTTTGTACCAGGGAACTCAGGGGCACTTAGCCACTGAGCCCCCATCCGTTTTTATGTTTTTTATTAGGGACAGGGTCGTTCTGAGTTGCTCAGGGCCTCACTAAGTTATTTAGGCTGGCTTTGAACTTGTGATCCTCCTGCCTCAGCCTCCTGAGCTGCTTGGATTACAAGCGTGTGCCACCGTGCACAGCTCAGAGATTGATCATACCATTTTGAATATGGCAAATGTAAATAAAGACTATAGTGGGCTATGGGCTCTTACCAGTAGGAACTTAACCGAGTGGGGCTGTCAGAGAAATCTTCCTTGGGAAAAACCAATCTTACTTCAGCTCCGTGTAAAAATTTCTGATTGGAAAAATGGGGAACAAAAACTGGAACCAGGAAGAATTTCCCTTTTCTCTTCACTGCAGAAACTGTGTCCAAGTAATTGCTGTTTTAAAAAAAAATGAATGTTGTGGGCTGGGGTTGTGGCTCAGCGGTAAAGCACTTGTCTAGTACATGGGAGGCCCTGGGTCTGATCCTCATCACCACATAAAAACAAATAAAGGTATTGTGTCCAACTACAACTAAAAAAAAAGTAATAATAATAAAATAAAAATAAAAAATAAATAAATAAAAAATAATTAATGTCAAAGTCATTGGACCTTAGGAAATTGTCAAAAAATTTCCTGGAACTAGGGGAGTGTGTGTGTGTGTGTGTGTGTGTGTGTGTGTGTGTGTGTGTGTGTTGTTTTAAAGATCCAGTGATGGCAGCTGAAAAGTTATTTAAATGACTCTCTTGTTCTAAGGATACAATAGAAATGTAGGGGGTGAATTGAAGATCCAATGTGTCCTGTGTATATAACCACATAATTGTTTAGTCTAAAAGGGGAAGGAACTTTGTGGAAACCCTGCATGTTGATAACACTTAGTCATTACCAGGTACTGGCTATTCCTAGCAAGGAAAGTATGATTCTTCCTAAGAGCAGGATTTTTGTCTTACTCAACGGTTGCTACTGGCATAGTAAATAGTAGTTATCATTGGAGGAGAATTCTGAGTTCAGCATTTCAGTTCAAAATTTTATTTTACCTTGAAAGTTTATTATTATTATTATTAATTTGGCAGTATTAGAGATTGAACTCAGGACTTCATTCAAGCTAGGCAAGGGCTCTACTGCTGAGCTACACCCCTAGTTCTACCGCTGAGCTTCTGGAATTACTAGCCTGCGCCACCGTGCACAGCTCAGATATTAATCATATCATTTTGAATGTGGCAAATGTAATTAAAAAGTACAGGGAGCTATGGGATCTTACAAGTAGGAACTTGACCATTTTCAACAAGCCATGTGGAAACCCCTATTTCTAGGATTCCTGGTATGACACATGGTTAAACACATACCCAGAAAGGCCTTCCGGGTGCCTCAGATAGGACAACGTGTAGTGTTGATATCTTACAAGACCATTACTAGTCCACATGGTCTATCTTCAACAAGTCAGCAAAGGAAAATAATGTTCTGGAGATGGAATGAAACCAGCCATACGTACAAGACAGCAAATATAAACAGAAATGCTAATATGTTAATTTATAACTGGTATATCTAGCCTGGGAATTCAGTTGGACATGACTAAATGTCTCTTTATGGTGCAGTACTTCAGAATACTTTTCTCCTTATCTATACACTTCCCTGGGTGATCTTCTCTGGTCCCACGCCTTTAAATACCATCTCTATACCAGGCAGTCTAGGATGGTGAAGATGATCATGCGCGGACTCTGGAATCAATCTGCGTAGGCTTTTCTTCTGGCCTTATCCCTTGTAGCTGTGTGATCTTGGAAAAGTTTTGTTTCTTCATCTTTAAAATGAAGCGATAATGCATTGCCAACCCCATGGGATTGTTGGGAGTGTAACTGAGAAAATAGGCATAAACTGATTAGACAGTGCCTGGCAAATGGTAGTGTTAAGTATTCCCAAATATCCATTTCTTGCCTTGACTTCTCCCTAGAACTCCAGACTCATAAATCCTAGCAAAACATCCTCACAAAGATATCTGAGAGATATTTCAAACTTACTATAGCCAAATAGAGCTGATTTTCTGTCCAAGTTTGATTCTTCCCTGGTGATTATATGTATCAAACAGCACTACCATCTCCTATCTACTTGCTTCAGCTAAAACTCATGAGTTATTCTTTTTTTTTTTTTTTTTTTTGGTACCGGGGATTGAACTCATGGGCATTCAACCACTGAGCCACATCCCCAGTCCTATTTTGTATTTTATTTAAAGACGGTCTCCCTGAGTTGTTAGTGCCTCACCTTTGCTGAGGCTGGCTTTGAACTCATGATCCTCCTGTCTCAGCCTCCTGAACCACTGGGATTACAGGCATATGCCACCACACTGGCATTATGAGTTATTCTTGATACCTGTTTCCCTCATTCTCCATATTCATCTATCCCTGGAACATGCCATGCTCATTTCCAATGCAGGCTCTTTGCAGTAAGTAGGTCATTTTTTTTTTTCTTTTGGCCTGGGATACCACTTGACCTTCACATACCAGGATGTTGCCATCCGAATATCACAGAGAGGTTTTCTATAAACAAACAGTATAAAGTAGTTCTGCCTGTAGTACACTTGGAACATGGATAGTATTTCTCTCTTTGGGGCAGAGAGTTAACAGGCTCTGCAGTGTGTGGCTGTGTCAGTGAGCAAAGATTAGCACGTCCTCATTTTCCACCACTCACCCAGCGCTTGGATGAGGATGAGAACATTATCACCACATCGCAGGGAGTCTCTCATATTTCCAAGCCAGGCCTGCAAAGAGGCTCTTGTGTTTCCCTCTTCCAGAAAAAGATGGCTCGGACAGGCAAGTTAATAAGTTTGCCTGTCCCTGTTTCATGGCTGCTGACAAAAGACACGAGACTCTAGGCTCAGAGACAAATGACTTTATTATGAATGGTCCAGCAGGCAGCCTGAGCTTTGTGTTTGTATTGGTTCCCCTTCTTCTAAGTTCCACTGGGTGATGACAGTGCAGATGCTGCATGTGTAATAAATAGATTTGCATCACAGCCCAGGAACCCTGAGTTTAGGAAACCCTGGTATTTTAAAGGGAATTTACATGGGACCCAAATATCTTCATATTTTTGCAATTCACATAGTTTTTTCCTCAGACTTCCTTTCCACTGATTCTCAAAAATTTTTGAAGTCCCCAAGGGGGTGGCCAACCTGCAAGATGCTTTCTATGAGTTATTGTAGATATGAACCCAGGCAATCTTTCCTTCCAGATAAAGTGGAGGACTAGATATGCAGCTTGAAGTCCTTCTTTTTTTTTTTTTTTTTTAAAGAGAGAGTGAGAGAGGAGAGAGAGAGAGAGAGAGAGAGAGAGAGAGAGAGAGAGAGAGAGAGAATTTTTAATATTTATTTTTTAGTTCTCGGTGGACACAACATCTTTGTTGGTATGTGGTGCTGAGGATCGAACCCGGGCCGCACGCATGCCAGAGGAGCGCGCTACTGCCTGAGCCACATTCCTAGCCCTTGAAGTCCTTCTTGCTGGAGAGATTTTCTTTCATCCCTGACTTTGCAGCCACCATTGAGTGGGGCTGTGGTAGAGAGGCCGTTCTTTTCTAGCTGGGACAGGCATGGTAGGCACAGCCAGATCCATGCTTTTTTTTTTCTTCAATAATGGTTCAGGGGAACTTCCCAAGAGGTTATAGGTACGGGGACTTGAACTTGCCATCCTCCTACCTCTGCTACCCAAGATGCTGGGATTACAGGTGTGAGCCACAACAACTGGTTTATGTTCATCAACCGTAACCAATGTACCACTCTGGTAGGGAGAGATGGGAAAGCCACCTGCTTATGCATCTTACTTGTGTCAATTGGACCATTCAGACCTGGTTTTGTATCTTTCCATTCTGTTTTTGTGATGGATACTGTTAGGCATATTATATTTCATACCTGAAGGTTTAGATACCCTCCAGTCATGATGAGCAGATTGCGTTGCATGATTAATGTCCCATGGCAGATACTCCATCTCTTCCCACTCTCGGAAGCAAATCAGGAACTGCTTTTCAAATGGAGAAAGGTCATCAGTACAAAAGGGAAATAGTTTACTGCAAATCTCCAGGTGTCTCAGACTTCCACGGTGGGAAAATCAATCTAAAGGTTTGTGTGTATGTGTGTATCAAACCCAGGGCTTTATGCATCCTAGGCAAGTGCTGTACTACTGATATATACCCCCAGCTCCCTATCTGGTTACAAATAAATGAAGGAATCCAGGCTTAGATATTTTTGGTTTGTAAAAAGGCAAAAATGATTAGAAGTGATAGATTTATTATTTTCATTATAAATTGATAATTTAGCTATAATTTAAGACTGGGAGACACTCCTTTGTACCAAGTTTTATTATTTTATAAAATAAATACGAGAGATCTAAATTTTAATTTAATTTTACTCATAATAAAAAATAAACCATGTAACAAATTAAATTGTTTTGTGGGGCTGGGGATGTGGCTCAACTGGTAGCGCGCTCGCCTGGAGTGTGTGCGGCCCGGGTTCGATCCTCAGCACCACATACCAACAAAGATGTTGTGTCCGCCGAGAACTAAAAAATAAATATTAAAAATAAAATTCTCTTCTTTCTCTCTCTCTCTTTCTCTATCTTTAAAAAAATTGTTTTGTGAATTTGGGATTAACTTTTAATTAATTATATTTCAATTTTTAATTGATTTAATTTTTAATTAATTTTTAATGAATTAATTTTTAATTAATTGGGGGGGTGGTTGTTGTGAGCCATCCATGGACAGCGTGTGGGCGAAGCCTATAAAATAGGTGAATCTGGTGTCTGGGAATGACCAGTGGACACATCCTCTGGTTGACTGCCCTGACTCATTGTGATCCCTATCCAAGCTCTCCCACAGGTCCCACACAGCACGGGAGATGGGGTGACCTGCTGCAGCCGCACAGCCCCTCTGAGATGGGTGTGACCAGCCAAGATGCCAATCAACCTGCTAACTGCAAGACATCAGGAAGCAAGACTCTGCCCTTGAAGCCTTACCCCTGCCTTTGATGTACCCCCTGAAATAAATCACGGAGCCATCTTCTTTTGTCTAGCTCCAGCTCCTGTGTGGACTGGATATATCAGGGGCTCCATCTTTTGAAAATATATTTCTGACTCTGTCTTTTGTTTTCCACTAATTATTTAAGACTTTAATTTCTCAGGTGGTTTCGCCTTCCATAGCAGGAAAAAAAAATCCCCAACCAGATGCCGGGCATCACCCCTTAGGTAAATTACTTGGTAAGATCATGATTTATAAGTGAGGATTTTAAAGGTTTAAATAGTTCTTCTTATTTAAAATACTGTTTTGACCATCAAATAATGCAAATGTCATACCAAGACATATTGAGTTAAAAACAAAAGAACTTGAACCTTTGCTACAGCATGAAATAAGAATGCAAACATGGCATATTAATTAATTCAAAATTTTGTATTTGTACTTTAACAACAATTTAGATATGTGGAACTATCTAAATTTCCTTCACTTACCTTTTAGGTCAAGTAAGTAATTATTTCCTATTTTATTATTTTAAAGTATGTAAATTTAAAATTTAAGCCTAGATGTATGTAAGTATATTGAGTTATAATTTAAAAGTGGTAGATCTGTATAAATTGGTTCTTTTAAATAAAGCTTAGGTGATATTGCACATTATGTGGGCCTATAGAGTTAATCCATTTATATTACCTATGTGAAGTTTTAAGGCATTATTGGTTTCTGATAATTTTTAAAATATTAAGTTATTGTATTACATCTGAATAGTCACTTCACTATATTTTCTAAGCTTCTTGATTGACTTTAGTTATAATATGGAGTTAATATTCAATTTAATATAGTGTGAATGTGTAATACAATGTTTAATTAATAAATATTTATTTGGCTACTTTTAAAGACATTAAAATCAAGAGAGGTGAAAAAATATAGTACTGAGTTACCACACAGTGCTTAGGTGTGTTTGTAAGCTCTGTGTTTGTGTAAGCATATTCTGCTGCTGCAATTTTTACTAACATTAAGATAATAAAAATCAGGGCATTATAAACATTTTCTTATAAATTACATGATGAGATCATGGTTTTTAAGTGAGAATTTCAAAGGTCTATATAGCTATTGTTATTTAAAATACTGTTTTGACTATCCAACATCGAAAATGTCATACTAAGACATATTGAGTTAAAAAAAAAAAAAAGAACTGTGCTGGGCATGATGGTACACACCTGTAATCCCAGTGACTAGGGAGGCTGAGGCAGGAGGATCGCAAGTTCAAGGTCAGCAATTTAGTGAATCTCTAAGCAACTTAGTGAGACCCTGTCTCAAAATAAAAAGTAAAATGGGCTGAGGATATAGCTTCAGTGGTTAAGTGCCCCTGGGTTCAATCACTGGTACAAAAGTGAGGGAAAAAAAAATTGAAATCAGAGGCTGTGTGGCTAGGAGAAATGAAGATTTGCCTCTGGTTATACAGTCTGTGCTCATTGAGAGGTAATAAAAAATTCTTGGGTGGCTGGACCATGGAAGTGGGAGTGCTCTGAGATGACACTGATGGTGGTGGTGGTGGTGATATTGCTCCCAGGGCGGGCCTTAGGGAGATTACAACCAGAATTGAACTACTCTGACCATTTCGTTTGACAAGGGAGATGAACATTTGAGATGAGAGAAGGCAAGGGCATGAAAGATTATATAATTATATGTTGCGGTGCAGCAAATCTTAAAGATTCAGTGTCTATCATCTTTTTTTTTTTGCTAGATTCAGTGATCTTTCTTCTGCAAAGGGGTAGAAATTATGTAAGGCAAAGTACTAAGTGGCTATCTGCTGCTCCCTGTTTGATAGACAGAGGCATCTTCTCATGCAGTGCCAGCTGTGTCCCTGAGACATGATGTTCACCATTTTTGGAGAATATGGATTTGGCTGTATTGGGCACCTGGTCACCCAACACGAGCAAAGTGAGTATTGTTTATTGTTTGCCATCAATGACCCCTTTGTTGACCCCATCTACGGGGCTGACTTGTTCCAGGATCATTCCACCTATAGCAAGTTGAGCGGCACACTCAAGACTGAGAATGGGAAGCTTGTCATTAATGGAACATCCATCTCTATCTTCCAGGAATCAGATCTTGCCAACATCAAATGGGGGCGATGCTGATGTTGAATATGTTGCGAGTCTGCTGGGGGTTCATTGGAAGGGTGGAGTCAAAGGATCACAGTTTCTGCTTCTTCTGCTGATGCCCATGAGTCTGTGATGGTTGAGACCACAAAATGTCTAACTCCAGTAAGATTGTCGGTAAAGCCTGCTCTGCCACTGTTGAGCACCTCTGGCTAAGGCATGACAACTTTGGCATCTGCAGGGTTTCTGTTCTCGCGACCAAAAGGCTCAGGGGTCACTCCAGTAGAACTGGGCTAACTGGGCTGCACGAAATAACCACACAAGAGACACAAATACCTTTTTCTTTGGGGTCACTGTGATGGCTCCTCTGACCTTAAGGGTCCGAAGAAAGAGAGAGAGAGCTAGAGCACACGCTGACCCCTTTTATTGAGGAGAAGCTATTCAAATGAGGCCAGGGGTCAGGTTTCAGGGGGCTGAGTCTATCTTCATGATGTCCACTGTCAGCAGGTGACTGACACCTGGGTAGGCCACACCCAAGGGCACAGTAAGAGGAGGGGACACACACAAGGCACTTCCATGGAAGATTCTATCCTAAACAGGGCAAGGGGTTATATTACAAAGGAACAGGTGAGCATAGCTTCACCCATGGGGCTGTAGCAAGACACACCCATTTCTGTGACTGAGCTCCTCAGCACCCAGCTGGGGAGTGTAACTCAGTCACCCGTAAGGTTGCCCTCCCACAGGCATCATGGAGGGCCTCATGACCGCTGGCCCTCTAGTAAACTGTGGCATGACGGTCATGGGACTGATCAGCATATCAGTGCGTCCACTGAAGCTGCCAAGGCTGTAAGGTCATCCTTGAGATGAATGGGAAGTTGGCTGCCATGGTCTTCCATGTGCCTGACTCCCGTGTGTCTGTCATGGATCTGACCAACTGCATGGAGAAGGCTGCCAAATATGTCATCAAGAAGATGGTGAATTGGGCGTTGGAGGCCCCCTAAAGGACATCCTGGGCTACACCAAGGACCGGGTTATCTCCTGCAACTTCATGTGACATCCACTCTTCCACCTTTGATATTGGGGCTAAAGGTACTTCTCATACTAGTATAGCAAAGTTCTTGGGTTAGCCCTGTTCAAAATGTCCTATTGCTAAAACAACAACAACAAAAAAACCTGCTTGAAAGAGAGATAGTAGCTCCTGAGAATGTGCACTGCTCATGTGCCTATAGTTGACGTTGTATTCTGTCAGTGTTGCTTCCCAGTGCTACCTAACGGCCAGCTCTAATTATTCTGACCAGCATCTAGAACACCGACTGGCACATAGTAGGAGCTCTAAAGAAATGCTTGTTGAATGAATGCATAAACAAAATTTGAGCAATTTATTAGGTGTTGGGCACTGTAATAATTTTTAACACTCAACTAAATCTTCATTTAACCCCCAAACCTTCTCTGAATGATACTATTATTATAAATTTAGAAAATAAGTTGAAGAAATTCAGGCTCAAATAGTGAAGTGATTTCCTGAGGATTTCTTGGTGGACCGTTGGCAAAGATAGGAGTCAGTAAACTAAGTCTTTTTGTCTCTGAATTCCATAAGCTTAACCACTATATATTTAATGCCAAGGAGTCCAATTAAAATCTAAGAAGAAACTATGTAAAAGCATGGTTAGATTGGGGGAAAGAAGAAATTCAGTTTCTGTTTCAACACCCAACCTTAGAAATAGAAGTATCCCACTTGTTTTTAGGGCCTGGGCTAACGTCGAGTGCACACATCTGCTTTATATGGTCACATACTCCTCAACTCATTGAAGTGGAACAAAAATAAAAGAAGGTCCCTTGACAGAACCTTAAGCCTAAAAAATTTTTTTTTTTGTTTTTGTTTCCATATATTCTGCCCAGGTGACAAAACATGGCCCTGTGAGAGTGGGTACTTTCTCTCAAAATTAACATTTAAACTGATGCTGGTTATACCTTGGGGGAACTCTATTGATTGTAAAAATAGGATTTCTCATTTCTGGAAGTAGGAGTGTTTCTCAAGATTATTCCTGTTGTAGTTGTTATGAAATGATTGATTTGGTTAATGACACAGCCAAGACGGAGGGCATTTTCTGTTCTCAGGTGTCTTTGTCTGGATCTTTATCAATTCACTATATTCCCCTGGAAATTCTATTAAATGTTTTTTCTTCTCCAGAACCCAGATTTCACCTTCACAACTTTTGGAGACCAATAGGTGAGGTTAGATACGGTTTGCTTGATTGTTTTTCTTATTTCATTCTTCCTCTTCCTCTTCCTCTTCTTATTCTCCCTCCCCCACCTCCCTTCTTCTTAATTTCTGGTTTTTAGGGTTTTTTTTTTTTGCACCCAGATTGTCCATGGGGGCTGTAGGAGGGAGGCTTGGAGGCATTAAGCATAGGTAGTTTGTCACGTGGCGTACGTGAACAAAAAATGGAATTATTAGGCATGGCTGGCTGGCTCCATGTACCCGTAGTTTTTTCAAAATTCACTGGGGCTGAGGGTGTGAGAAGTGTAGTTTACGGTCAGCAGGCTTCATTGCTCTGGGCCCAGGATGAGGCAGAGTATCATGGTCGAACGTCATGATGGAAGAAAGCTGCTCAGCTCTTGGAAGCCAGAAAGCAGAGAGAGAAACACAGTGAGCGAGAGGAATCAGGGACCAGATTTAGTCCTAGGGGACATTTCCACTGACCTGTTTCCTTCAACCACACTCTCCCTGCCTGCAGTTTCCATTCATTAGTCCATTAAAATTATTAATCCATCAAATGGGTTAATTCATCAAGGAGGTAATGGCCCTCGTAATTGAATCACCTTTCTTCTGAACATTCCTGCATTGCCTAAAATATGAGCTTTTGGAGTGCCATTAAAGACCCAAGCCAAACCCCTGCTATCAGGCCTCAAGGGAAAAAAGGCAGTTCCTTGTCCCTAGTAGGCGCTTTGATGAATACTTGGGTTGTTTTTCATACCAATGAAGTGTTTCTCACCTGCAAAAGCTTTGGGGACTGTATATATATATATATATCTTTATGCCTTTATACGCTATTTATAGAGCATGTTCCTAAGTAAGGAATGATGACCCGTGGTGGCCAGCAAATGATTTCTAAAATATATACTGCCAGTTTATGATAACCTTGCTTATTACGAGTAATAAGGGCCCACATTTCGTTAAGACAGATCATAAAATTTTGAAAACCTCAAGATTTGCCAATGCTCTCACTGTCTTGAATTTCTTCTAGAATTAAAGAAGGGCAATCACATATCCATGTAGATCTTAAAAGAATAAATTGCCGGAAGAGTCGGGGCGGTTTCTTTATGCAAAGCACACGAGCCTGTCCATAAATCTGATGATTGTGAATACTATCGCAAATAAAAGGCTTGCACTCTTATGAAATATCAATGAGCAGGCGCTGAGATGACCAGTGACTAAAGTCCGTGCACTGGCACAACATCCATGTAATGGATAAAGCCTTGTTAAGTTGTGATAGAGCATTAAGGGCAATTCATTCACAGGTTCAAGAAGCCCTGAGTCCGTGGGCTCCAATCAAGTCCATTCCCGTAAGAAACTGCTTGAACTTTTTGAGAAGGGTCCAGTCGAGTTGAGCTGTTAATAAGGTCTCTGTTTTTAGATCCATGCCTCTCACAATAAGGATGTATCACCTCTACCCATTTAAACAGCTACCTGTCATGAATATGTTTTTCCTTAGATATTGAGAACCAACCAACCCACATTTTCCTTGAGTTTCAGATCCATGAGAAACTTACTGGAAGCTCCTCAGGCGAGCCCGAGACTAAAGAGGGCTGGCAGAACTTCTACTCTAAGCCTGACTGACTATAAAAATCCCCAAACCTCCCAGACTTGTTTCAAATAAGTTTCATTCTACAACAACTGGCAAAAGAAATTCCTATAGGACAGCACTAACGGCCCATTTGTTTGAAAAGAAGGTCCTAAATAGATTGCAATTTGTCTCCTTTCACCCAGTTCTGCCCTTGTATAAGCCTTGCATCACCACCCTCCGCCACACCCTCCATCATTAATATCCACAGTTAAAAGTGTCCTGTGAATCCTTTGAAATTTCATTTAAATGTACAAAAATATAATTATTTCTTCTTCCCTTCCCATCTGATATACAAATGGTAGCATTGATTGACATTGCTCTATACCTTGTGCCATCACATAAAAGGACAAAAGATAAGAGATAAAACTGATAAATTTAAGTATATTAAAATAAAAACTCTTTTATCTATTTAAAAAAAGTCCATAAAAATAGTAAAAATGCTGTCGTGCGTTGAAAGAAGATATTTGTAATGCATCTACTTGCAGTATTATAAAGGATCTATATTTGTAGCTCTCATAAATTGAAAGAAAAAAGACAGTTAAAATTTTTAACTCAGTTAAAAATTGGGCTGAAGAGATGACAGTTAATTCACAAAGAGAAAAACCCAAATGCTCTGTAAACCTTTAAAAGATCTGAGAAATACAAATTAAAACCACAATGAGAAGTCATTTCACATCCATCAGATTTGCAAAAATGGAAGCCTGACAATATCAGGTGCTGAGGAGGTGAGGCAATGGGAGTGAGAATTGTTTTAATCATTTGGAAAATGATTTGATTATATCTGGTAATATTGAAGAGACTTTCTCTTGATAACCCTGTAATTACACTCTTAGGCAGAGGCCCTGCAGAAAAACAAGTGCACATGGAGACATATATATTTCCCCTTTCTTTTGAACAAAGAATGCAAAGCAAAACCACATAACAAGAAATTCAACTTACATACCCATCATTGTGGTTACCCTATAATGGGATACTATACAGCAGTGAAAACTGATCACAGAGACATGAATCAAAATGAATGAAATTTGGGCTGGGGATGTGGCTCAAGCGGTAGCGCGCTCGCCTGGCATGCGTGCGGCCCGGGTTCGATCCTCAGCACCACATACAAACAAAGTTGTTGTGTCTGCCGAGAACTAAAAAATAAATATTAAAAATTCTCTCTCTCTCTCTCTCTCTCTCTCTCTCTCTCTCTCTCTCTCTCTCCCCTCTCTCACTCTCTCTTAAAAAAATGAATGAAATTTCTGAATATAATGTTGAGCAAAAAAACACATTATGGAAGAATACATATAATATGCCACTTTAAAACTTAAAAACATGCAACATAATACCTTTAAAAAGATCTAAGAAAACAAACAGTCAAAGTATTGAAAGGATAAAAGAAACTGAAGTTAAAATGTAAAGGACCAGGTATTGTTAAGTTTCTAAGCTACACTCAAAGCCTGAAATTCCTGTAGCTGTTAGGACAATTCCCGGGACTACCCATTAGATAATCTCCCCTGACCACTTAGTTGCTTAACAACCTGGACCCTGTGCAGCTCGGCACATAGGCACCTCAGGGCCTAAACCAATCAGTTTGAATGTCCACCCCGCTTTAGGACTGACCTATCACCCCCGCCCGACCTGTTCCCGCCAATGAATGTGCTAATCATGTTTGAGAGTTGTTGTTCGATTTTCTCGCGCCTCATGATGATTTGCTCTGATGTATGCAAAGCCCTCTCCCTCCCCAAAAAGTGTACTTAAGCACTGCTCAACCCCTGCTCGGGGCTCTTGGCCGCTCTCCCTTCTTGAGTGAGCATGGAGCCCCAGTGCGCTGGATCCTCAATAAACCCCCTTTTGCTGTTGCATGAGTCGGTCTCTTGGTGGTCTCTTCCTCCATCGTTCGCCGGTCCCTTACAGTATTAAAAAAATGCCAGGGAGTAATAAGCACCAAATTCAGGGTTGTATCTGGGCAAAGAAAAGCTCTTGAAGAGTGATCACAGAGGTTTCAGCCATATTTTGCTGATCTTAAAATATATGCTCAAAATTTCTAAGAAAAAACAATTTTAGGGTAATTTTTATTTATCAAAATAGGTACTGACTACATAGATATTTTTATCATCCTGTATTCTTTATTTATCCAAAATATTTAAAAATAAATTATGTGATTCTAGGTAGTGCTGCTAACTTTGCTAAGAGATCCAAATATGTTCTTAAAACAATCAAGCTAATTGAATCTTAAATTTCTAAAGCATTTTCTTGTTATTTTATTCAATCTGTTGTGATAGTAGAAGCAAATGTGACTCCATTTTGTTTTGTGACTTCATCCTGTAAAACAACCATGCCAAGTAGAAGGGTCATGACTGGGGCAAGATGTTATTTTCCTTTTGCTATAGAAACCTTTAAGAACGCAAAACTACCTAATGGAGCATTGTTTCTGTAACTAGGGTTACGGGGCTCTGTTTCTGTAACTGGGGTGACTGGGCTAACTGTGATTGGTTAGGCTTCCCTCCGCTTGACTGCACTGTCCCGCTTCTGTAACCTGGCTGGCTTGCATTGGCTAGACCCCCTGAACATCCCTTTTGCGGTTTTCAGGCTTATAAGGAGTGCCCTTGCAATTGTTCGGGGCTGATCAGGGGAACAGCTTTATGTTCTGGTCAGCCGCCACCAGTGTGCTTCAATAAAGGCTTGATTCGATTATACTTGAGTGGTCTGGATGTTAGTTTATGAAACCCTGGGCCATTTGTCTTGTGTTTATCTGTCCATGTGTTGTGCTGGGCCCTTTTCTTGTTCCCATAACCACTCTTCTTTCACCAGGACTCCTTCGCTCCACCAACATCAGAGACAAGGAAGCGCTACAGAGATCTCTACTTGGACCCCTTTAACTTGTTTCTTAACAATTTTCAGGACTTTGTCTGTTGGTTGGTTTTTGTTTGTTCCCTTTGTGTTCTGTGTTAATTTCTACCTCAGTTTGTTTCTAATGGAAAAAAAAAAATGGTTACAACGGTTTTAACTGTGCTCACTACAGCTTGCATTAAAATATAAAGTGCTGCCAACAGGACTAAAAGAATTGTCAAAAGTAAAATCTAAAAGTAAAAAGAAAAAGGCATTCTAGAGATTGCCTTCATTTAGGAACTGGGCCAGGTGGCCAACTGGGTAAATCATGTCAGTTCCTATAGAGGACAGATTAAAACTAAAGTGTTTTATAAAATTATTATTCCAAAATTGTATAACAAAAAACATACTTTTGTCTAAAAATTTGGCTTTTGTCTCTCAGTATTTGCAAGCATGAATAACTCCCAACTATTAAAAAATGGTCTAAAGATTTTTCAATGTCAGGCTAAAAGCAGGTGGCCGCTATCCAAGAAACCAGAAAAACCAGTTTAGAATGGAACCCCAACCTGGGGGACTCTCCCAAGGAGACCAATGAAGCTGCGTCTTTGGGATGTTTCTCCAGGGAAAAATAAGCCCCCTTCGTTTGTCTATGTTCCCTCAACTCTTTTCAGCTTTCATGAACAGGACCACCTCAGGAAAAAGGTCAGAAAACTTTTAAAATTCTGTATTTGTTAAACTCATAATTTTGATCCAATATGCCTAGGTTCATATGTTTTTCTGATTACACTCTGCTTTATTCTAAGGCTAATTTACAAGGGTTAATTCTCAATCTAATAGGTTTTAAAAAATAAGCTACAAGGCTTTTGTGTGTCTGTTTGTTTTGTGTGGGTGCACCGGTGTACTGTCTGTCTATGTGTATTGCCATGTCTACATATATTTGGTACAAAAAAATTGACATATGAGCTCATAAATTAAAATTTAAAAAAATGGATCCAAATACTCTTGGTTAATATGATCTAAAAGGTTCAATTCAAATTGGGAAAATAGATAAAAGTAGAAATTTCTTTAAAGTTACTAATACACAATTTTGTTTCTAGATGGTTAAACAGCTGTTAAAATGTTAATGTCTATAAAGTGTCTGATATCCATTGTCTCTAGGATTTTTATTCAACAACAACAAAAATATTACTAATACTATTCAATGCACTTGTGTGATACCTTGTTTTTAAAAAAAGACACGTAAATTTCATCTAAACGTATATGAAATTAATAATGGATGTGCTTGTTAGAGACATCTAATTGGTACAAAGTTAAATTGCTGACTGTTAAATATAATATCAAGTACTTTTAACTCCTTAAGTTCCATAAGGTAAAATACTTAAACAATGTTGGTGTTTTCATAAATTGGTAAACTAAAAAGGAAATTTGTAATCATTTTGTGTTATTATAAAAACAAGGTTACTCTAAATTACAAAGTCCCAACAGGTATAATTCTACATACAAGGAGTCAAGAGGTTTCAACTGTATTTCAATTAAAGTACTGTAAGTAACAAATATTTCATCTTATTAAAATAGATAGATCAATTTATCTAAATTCAAAAATGTATAAGGGTTATTTCAAGATACAAACGAAAAAAAGGGTCAATGGATTAAAAATTATTAAAAAGTTCTAAATATAAAAATATATTTAATAGAAAAACATTTCCAGGTAAAAAGTCTTTATGTGATAAAGTATAATTATAATACATCTAAGTAAACAACAAAAGGGTCTAATTAAGTAATATAAAGGTGTATAAATAAAAGACAAATATTAAAATATTTATATGTAACTAAGTTGGTTATATATGTAACACAAATAGTTAAAACTACTCAAGGTTGTTCCCTAAGGACAAATTATAATGTACTGATATATTTATATGTTAAATTAACAAAAACTTCTAAAAATATTAATTACATTATGTCTGTTAAGTTTTATCCCCTAGAACAAGTAATCTTAGAAAAATTAAGGTTTGTACATCTGTGGCTAAATAGTAACTGTTATTTAAAAGTATTGTCCTATATTACAGAGTCTAGATTTTCCTTAAAAGCTAACCTTGGTTAATATAAAAACATCAATGAAAGTGTGGTACATTACTCTTCTTTACAGATTAAATGTGTTCATATCTTTCAGGTAAACAGGTCTTTAAGGTAAAAGGTTTAAAGAAACATTTTATCAAGCTGGTATTCTCCAAACTAAAATTGTCTGTAATGGTAATTTAAACTTATAAAGATAATAGATTTTGGGCTGGGGATGTGGCTCAAGTGGTAGCATGCTCACCTGGCATGCGTGCAGCCCGGGTTCGATTCTCAGCACCACATACAAAGATGTTGTGTCCGCCAAAAACTGAAAAATAAATATCAAAAATTCTCTCTCTCTCTCTCACCTCTCTCTTAAAAAAAAAGATAATAGATTTTATTGGAAATTTATTTATATTATTTAATGTTTTGTAACCAAATCTTATGTTACCTTTTACACTAAATTTAAAAAGTAATGAGAGCCTAATCTACTTAAAGGTTAAATATTATAAAACATTTTGCCACTTTTCCACCTAAAAAAATGTTAAGGGCTCTCAGCCTTTCCTTAATTAATGTTTCAGATGTATGTCATATTGTGCTACTAACATTCATACAGAGTCAAAAACAATATATGTATATGTAAACTTTATAAAATGATATCTAAAAAGAGAGACAAAGATCAGCTTTAAAACTAAAACACTTTACCTAAGATTTGTAAAGAACCCTGCCTTACCCGAGATAAGGATCTGCCTCCCACCTTACAGCATATCAAAATAACTTCAAAGTAGGCCAGATTTCAGTTAATTTAAAGTTATATTCAAAGATTAATTTATTAAAAAATTACTGTGATCTCAAATAAAAAATACAATGTATAACTCAGCCAAGGTTCAAAATTACATACAAGTAAATATGTTTTTACTATTGTTAATTTCACTTTGTATTTTCATTATATCTAAAAAAATGTGACCATTACACTCAGAGCAACCAAGAGACCTTTACTGTGACAGTGTCTGATTAACACAAAGAGAGAGAGAGAGAGAGAGAGAGAGAAATGCAAGAGAGAGAGAGAGAGAAATGCAAGAGAGAGAGAGAGAGAGAGAGAGAGAGAGAGAGAGAGAGAGAGAAGGAAAAAGAGGAAAAAAGTGAATGAAAGACAGGGAAAGTGAGAGAAAAAGGAGAGAGCAAGAGAGGAGGACCTGTCAAGAGAGAGTTTTTATAGCCAAAATCTAATGGGGTCTCTGGGTCTGCAAGCTGCCTTGTTGGTGTACAGTGACTGGATCATACAGTAGATGCTAAGGTGTCATTTTCTGCCTTCAGGCAGATCTTCAGCATTACGTAAATTAATAAATAAAATAAGGATATTGTGTTATGTAAAAATAAACTGTAAAGTTATAAACATTAAAGTTAAAGCCCAGCATTCTTACTTTAAAACTGGTAAAACTGACTTGCTGGATGTTTAAGGCCAAATTTAAATATTAAGGTTAAAATAAAGGGGCCAAAGAAACCAATATTTGGCTCTTGCCCTCTAAGTCAGCCTGAACCCAGGACAGGGGGAAAAGCTTTGCAACTCCAGGCCACATAACCTCCTGATAGGGAGATTAATGAGACCCCTGGAGAACAGAAAGCCAATGAGTGTTCATGCTGCAAAAGAGGAGGGTCATGTAAAAAGGAGACATGCCTGATGCTTCCAAGGAAGCCACATGGTCAGCAAGACCTTGACCCATCCTAATGCAGATGATACTAACAGAGCTAAAATGCTGCTCACACGTTCCCCAAGAATGTCCTCCGAGGAAACTCAGCTGACTCTGACCAATAGATAGAAACAAAGTCAGTTTGACCAGCGTGGTCTTAAATACCTAGCAAAACAGTTAAAACCAAAGCACAGCCATTCCTGGACATTAAAAAGAAACAACAGTTATTTTAATGTAACTTAAAATGTACACTAGTGTTAGCATCCCCAAAAATAAGTAAGTGGAGGCAACAAAAGAAAAATTCTTAGGCAAAAATGCCTGATAACTATCAATAAAAAAACTGCCAGAAGTTTTTTAGTCAGTTCAAGGCCTACAGATCTTCCTAACTTCCTACACAGGTAGATGTAATCAATGTTTATTAATATAATTATCTAGCCTTAAGTAACAAAAGGATCTTTACTGAACACAGTGGTCATGCCAAAAAGGTATTTTTACAAAAAAACAGATGACATTAACTAATTCAACTAAATGTTGTGTCTACATTCCTGATAATTCTGACAATATTAAAGATTTATGTTCCCTAAAAAGTGCCTTATTAGGCTTTGTTAGGCCTTATTATGGGGACATTTTCTCAGGTCTAATGCCTCCTGGTAAACAATTATTAATTTCTGTCATTTTCATGATATTCATGGACAGGTTCCAGATGCTACAACTGCTATTTTGTATTAATCTTACTCCGGCACTGATGTCTTTTTGTTTCTCTCATAGAAGTGCCCACCCCAGGTGAATTCACATCCTGTACTTCCTGAGCCAGATTTTTACCATGGACTCCTTGACCCACTCAGTTTCTAAAAAGGGACTCCAAACTGCTTGCCCACTGCACATCGCCCCCCTTTCAGCTGGAAGTAGCAAGAACGGTTATCACCCTTTTCCCTTACAGCAGTTGGAGGTCCCTAATATTAGAGGAAAAATTATGGTCAACATAGATGTTCACCAATATGTCTAGCTCAGGAAGATGTACCTGGGGAACTACTCCCAAGATCACCCTGGGTGATCTCCCAGAAAGAGACACTGGCTTCCATAACCCAACTTATAAGTGGGACAACTTCCTGTGCTTCCCGGGACCCACTTTGAACTCCTTGCCTATATCTCCAAACTGTCAATAACTCTGAACTATGTAACCTACTATTTTGATGCAGTAAAAGGAAAATGACACCTGGACTTATTAAAAGGCCAGGTCCCACTGATTTATCAACATAGACTGGCTGCCCCCATTTTAGTTCCCCTCCTGGCTGGTTTGGGAAGTCCCTTAGCCATCAAATAGCTATAAATTTAAACTTCAGGTAATTGGTTCCTAAACCTATTCTCATGGTCCCTTTGGTTGGCTACCATCATTTCAGCCATAGTTGGGCCCCTAGTCCTTCACCTGATTGGTATTACTGTAGGACCCTGCCTCTTAAAAACCCTCCTAAACCATATACACAAAAGAATGTAGATGGGGTCAGACTTATGGTCTTGTGAGCCTAGTATATAGTCCCTTAGACACAGAAGGATGGAAAAAAAACTGAGGCCTAATGATGTGGAAGATTGACATCAAAACTACTAAAACCAGTGGGGAATGTGATAGTAGGAGCAAATGTGACTCCATTTTGTTTTATGACTTCATCCTGTAAAACAACCATGCCAAGTAGAAGGGTCATGACTGGGGCAAGATGTTCTTTTCCTTTTGCTATAGAAACCTTTAAGAACATGGAACAACCTAATGGGATATTGCTTCTGTAACTAGGGTGACGGGGCTCTGTTTCTGTAACTGGGGTGACTGGGCTAACTGTGATTGGTTAGGCTTCCCTCCGCTTGACTGCACTGTCCCGCTTCTGTAACCTGGCTTGCTTGCATTGGCTAGACCTCTGAACGTCCCTTTTGCGGTTTTCAGTCTTATAAGGTGTGCCCTTGCAATTGTTCGGGGCTGACTAGGGGAACAGCTTTATGTTCTGGTCAGCCGCCACCGGTGTGCTTCAGTAAAGGCTTGATTCGATGATACGTGAGTGGTCTGGAAGTCAGTTTATGAAACCCTGGGACAAAGCTTTAACTATAACACTGTAACATAATTTTCAATCATTTGTTGTAAAGAAATCTGCTGACCTAGGTTTAGGGAGACTCTCTAGGTGAGCTATGTTCCCTGACTCCTGCTACCTGTTCTCCCAGTTGCATCTCTGTCTCCATTGACTTATCCACGGGTATCTCCGTTCTGACCCAACAGTGGACTCGAAACTTTCTACTTACTTCCCTTGAAGCATGACTTTCCTTCAAGAAAAACTTCTTTTTTTTTCCCTAAGGGGTAAGAACCTCAACAGGTCTATTATGTAATAATTCAATATCACAAGCTCCACCTGGGAGAAATGGGCCGCAGACGGGACAGCTGGAAGTGTTGGTGTTTTATTTAATGCTTAATAGTAAGAACCTCAGCTATCATTATGGCCCCTCAATCTCTACAAGTTAGTGACCAAGCCAAACCAATCGTGCAGGCAGCTGTGGAATCCCTGAGGCTGGCCGGGGGAGAGTGAGCGTTAGATTTTACCACATCCCCATCCTTACAACATGCTCCTCCAAGCTCAGCAAATTCTTATCAGATGATAATGGGGAAAACATCTCAATTTTAGTGTCACTACCACTATCCGAGTCTGGAATCCCCAAGATTTAATAGACAAATAAGAATCTTCTTATGTGAGTGTAAGTTAGCTTTTCATCATGGTGACCAAAATACCGGACAAGAACAACATAGAGGAGGAAAAGTTCAGTTTGGATCATGGTTTCAGTCCATGGTCAACTGACTCCATTGTTCTGGGTCTGGGGAGAGCAGAACATCATGGTGAAAGATTGTGGTGGAAGAAAGCTGTTTAGCTCATGACAGTTAAGAAGCAGAAAGGAGAGAGAGAGAGAGGGAGGGGAGGGGGAAGGGAGAAAAGAAGGGGCTATAAACCTTTCCAGGACACCCCATCCCCACTCCATGACCTATTTTCCCCAACTAGGTCCTCAGCCATCAATGAACTAATCTACTAGTGAGAGCAAAGCCTCATGATCCAATCATTTCCCCCAAATCCCTCCACTGAACACAGTCCAGATCCAAATCATAAAAATAAGCTGCTACATCTGTTGTTGGATCATAATCTTTCTTCAGTTTTTAAATATTGGAGATGCTCTTTGTGAGTAACCATGGAACTAGACCAAAGTGGGTTTTGGCCAGTGCAGTTGGACAGCCTTTTTCATACAAGGTCTAGGGTAGAGAAGGATCCAGACAGTATTCCACCCTGGTCACCTTTGCAGGTGGTCCTCATAAGGAAACTCAACAGTAACAAAATCACCCTCATTTAAAAAAAAATTATTTTTAACTGTCAGTCTACACTTTCTGGGTTTTATTAGCAGCACTACATAAAATAAGTAATTATCAAGAACTAGTCTAGACACTATAAAAATAGTCACATATTCTTAGACAAACAACTTGAAAAGGGCCTCCTCTGAGCAAAAAAAATAATGCAAATTAAGTGAGGAAAGAGTAATTTCTATACTCAGTTTTCTTTTTCTTTTGCAGTGCCAGGGATCAAACCCAAGGCCTTATGCTTGCCTCTACCACTGAACTGTATCTCCAGTCTCTATGTTAGTATTTATTTCTTTTTTAAAAAAATTAATATCTTATTTCTTTTGAGTTTCTGGAATCGTATCTGGCTACCATTTATGGTGGGGTTTGCCAGACATAGTTTTTCACACCAACTGTCACGAGCTGTCCATGAGTCACCATGGGGTCACCGTGCATCGAAGCCTAGTAGATAGAAACATCTGGTATCTGGGAATGACCACTGGACATTTTCTCAGGTCAATTGCCCAGGGACATTGTGAATTTCTATCCTGATTGTCCATGTCCCACAGCACCGGAGTTGGGTGTGACCTGCCAAGATGCTAATCAACCTGCTGTCCATCACAAGACATCACCAAGCAAGACTCTGCCCTTGAAACCTTATCCCTGCCTTGAATAAACCTTATCTATCCCTGCCTTAAATAAACCATCGGAGCCGTCTGTCTTTTGTCTAATTCCAGCTCTTGTGTGGACTAGATGTATCAGGGGCTCCGCTTTTGTAAATATGTTTCTGACTCTTTGTATTTTGTTCTTCACTAATTATTTTAGACTTTAAGTTTTCAGGTGGCTTATACTCTCCTCGGCAGGAAGAAGAACCCCCCAGTGAGATGCTAGCCGTCTACCCACTTAACCAACTAAGGGTGAAACCAAAAAAAAAAAAAAAAAACAGTGGCTCAAAGATTAGACCCAAACATCTGTGACATCCTGGCTAAGGGAATCTTAGGAATTTTTAGGAATAATGCATCTGGGTACTTTGTTTTGATTTTGGGAAGCTTTGCTGCATTCTTTTAATTCACCCAATGGTACCAGCCAAACTGAAGTTCTCACCTGATATACTATGTGTACATTTTTTTTCTTTCTACATTTTTTTATTGCTGCACTATTATAGTTGTACATAGTGATGGGATTTCTTGCTACATATTTATAATTTGGCCAGCCTCACTCCCCAACGTGTGTGTATGTTTTTATGTAACTTGCCTTCTTCCCACTTCTCTGGGGTTTTTAGTTTCATTTTGTTTTTAAACTAAGCTTGCTGAGGCTGAATATAAGATCAGCTGGGGATTTTAAGCTTTTTTTCTTGTCCTAATTTTAAACTGGTTTGCACACTTTTGTGCCTTTTGCTAATGGTAGTGGGGTGGGGTGGCTTAGGACTAGGGAGGGGACTGTTGACACGGGCCATTTTTATCCCCACAACAGGTACCGCTCACTTCCTATACATTTTCTAAAGTTCTATACAGAGATAGTTTGTATAACTTTGGATTTTATTTTTTTAAAAAAAGGAGTTTTATAACAGAAAAACCAAGCCTTTGGCCAACCCAGGTGGAGGCAGAAGGCCCCTTTGGTCTGAGCAACCCGCAGCTGTCAGAAGAGTGGGCCATGAAAATACTGAGCTGCTGTCCCTGGTAACCCTGGGGATCTCGTCTGAATCTGCCTCATCTTTATCTGTGAATCTTGGGGGTTGGGGTGGGTTGACCGTTAGGTGCTTTTTGAAAGGCCTTGTTTCCTTTAGTTCAAGGAGCTCAAGTTTTCACTAGGAGATGGGGTTAGGAAGAGTGTAGTGTTTTTTTTTTTTTTTTTTTTAATTGGTTGTTCACAACATTACAAAGCTCTTGACATATCATATTTCATACATTAGATTGAAGTGGGTTATGAACCCCCAATTTTACCCCAAATGCAGATTGCAGAATCACGTCGGTGACACATCCACAATTTTACATAATGCCCTATTGGTGATTGTTGTATTCTGCTACCTTTCCTATCCCCTACTATCCCCCTCCCCTCCCCTCCCCTCCCATCTTCTCTCTCTACCCCATCTACTGTAATTCATTTCTCTCCTTGTTTATTTTCCCATTCCCCTCACCACCTCTTATATGTAATTTTGTATAGCAATGAGAGTGTAGTGTTTAATTGCTAGTTGAGAAACTCAGGTTCTATTTGCATCTGAGAGTGTGTGGAAGGTGTCAGGGGTTTTCTCCTCACTCCTGTCAGCTACGTTGCTTGTAAAGTCATCGAGGTTGGTTTTGCGATGAGCAATTCCAGGTGGACAGATGTGGGTGTGTAAAAGGACAGGAATTGTGATAGACGACTTGCATGAAATCTTGTGCTTTTTCCAAACATATTGACACCATTCTTTACCTGTGCTTTCCTGAAACCCTCTGAAGAAATGTGGCAGAAGAGAATGGGATCGAGTGACACAATTATCATCGATTGGATATTTATAAAGTGCCAGGAATTGTGCTAAACTATTGATTTACAGTTATAACAGTGCATTAATATGCCTACATACTTTGACATACATTTCATAACTACTGTATACGATAAGGCACTATTACTACCCTTGCTTAACAGATGAGAACATCGATGCTGCAATAAATTAAGTGAGTCAAGGGAAGGAAGTTTATCAGTGGTAGGGCTGAGATTTAAACCTAAGGCTACCATCTGCAGACCTCAGCATTTAACTACTAGTCTACACTAATTTTTTTACAGAAATAGGGGTAAAAGGGCCTCTTGTGTAATCTTAGAACCCAACTTGGAGTTATCTTCAAATATAGGTTTTTCTGACTCCTAACCAGTGCCTTTTTCTTTCCTTTATATTTTTATAATGAAATATATCACACACATACATATTACATGTGCCTTTTTTTGTTGAACCATGTGAAATTTTCAACATTTGCTCAGATGTTGATACATAACAATGGTAACTTCGTGATTTAATATACAGGGTTCTATTTTGATAAAGTATATTCATTAACATTCAATGAACCTAGTAAACGAATATCCTAGCTTAATGAGCTAGTTTAAAAGTTAAAGCAAATCTTACCATGACCACTATTCAGTTTCTTTTATTTATTTGTTTGTTTTTTTTATTTTGAGTCAGAATTGTTAGTTGCTAACAAATATTAGCTTCAGGGTGGGCTGAACACTCGACCCCCACCCTTCTGGTGCCACAGAAACCCACATCTGGCCCCTGCCTGGTCCGCCTGAAGGCAGAAGATGACACCCTTAGCAGCTATTGTATGATTCAATCACTGTACGCCAACAAGGCAGCCTGCAGACCCAGAGACCCCACTAGATTTTGGTTATAAAAACTCTCTCCTGCTGGGCACCCCTCTCTTGCTTTCTCTTTCTTCTCTCGCTTTCGCTCTCTCTCTCTCTCACTCTTCTCCCGTCACTCTCCCTCTCTCTCTCACTCTCTTTCCCTTTCTTCTCTCTCCCCACCTTGCTTTGTCCCCCCCACTCCCCCCTTTCCCTACTCTCTCTCTCTTTTTCTCTTCCTTCCCTGTTAATCAGACACTGCCACAATAAAGATCTCTTGGTCACTCCGAGTGTCATGGTCACTTTCTTTTCAAGAATCATGCTAACTTGCCAAAGGGTATACCCAAACTTGAGATCCTCCTGCCTCAGCCTTCTGATTTGCTGGGATTATAGGTGTGCACCACTTCTCATACACCTTTCCCCCAAACTCTGTAAATAACCCTATACTTTTGTGTTGATTATTTTTTTCTTTATAGTTTAACAACTGTGTTGACATCCCTAAAGACTAAGCTTAGTTTTCCTGATACCTTTACAGAAATGGATTGTATGGCCCATGTTCCTTTGTGACTAGCTTTTTTTCCCTTCAGTATTGTTTGTGAGATTGATCCAGATTAATCCATCTACAGTTTTTGTTGTTGTATAATATTTCAGCTTATGGATCAATCAAGCTTATTTGTTCATTCTGTCACTGATTGAATTCTTGTGCTTTCCATCAGAAGAATCATTTTAAAGTCTTTATTCTTATATTTGAGCATAAAGGAGGCAGCACATGCTGACTCAAAGCACAAAGGTGTACAGTTTTTATGGCATCTGCAGTGTAGACAGGAACTCTATTCTTTTTTTTTGTTGTTGTTCCGGGTATTGAACCCAATGACGCTTAATCATTGAGCCATATCCCCAGCCCTTTTTTATATTTTTATTTAGAGACAGAGTCTTGCTGAGTTGCTAAATTGCTGAGGCTGGCTTTGAACTCGCAATCCTCCTGTCTCAGCTTCCCGACCTGCTGGTATTACAGGTGTGCGCCACTGTGCCAGGCCGTGGAACGCTGATACTTGATGTCATCGCATAGAGAGGTGGAATTTTAGTTGTGTTTGTGCTCTTCTTCATGCCTCTTCATTTGACAGGCTTTATTACCATCTTAAGTCTCCACTTTGGGTGTGATTCTTACTACAGTAATAAAATAAAGGTAACTGTACATTGTCTTAGTGACTATTCTATGCACGCATTTGTCCGTCACATCTAGATCTGCCCCTTAGCATCTGGGTAAGTCCCTAACATTATTTTCAGAACAGTGCAAACTGATGTCTTGGCTCAGAGAGTTTGCTTTTAATAACCTTGTGTTGCATGGCTCTGACTTCTTGGTATTTCTGTTGACCACATAGTCTCAGGAGACTGAGCTGGTTTCCCAACCTCCTATCTTCTGGTATGTTATCTTAATTTTATAGTGTTGAAGACTGGTCTACTTTTTAACTACTACTTTTCTGGTATGTCTGTTAACCCTATAAGACTGAGCCTTAGTGTGGCTGTCTCAATTTTACGGTTGAAGAACATTTTGGTTGTTTCTAGGTGTAGCTAATTAGCCTAACACGTCTGTGGACATGATTGCACATGTCTCCTGGTGCACAGGGCGGGAATCCTCCACACATAAGGTACATACCTGCGGGTAGAATTACCACTGAGTGGAACAACATTTTATACCAAATTACTCTTGCACTCAGCAGATACAACCTGTACTTAGTTTCCATTGTGTTAATATTTTTGTTATTGGGGTGCTTAATGGTATTTCATGGTGGTTTTATTTATTTATTTGTTTTAGGGGCGCTGGAGATTGAACCCAGGAGTGCTCTGTTACTCAGCTACATCCCCATTCCTTTTTAAAATTTTGAAACAGCATCTTCCTAAATTGCTCAGCCTCGCCTTGAATTTGTGATCCTCTTTCCTCAGCCTCTGGAGTAGCTGGGATTGATTAGAGGCGTGTATTGCTGCACTGGGCTTTGACACAGTTTTAATTTATATTCCCCAGATTATTAAAGAGATTAAGCATTTTTTCATGTCTTGATGGTTTGGATTTCCCCTTGGCCTTCTGGGAAATGCCTGTTCATGTGTTGACCTCATCCTTATTTTCTCTTTCTCTTTCTCTGTGTTTTAGCAATTCATTGTATGCTTTTGGATATTGATCTTTTATCACTTATATATGTTGTAAATATTTATTCCCAATTTGTGGCTTGGCTTTTTGCTTTCTATGTGGATTCTTTAATTTTTTTTTATTTGTAGATGGACACAATACCTTTATTTTATTTATTATTTTTATGTGGTGCTGAGGCTGCAATCCAGTGCCTCACATATGCCAGGCGAGTGCTCTACCCCTGAGCCACAACCCCATCCCCTCTATATGGATTCTTAAGGTAAACATATTTCGAACAATTGAATGTATGAGTATGGTTTGTGTTTTTTAAATCTTATTTAAGAAAACCTTTCCTAAGGCAAGATCCTGAAGATATTCTATGTTGTCTTTACAAATTGTTATATTTCTGCCTCTCCTATTTAGGTCTTTAATTCTCCTGGAATTGAGTTTTGTATATGGTTGGAAGTTTTGTGGGGAGGGAAGACCAGGTGTTTCAGTGTGGTTTATTAATTTTTTTTCACTTTTTAAAAATTCTAATTGTTATATATGATAGCAGAATGCATTACAATTCATATTACACATACAGAGCACAATTTTTCATATCTCTGGTTGTATACAAAGTATATTCACACCATTTGTGTCTTCATACATGTACTTAGGATAATAATTATCATCACATTCCACCATCATTTCTAACCCCATGCCCCTTCCCTTACCCTCTCACCCCTTTCCCCTATCTAGAGTTGGTCTAATCTTCCTATGCCCCCCTTCCCAACCCCACTATGAATCAGCCTCCTTATACAGAGAAAACATTCAGCACTTGGTTTCTTGGGATTCGCTAACTTCACTTAGTATTACATTCTGCAACTCCATCCATTTACCTGCAAATGCCATGATTTTATTCTCTTTTATTGCTGAGTAATATTCCATTGTGTATATATATCACATTTTCTTTATCCATTCATCTACTGAAGTGTATCTAGGTTGGTCCCACAGTTTAGCTATTGTGAATTGAGCTCCTATAAACATTGATGTGGCTGTGTCCCTGTAGTATGCTGTTTTTAAGTCCTTTGGGTATAGACCCAGGAGAGGGATAGCTGGGTCAAATGGTGGTTCCATTCCCAGTTTTCCAAGGAATCTCCATACTGCTTTCTAGATTGGCTGCACCAATTTGCAGTCCTACCAGAAGTGTAAAAGTGTACCTTTTTCCCCACACCCTCGTCAACACTTATTGTCATTTGTATTCATAATAGCTGCCATTTTGACTGGAGCGAGATGGTATCTTAGAGTAGTTTTGATTTGCATTTCTCTGATTGCTAGAGATTTTGAACATTTTTTTCATATATTTGTTGATTGATTGTATATCCTCTTCTGAGAAGTGTCTGTTCAGTTCCTTGGCCCATTTATTGTTTGGGTTATTTGTTTTTTTGGTGTTTATCTTTTTTCAGGGTGGAGGACTGAACTCAGGGCCTTGCGCGTGCTAGGCAAATGCTCTGCCACAGAACTAAATCCCCAGCCCCTATATTTTCTCTATTGCTGGTATATGTCATTTTTTTTCTGATACTTTTTCCAGTGTGGGTAATCAATGTCCCTTGTTCAAATGTGACAACAGTGAAGTTACTTTGTATACCTCTTATCTCCTCTCCCCTATTAATTGTTTCCATGTGCTTATTTTGTAAATATGTAGTGTTGTAAAAGCACCGCAGTAGTCTCAGTATTGAGTATTTCTTAACTTCCTTGAGTGAGTTAGAGGCAGACTACCACATTGATGACTTCTAAGTCCTCACCTGCTGCCTTGTCCCAAGTCATGCAAATCAAGGGCCGCATGTCTGAAATGGTTGTAATCATTTGATATGTTGGGGAGAAGAAGTGGTTAACTTAAGTCAGCAAGCAAAGGATTTGAGCAGCAAACCAGAAGATCAGTGCTGAAGAAGTTGTTTACTGGATCTGGAAGCAAAAGAATCTAGGTATTTTCTTTATTAATTTTTGTGTGATTCTGGACTGACCTCAGTTTTCTTTTTTCCTTTTTTTTTGATATTGAGGATTGGACCCAGAAGCACTTTACTACTGAGCTACCTCCCTAGCCCTTTATATTTTTTATTTTGAGACAAGGTTTGATTAAGTTGCTTAGGGCCTTGCTAAATTGCTGAGGCTGGCCTTGAACTTTCAATCCTGCCTCAGCCTCCCAGTGTTAGCATAAAAGGACTGAGCCAGGTGTAAACTTCACAGATCAGCACAGCCTGTATTCAGAGATGATATCACACATCTGACAGACTCACTTTCCTGGTGGAAAATGAGCCACTGGCCAAAGGGGGAGTCTGTGCTTATATAGGTTACACTGATAAGTAACTTAATTAATGACAGAGTGTGTCAGTTTGAGCACTAAGGAATTTGAGATTTGTTTTGGGGCAAGATGGAGGGTCTGGGGTCAGTGGTCTGTATCTGGGAAGAATTTGTTTTGGGAAGGATCAATGCTTCAGCCTTTTCCCAGAGACTGCCATTCCAAGCTTGATGGATATCTCCTCCCCATGGCTTGTCTTGTCACTGGGAAAAGATTGCTATTATCAGTGTATTGACTTTTTCCTCACTCCTTCCTCTCAGGCAACACTATTTAGGAGTTTGTTATTTTCCATATCTGTCACCCAGCAAACCTCAACTTTCATGTGTTAGACTATATGAACTCCAGTGTCTCTTTCTTTTCTTTTCTTTTTATTTAATTTATTTTTTAAAAAAATACATGACAGTGTAATGCATTATAATTCTTATTACACATGTAGAGCACAATTTTTCATATCTTTGTATTAAAGTATGTTCACACAAATTCATGTTTTTATATATGTACTTTTTTGCATTATAATTCTTATTATACACATATAACACAACTTTTCATATCTCTGTTTGTATATAAAGTAAGTTGACACCCAATTCGTGTCTTTATACATGTACTTTGGATAATTATGTCCATCACATTCCACTTGCTAATCCCCTGCCTCCTCCCTTCCCCTCCCACTCCTCTTCCCTATCTAGAATTCATCTAATTCTCCCATGCTCCTCCTCCCTACCCCACTATGAGTCAACCTCCCTATATCAGAGAAAACATTCGGCATTTGTTTTTTTGGGATTGGTTAACTTCACTTAGCATTATCTTCTCCAATGCCATCCATTTACCTGCAAATGCCATGATTTTATTCTTTTTTATTGCTGAGTAAAATTACATTGTGTATATATGCCACATTTTTTTTTATCCATTCATTCACTGAAGGGTATCTAGGTTGGCTCCACAGTTTAGCTATTGTGAATTGTGCTGCTATAAACATTGATGTGGCTGTGTCCCTGAATCTTCATCATGTGGGATTAGGCCCCAATTTCCTTAATAAGACTTTTATAGCTCAAGAATTAAAACCAAGAATCAATAAATGAGATGGAATCAAACTAAAAAGTTTCTTCTCAGCAAAAGAAACAATCTGTGAGGTGAACAGAGAGCCTACATCCTGGGAGCAAATTTTTACCCCTTACACATCAGATAAAGCACTAATCTCTAGGGTATATAAAGAACTCAAAAAACTAAGCACTGAAAAAATAACCCAATCAACAAATGGGCCAAAGACCTGAACAGACACTTCTTAGAAGAGGATATACAATCAATCAACAAATATATGAAGAAATGTTCGGCATCTCCAGCAATTAGAGAAATGCAAATTAAAACTACTCTAAGATTTCATCTCATTCCAGGCAGAGTGGCAGCTATTATGAAGACAAAACAACAATAAGTGTTGGCGAGGATGTGGGGAAAAAGATACAATTATACATTGCTGGTGGGACTGCAAATTGGTGCAGCCAGTATGGAAAACAGTATGGAGATTCCTCAGAAAACTTGGAATGGAACCACCACATGACCCAGCTATCCCTCTCCAGTGTCGCTTTCATTTCTAAAATTCAAATGGCACTCTGTTGTCATCTTTCTGTATGACTGTGGTATCTAAACATCTTCTTTCTTATTTCTTCTCCAGTTTCTCTTACAATGCCTGTTCAGGTAGAGTGCTTAATAAGTAATCTGAATTTTTCCTGATTTGGGTAGAACAACACTGAGTTACCAGAGAGGAACTGCAATGGAGGCTTTTCCCTTGCATGGAGAAAGTAGATCAGAAGTTTATAGAAAGGATTGAGGCCCATGCAGTCTGCCTGTTGAGTCACGGTGGAGCCTTATAACAAGACACACATTCTTTGAAAATGTTCAAAATAAAGATACCAATGGTGACACACGCCTGTGATCCCAATGCCTGGGGAGGCTGAGGCAGGAGGATCTCGAATTCAAAGCCAGCCTCAGCAAAGGCAAGGCTCTAAGTAACTCAGTGAGATCCTGTCTCCAAATAAAATACAAAATAGTGCTGGAGATGTGGCTCAGTGGTTGAGTGCCCCTGAGTTCAATCTCGGTACCAAAAAAATGGGAAATTTTATTATTTTGTCACCAGCCATGGGCCACCCAAGGAAGAATGCTGTCCTCTAGAAGGTTAAGTACCATCAGGAAGAAGCAGACTGAAACCAACACTGGGTGAGTGTGTTGAGCTTGATAGGAAAATTATTTTGACGTCACTGCTCAAAAAAAAAAGATACTAAGACCCACATCGTTTACTTTTTTAACTTGTTGGAAGATATTGTATATATACATAGCAAAATGTTTTAAAAATGGAAACAGTTATACAGGCACTCACTGGGTACCTCTTCTGATGTTGCCAAAACAAACAACACATGATGCCAACTTCAAGGAGCACAGGGTCCAGAACTTGCACATAGACAAGGTGGGACAGTCCATAGGACACTAGAGCAGAAATGAGAAATCTTGCTTCTTGGAATTATACTTGTGAGTAACCTTGGACAAGCCTTCTAACTTCCCTGAACATGAACATTTTTATTTGCAAAATGAGGCATGGGAGAGATAAACTGCTGGAAGCCACCTGTGAAATGATCGGGAACCCAATCAACATGGAAGCCATTGGGTAGGAAAGTGGTATCTGGGAACTCCCAGCAGCACCCCTGCTGGTTTGAGACTGCCCGGTATATGTGATACCCTACAGGTTCAGCACTGCACTGGAGTTGGGGTGACTTCTGGAGCCACATAGTCACATAACTTCTCAGAGATGGCTTGCCATGGTGCCAATCAACCTGCTGACTGCAAGCCACCATGAAGCAAGACTCCACGCACTGAAACCTTACCCCTGCTTTTGATGTACTCTTCTTTAGATAAGGGACCAGAGCCATTTTCTAGTCATTCTGCTCCAGCTCCTATGTGGGCTGGAAGACCTATCAGGAGCCCCCCTTTTTTGAATGTACTTTCTGGTTCTGTCTCTTGTTTCTTTGCTAAATATTTCAGACTTTCTTTTTCCCAGGTGGCTCACCACCTTCTGAGCAGGAAACTACCCTGGTGGGGTGCTGGCAGCCCCCTGATAATAAACCAGATAGTAAACACTTTTTCTAAAATTCTCTTGGTTCTGTGTCCTTGGACAAACCACAACTATTCTGAATTTTTTTTTTTTTTGGTCTCCTTAGTGGGCAGATTGTAAGGGTCAAATGACAAGGACTTTGAAAACTTATGAGGCTATGCAAATGTGATGTATGGTTATTACTATTGCCTCCTTCCCACTAGTTTGAATGAGTTTCACAACTGGCTACAAGATTGATGGGGTTTATTGCAAGATGAAAATAGACCCCCTTGTTAAAACACGATTAAGAATTTTAGAGCCAGACATGGTGGCCCATGCATGTAGTCCTAGCAACATTGGAGTCTGAGGCAGGAGGATAGCTTGAGTCCAGAAGTTCAAGGCCAGCTGGGTAGCATCGTGAGACCCTGTCTCAAAAATAAAGACATTTCAGGAAGGCAGCAGCAGAACTTTAAGCCACATGAGAGTCCCTGCATGATTACTTAACACAGGTCTCAAGCTCATGATGGTGATTTCATTTCCAGATTGTAATTTCTATAATTACAATGAATCATAATTAATTGTATCTGCTCTCCTTGCATCTTTTGGTGATTTATAGGATCATGAACTCTGCTCCAGTCTTTTTACTCATCCAATGCAATACACAAGAGCCAGACAGGCAAGTTATTACCCATTTAGTATAGAGCCAGGGAATTCATTGTGTGGGGGTAATATACCAAACTGTAAGTAAATTTTAGTTTCACTTTAATTACATGGCATAGTTTAGACTTCTGTTTGAACTTCAAGGGTTTAAGAATAATTTCTTTTAAACCTTTCCTTGGATACTAATGTAATTCTCAGCCCCAGAGATTGCTATTTTCCCCCCCCTTTGAACAGAGCTACTTTTAATTTTGACAGTCTTAAGAATGCTAGAGTTGGAACTTTTTAAAAATTATTGAGCTGAGGATTAGGGCACATGGGGAGTTACCCACGTAAATCTTCAGTGCTTCAAAGTGAAGAATAACTGTGCAATAAATAGACCTGGCCAAAGACAAAATGAGTTGTTTGACAGTCACTTATCACTGAATGTTGAGTGACTAGCCTGGGACACCCACCAGATGTGACATACAAGCATTTGCTAGAACATTGGGTAGAAGTTTGACCTATATCATCTTAAGAATGTTCCAGTGCTAGAAATCTGTTAGCAAATTAATCATCAGGTTAACTTTTTGTATTTTACTTTTTTTTTTTTTCTGGAACTGGGGTTTGAACCCAGAATTCAGGCATGCTAATCAAGTGCTCTATTTTGTATATCCCTAGTCCTTGTCTTACTTTTTGAAAGTTTGTTAAAGTGAAAGTGGGCACAAGGATTCTTTTTGGGGTGATGGAACAATTGAAAATTAGATTATGGTGGTGGTTACGCAACTGTACAAATTTACTAAAATCATCACTGTATACTTAAGGTAGATGAACTATATTGTAAATTATACCTCAGATCTGTTTTTTTAGACTCTTAATATCACATCTGTCAGATTTTTAAAGCAATGTATTGATTTTATAGTACATAATTATATGTTTTTGTATAATACAAGTGATTGATATTATTTTAAGAAAGTAGATATTCAAATAAGAAGTTAAATTTAATATATGGAAAATGATCTAATGAAACATTAAAATGATGGCAACCTCTAAGGAAATGGATGTGAATTAGCAGTGAAGCTGTTGCCTTATTACTTAAAAATATTTATTTTTAAATTTAAATTACAATTTATTACCATAAAATTTATGTTTTGTGGGATATAGTTCTCTGGATTTTTCACAAATGCATACCATCCTATAACTGCCCTCACCATCCAGATACAGTACAGAGGCTAAAGGTGTAGCTCAGTGGTAGAGTTCATGTTTAGCATGCTTTCAGCTCTGGATTTGATTCCCAGTGTTATGAAAAACAACTCAAATGAACATTTTAAAAAGTTGCATCAAATACAGTATAGTTCCACCACACTAAAAAGTCCGGTTTCTAGTCAAACCCTTCCCCCACCCACAAAGTCTGGCAACCACTGATTCATTTCTTCAACCCTATAATTTTTCTCTTGGAAGGACATTGCATGATATATACATTTTGAAAATGTTTTCAAACTTCACATATCAATTTTAATTTTTGAGCTAGAAAGGTAATGGTTATTTTGGGGTTGTGGGGATTTCCTTTGCCGGCATCCAGTCATGTTGAGAAGGATGAAGTCAGGATGAGGTGAGAGTTTGATTTTCAGTCACACTCGTAACTTTACAGGTGGTTAGATCTGGAAGGGCTTTCCCAGTCATTCAGCCAACATCTCAACCATAAATTAAGATTTAGAAGAGAGAAGAGTTGAGTCCAGAGCTTGCATAACTGGTCCCCCCTAGAGCCAACTTCAGTGTGCCTTTCAATCTGAGTTCTGGCACAAATGTGGCTTTGTAGTGCTTCCTTTATCACATCCCTGATTGCTAATGAGCCTGACAATACTTGGTACCTATCACTAGCATTGGGAGAAGGGCAGGTTTTAGATTATAATCTTACTAAGTTATTATTCCGGGTTATTTGCATCCTGAAACCATGACTTGTTCGCTGCTACTTATTTGATGGGTGTCTGGAATCCTTTAATTTTTAGCTTTAAGCTTCATGTGGTATAAGTCTTCTAGTCAGGAATTTTTTTTTATCTTTTCTGAAAAAGTCTTTGTTTTGCCTTTCTTTCTGAAAAAAAGATTTTCTCTCGACAGAATTCTGGATTCAGTTTTTTTTCTTTCTTTCAACACTTTAAAGAATTTTTTTTTTTTTGATACCAGGGTTTGAACTCAGGGGCCACATCTCAGCCTTTAAAAAAATATTTTATTTACATACAGAGTCTCACTGAGTTGCTTAAGCCCTCACTGAGTTGCTGAGGCTAGCTTTGAACTTGCAATCCTCCTGTCTTAGACAAGTGAGCCATTGGGATTACAGGTGTGTGCCACCACTGTGCCTGGCTTAAAGATTTTTCTTTTTTTTTTGGTCTTCTGGCTTGAATTTCATTTTTACTAGGATTCTGTAATAATTCTTATCATTCTCTCCCTATGTAAAATGTTCCTTTTTCCCCCAGCTGCTTTTAATTTTCTTTTTATCCCTGGATTTTGGCAATTTGGTTATACTATTATTATGGGAGCTTTAGGATGGGGGCCCCAGTTCCAGGATGTTTCAATGGACTAGGTTCTGCCACCCATTACAAGATGCCAATCAAAGAGACAAGCAGTGGTAAAGGCAGGAAAGAAACTATAATCAGGATAGCTATACCAGGAAGATAAGGAGACCAGACTGTCTTGAGGAGTACTGACATGAATTCTCAGATTCCCTAGGGAAGGGGGAACCAGAAACATGCATAGTCAAGCAGTCTTAAGTCAAATGGTGTTCTAGTTCATCATTATCTCAGGATCGGTCATGAGGGGTCCCTGTTGGTGATGATATGAAAGTTGCTGGGCTAAAGAGAGAAAGAGAGAGAGAGTTTCAACTCATCACAAAATATTTGTTGATCAGACCTGTTATTCCTGGAATCCAAGATACCAAAAGAAGAGAATAACTCAGAGCAAAGGAGACAGATGCAAAATGGAAACAGAGATGCCAAGTTTTTATTCTGCTTTTAGTTACTCATTGGATAGTTTTAGGCATAAATGAAGGGTCAGTGCATTTAGCAAAAGTATCCTCTAAGTCCTTATTACATAGTACTCATTGTGTTTTTCTTTATGTTTATCTTGTGTGGGGTTCATGGAGCATCTTGGATCTCAAAGTGTTATCAAGTTTGGAATATTTTTAGTCATTATTCCTTCAAATATTTTTCTGTTCCTCCCTCTTTGAGTTGCTAATTACGTTTACATTATACTACTTAGTGTTCACAATTTTTCAATTATAACTTAAATTTATTTTGAGTGTTATCGAGTTCACTGATCACTCCTGAACTGTAAATGCCAGCCAGTGTGTCATCATACCTGGTGTGGTATTTTTCAGCTCTACAACTTCTATTTGATTTTTTTCTGTATCTTCTAGTTTTTTTCCACGAGTACAATGAAGAGAGTAGTGGAAGATATGAAAAAGAATAAAATGAAACTTTTGCTTAAAAGAGCTTTTAGTTTTTTTTTTTTAATTGGGGCAGCCATGAGCATATACCTCTCCAATCTTTTGTTTCAGGAAGCCTAATTGATTGATGACTCCAGCAGCTGTGTCTCCCTCCACCATTGTGTTTGCACCAAAGCTGCTCCTTTAATGGGCAGCTTCTCGCCAGTGATTGAATGTGGTATGAATACCAATGCAAGCCTTTTTTTGCAAGATGCAGGCTCCTCCGATGGGTGAGTTTGCTTGAAGACGCCACCTCAGCCTGGCTGAAACTTTCCTGGAATGGAACAGTAGCTGAGACTCTCCTTATTCAATTCTTCTTCCTTTTCTGTCTTTTTCCTAGGAGTAAGATCCACATCACAGTCTAAAGAGTCCCCCTACCTTTTCCAGTTCCTTCTCCCTTTTCCCTCATCACATCTCCCCCAGTACATCTTTGACATCTGCTTTTTGGATGACCTGGACTAACATATTTATCATCATCTTTATTTGTTCTTTTTAATTTCCATTCAGCATAGGATTTCTTTTAAATAAAAGGTTCCAGATCTCAAAGTGTTTGAGGACAGTGGATCAGTTTTCCTCATTTTATTGTTGATGTGCTGAAGCTCCCAGTTCCTTTTTGAATACTGAGCTTGCAAACCTAAACCAAAATATATTATGGTAATTATCAAGTCACAAAGGTCTGTTCCTTTTTTTATGTGAAAACTGAGACCCTCGACCAAAACTGAGGACCCCAAAGTCCTGGTTGTGATGTCACTACTAACTCCTTTTTAGTCTAGACAAGCCACTTAACTTGTCCAAGCTTATGAAAGGGGTTGGGCTAGCTCATTTACAAAGGCATCTTATAAAATATATAATTTTATAGATTTGAAAACTTAAATAAGTTGTCTGACCAATTACCCAAAAATTTGCTTAGGGAAAGAATGTCTGGATTGAATTCTTTCCCCAATAAACAATAAACAACTCAAGACTTTTGTCTTGTATTGAACTGCCTTTGAGAAAATACCCTGATAAGACGTTGGTGGTAAAAGATGTGATCTGAGGACATAGGTTTTAGGAACATTCTTTTTTAAAGATAGTTGACTTATTCTGTTAAAAAAAGAAGGAATTTGGTTTTGATCCTTAGAGAAAACGGAAAGGAGAAAGAAGAGAAAGTTAAAGGAGTGAGGTCATTAAGAGGGTATGAAACTAGAAAGCTACCCAGAGTGAAAATTCCTGGAAGATAGCATGGATAAAAGCCTTATAAGTTTAGAGATAACCACCAATTAATTGAAAGGGTATTTTTTCTATATTAATTAGGTTTCTTATGTTTGAAAGTGACTCAAAACTAGTGCAAAGAAGCTTAAATTAAAAAGAGCTCTTAGTAGCTCACAGCGTTTGGAAAGACTCCAGGATAGCTTGCAGCATCTAAGCAGAATATAGAAACCAGAGCTGCAAAAGCTGGAACCAGAAACTGGAATTAACATCGCCAAATCTCCCTTTTCCTCCCCTCCTTCCTCTCTCCCTATCCTTCTTTCTTTCTTTTTTTTTCTTTTTTCCACTTTTTTTTTTACTGTTGCATTATATTGTACATAATGATGGGTTTTGTTGTCACATAGTCATGCATGTGCACAATATAACTATATAATTTGGCCAATACCACTCCCCAGCACTTCTCCCCTTCCATCCCTCCCAACCTCCCACCCTCTGGTCCCTTTCCTCGACTGATCTCCCTTTGATTTTTATGAACTTCCTGCCCTGAACTTTCTTTTTCTTTTTCCTCTCTGGCTTCCACATAGGAGAGAAAGCATCTGACCCTTGACATTCTGAGTTTGGCTTATTTCATTTAACATAATGGTCTCTGGTTCTATATATTTTCCTGCAAATGACATAATTTTATTTTTCTTTTTGGCTGATTAAAACTCTGTGTGTGTGTGTGTGTGTGTGTGTGTGTGTGTGTGTGTGTGTGTGTATATAATATTTTATTTATCTATTTGTTCATTGATGGACTCCTAGGCTGGTTCCACAGTTGGGCTGTTGTGAATTGTGCTACTATCACAGTGATACGCACGTATCACTGTAGTATAATGACTTTAATTCTTTACGATAAATACTGAGGCATGGTATACCACCTTCACACTGATTTCCAAATTGGCTGTATTAATTTAGAATCCCACCAACAGTGAAAAGCGTTTCTTTTTCTCTACATCCTCCCTGGCATTTACTATTTGTATTCCTGACGGTGTAAGATGAAATCTCAGTGTAGTTTTGATTTGCATTCTGATTGGTGTGAGATAAAATCTCAGTGTAGTTTTTATCATTGTTAATGATGTTGAACATTTTTTTTCATGTATTTTTGGGCCATTTGTATTTCTTCTATTGAGAAGTGTCTGTTTGGTTCACTTCCCTGCTTATTAATTGGGTTATTTGATTTTTTTTTTTGGTGTTAAGTTTTTTGAGTTCTTTAAATATTCTAGCTATTAATTCTTTGTTAGAAAAGTAGCTAGTAAAGATTTTCTCCCATTCTGTAGGTTCTCTCTTTAACTTCTCCCAGAGGTTCCAGTATGTTGTTTCCTTTGCTGTGAAGAAGTTTTTAAATTTGATGCCATCACATTTATTAACTCTTCACATTATTTCTTGAGCTTTAGGAGTCCTATCGAGAAAGTTGTTGCCTGTGCCTATATGCTGGGGTGTTGAGTCTACATTTTCTTCTATGAATTGCATAGTTTATGGTCTAATTCTTAGGCCTTTGATCCTTTGAGATGATTTTTGGGTGGGGTGAGAGATAAGGATCTACTTTCATTCTTCCACATATGGATAACCAGTTTTCCCAGCACCATTTGTTAAAGAGACAGTCTTTTCTCCAATGTGTGTTTTTGGCACATTTGTCATTTTGTTTATCCTTTCAATGTTTCATTGACTCTTTCTTTGTATTTTCTTAAATTCTCAAGTTCATTGATTTCAGCTGTGGTCTTAATTGTCTCCTTCCTTCTACTGGTTTTGGAATTGGTTGGATCTCCTTTTTTGAGGGCTTTATGATGTTTATTTGGGGTCTTTCTGATTTTCTTATGTAGGCTCTGGTGGCTATAAATTTTCCTTTTAGAACTGCTTTTATAGGATCCCAGAGGTTCCAGTATGTTCTCGACGTCACTATTCTCTTTTGAATCTAAGAATTTAAAAAATTTCTCCCCTGATTTCTTCTATTACCCATTCATTATTCAAAAGTGTATCATTCAATCTCTATGTGTTTATATAGTTTCTGTAGGGTTTTGTTGTGTTGATTTCTAATTTCATTCTGTTATGATCTGATAAGGCGCAAGGAATTATATCAACTTTTTTCTTTTTTGGATTTGCTCAGAGTTGCTTTATGGCCTAAAATATGGTCTATTTTGGAGGAGATTCCATGAGCTGCTGAAAATAAAGTGTATTCAGCTAGTTGGATGAAATATTCTATAGATATTTGTTAAGTTCATTTGATTTATAATATTTTTTTCAAGCCCAAAGAGTCTTTACTGAATTTATATCCAGATGACCTATCTAATAGTGAGATAGGTTTTTTGAAATCACCCAGTATTATTATACTGGGGTTGATCTGAGGCTTCAACTTGAGTAGTGTCTCTTTTATGTAACTAGCTGCATCTACTTTTGGGGCATAAACATTTATTATTATTATATCTTCTTGTTGGTTTTTTCCCTTTACCAGTATAAAGTGACCTTCCTTGTTAGACATGAGAGTAGCTACTCTTGCTTGTTTTCAGGCTCTATTCACATGGTATATCAGTCTTAACCTTTTACTTACAGCTTGTGATCAATTTGCCTGTAAAGTCGTCTCTTGCAAACAACACATAGTTGGGTCTTGCTTTTAATTCAATCTGCCGGCTTATGTCTTAATTGGAGAGTTGAGATCATTTACATTCAATATTGTTATGGAGAGATGTTTATTAATTCTTGCCATTTTGATTTATTTATAATGTTTAATTTGGTCCTGCTTCTAATTTGCTTAGTCACTTTTCAAATGAGATTTGTTCATTTGTGAGCTCTGGGGTTTGTTTTTTTATTTATTCTGTGTGGAGTATTTCTCTTTCTGTACTGAAGATGTAACCCAAGGAGATTTACCATTGAGCTACATTTCCCAGTCTCACCCTTCTTTTATTTTAAAACGGAGTCTCACTAAGTTTTTTAGGGGCCATACTAAGTTGCTGAGACTGGCCTTGAACTTACAATCATCCTGTCTCAGGTTCCCAAGCCTCTGGATTATGGGGGTGAGCCATCATGCCCAGCTGGAGTATTTCTTTCTTTCTCTCTTTTTTTTACATTATTATATGTTTTTTTGAAAAGTGGTTCTTTTTAGAACTACATGACAGTAGAGTGTATTTTGACATATTATACATACATGGAGTATAACTTAGTCTAATTAGGATCCCATTCTTGAAGCCAGAGTATTTCTTTAAATTAGTTCTGTAGTGTGAATTTAGCAATAATGAATTCTTTTAGTTTCTGTTTATCTTGGAAGGTTTTTATTCTTCAATTTTGAAGGATAGCTTTGCTGGGTATAGCAGTCTTTGTTGACAGTTATATTCTTTTGGGACTTTCACACATCAGTCCAAGCCCTCCTGGCCTTTAGAGTTTGTGCTGCAAAATCAAAAGTGATTCTGATTGGCTTGCCTCTAAATGTGACCTGACATTTTCCTCTTGAGGCTTTAAAAATTTTTATCATTATTCTGAATGTTTGGCATTTTAATCAATCTTCTTCTTCTTCTTCTTCTTCTTCTTCTTCTTCTTCTTGGTAGTGTCTATTTGGGGGTCTGAATGCCTTCTGTATTTGGATGTCTATCTCATTTTCAAGGTTTATAATTTTTTTCTCTTACTGTTTCCTTGAAGAGTTTATCAATTCCATTAGCCCACAGTTCACAACCCTCTTCAATTTCAATGATTCTTAAATTTTGTCTCTTAATGTTGTCCCAGAGTTCTTGTATATTCTAATCATGGTTACTTATTTTCTTTTCTTTAATGATGACTGAATGTTTTTTTGTCTTCTGACTTTGAGATCTGCCTTCACCTTGGTGTACTCTATTAGACTTTCAACTAAACATTTTATTTGATTTATCGTATCTGTCATTTTCAAGATGTCTGTTTGATTCTTTTTCAGTAACTCTATCTCCTTATTGAATTTCTCAATCATATCCTGTATGGACTTCCTTAATTCATTTAGTTATTTTTCTGTATTCTCTTGGAATTCATTGATCATTTTTATAATCATTCTTTTGAATTCTTTATCTGATAATTTATGCACTCCAATATCTTTGGGGTCAGTTGCTAGTGAGTTATAAACTTTAAGTTGCGTTGTTACCTTGTTTTTCCATATTTTTTGTATTCCTATGTTGGCTTTTATGCATCCATTGAGAGAGATTTCTCTTTCTCTTACTCTTATGTATGGGAATTTTTAGGGTCACAGTCTTCACTTGCCAATCCCCTCTTGTATGTGATATCCACAGCATTTGTGTTAATTCTGTTTCTTTTTTTCTTTTTCGGTAGATGTGGGTATTTGAGATTGGGACCCGAGGGCCCAATTCTAGCTGTTTCTAGTTGGGGCCTGGTCATTAGTTTGGGTTTTTGTTTCTCCTACTCTTTGTATTAAAGTATAGCTGAGGTTTGACTGTTATTAATTTGTGTCTTTTGGCTAAGTTTATTTCAGTAGCAAGAGTCTATATCTTGTGAACTTGTAGTGTCCCTGTAGGTTTTCAGTACTTCGAAAACTAGAGTGAAACAAACAATAATAACAACCATTGCAAATAATATACAGCATTAAAATAAATACCTGGTTCCTACTATGACATCTGTAATGTTAATTACAACAACAAACAAACAAACAAACAAACAAAAAACCACAAATGGTAGGGTCAGCAATGTCAATAGCAAAAATGATAAGTAACTATAAACTAGATTTGGCATTAAAGCAAACAATAGGTATCGACTATGTTATCCAGAGCAATAATAATTGCAAAGCATCAATGATGTGGACAAGAGTTATATAAACCAATTAGTTCTAAAAGGTGGTAAAAATATAGTTAATTAAGAGAAAAAATGTGGTAGGATGGTAGAAAAGGGTTTACAATTTCAAAAACTGAATAGACAGAATACAGAAAAGATGTAGTAGCTCATGGTTATAAGGAAGGAGGAGAAAAATTGGAGAAACTAAGTAAAGGGAGAAAGAAGAAGTGAATTTGGCTGTAAGCAGGAGAAGAAAAGAGAGAAAGAGAAACAAACAAATGAAAACAAAGTAAATCTAAACCAAAACATACAAACCCCAAATCCTATCTCTCAAAAGACAAGGAAAAATAACTACATTTAAAAATGCTAAAAATGAAAAAAAAAAAGAAACAAAGATGCATATGTAGTCCATGAACCCATCGCACAGCAAGAGTGTGCACGCACACACACACGGGAAACAGGAAAAAGATTTTTAATGAAAAATGAAGGAATCATCATCTCCACTTTACATAAAGCCATTTACATGGATAGAACTTCTGATTATACCAAGGAATCTTTGGTATAATCAGAAGTTCTATCCATGTAAATGGCTTTATGTAAATGGGGATTTTAATGTGAAAATTGCAGAAGTGGTCAAAATAGTCAATGAGAATGGATGGTCACTATCTAGGCCAACTGTCTTTCTTTCCATTTCTTCTTAGGCTGTAGACTGAGAGAGCAAGAGCAAGGGCTGGGGGTTGGTTGTTAACCCCTTCCTCTTTTCATGTTGCTCACCAAGTTGCCAGTTGGATTGTCCTAAGACTGAAGCTGGTTGAAACAAGTCTCAGCTTCCCTTCTCACCAGCATAAGGTAGGATGGAATGGGAAGTACTATTGTTGAACCCACAATGCAAAGAAAAGACCACCGACTCCAATTTTAAACCAAATTAAAGCAAGCTTGTATTGGGTACACAAGAGAGCTGACTAGCGACTGCCTCACCTGAAAGCTGGGCCGGAGAACAGCATCTGATCTAAGTGCAAGGAAGTTTTTACAGCACAAAAAGTTACAAAGGCGGGTGTCTCTGGAACTTATAGCTAACAGGGCTCTGGCAAGCGTAACACAAAGGCAGATAGCAGATCTATGATCTACACGGCTTAATATTTCAAGGTAGGGAGTAAGTTCAGATTCCAACATCAGAATTTCTGAGGCACTGCTGAGGTTTCAGGGAGGGTTGTTATCTGGTCAAGGAAACCCAGGCATGGGTGAGTTCAGAGCATGGGCAGGAATTCCAAACAAGTTTAAACATCAGGCCCAATAGAAATCTTAGTATTTTTATAGTAAAACAGAAAAGAACTTTTCATGACTTTATGACGAGATGGCTCCCAATCCTAAGATGGAATGAGTCTGGGTTCCTCACTATCAGTTGGAGTTTTGTCTGCACAGATCAGATTGATGCACTCCCAGGGTGGGACTGTGAAGAGTTCTATGAGGGTAGTTCTGGTGTGTGGGGCTCAGGTCTAATCAGCCATTAGGGGCTTTGTTGGGTGGTATCTGCTCTGGAGATGTTAGATCAGCACACCCCCAGGGCCCCGCAGTTGCTGATCTTTTTCTGGAGGCTGGATCTCAGAAGCCTCCCAAGAATTCTACTTATGGGGCTGCCCATGAACACAGCCTTCCCAGACTTAGTTCCTAAGTGTTTTTCACACCCGCCTTTTCAAATTCCCAACCCACTTCAGCTAGTCACATGAGCTGCCAGACTCAAAGGAAAGTCGAGTTGGTCTCCCCTTCACTTTTCTAATTTGAATCTCCAAGGGTACTATCTTCTCTGTGCCTGTTTCACTCACATTCTGCTAGGCACACCCAAGGCTGAAGGATAGGTGTTTGGCAACAGAGTAGGGCAAGGTTTACTGTGATCTCCCAGCTCTGGCAGCAGGAGCTACAGCATAGCTACCTCAAGGTGGCTGCCACTTCTGCTCTCTATGACCATTTGAGAAACAGCCCTTTTCAAACACCAGTTCACAGTGCAGTGTCTGGATCAGCTAACCTCAAGATGCTTTTCTGACAGCAGGTTTTTCTGAACCAAGTCTGTTCATTGTGTTTCTGTGTCATCCTGTCCCTCTGTGGTGAACCTGCACTGCTACCACTGCGGCTGCTGCTGCAACCAGCTTGGCTCCAGTGTGCTATTTTCTCTTTGTTTAATGTTCCCAAATTTCGGAGTCTCTAAGTCGCCCTGACTGCCCAATATTGAATTTTAGTGGAATCCCTCTCTCATCCACCTCACTGAGGAGCAGTACTCCCGTTGCTTAAATCCCAAGCTACAGAACAAATAGAAATGCAGTCTTTCTCTAATCTGCTCTCTAGAATCCCCTCTGGAGTTTGAAATGGAAAGCAGAGTAAATTTATAAGGTCTTTATAAGTGAAGGGGTTCCTCAGGAACCCCTAGGCTATGTGCATTTAGGAGACCTTGGAAAGCCCACGACATACTCTCTTGTAGTCATTCTACAGTCACGATTCCCAGCAACCAGATTCTGAGTTCTCCCTCCTCTTTTTTCTTTACTGCTTTTCTCATCTCTGCTTGGCTCTGTTTCTCCTTCAGGGTTGACCTTATTCTTTCCTACTATGAATAGGACTTTGCCACACCTAGGAAACATGGTTGCTGCCAGACTCATGTCAGAAATTATAGAAGAGTTTTTTTTTTGGGGGGGGGTCCAGTATCTATTTAACAATTCCAGAGACCTGTTCTTATTGGTCCTGCTTGGATTACATGTCCATCCCTTAGACCAATCAGAGTGTCAGGGAAATAGGGCACTATGATTGTCTTATACAGGTCAGGTACCTCCATTTTTGCCTAGGGTGAAAGAGTCTATTAGAACAAAATGAGGTGGAAATGCTTGCTGGCAAGATAAACATAATTTGTGTTGCTTCAGTATAAACGAACGCCCCCTCCAGAAATCTTTGGTATAATCAGAAGTTCTATCCATGTAAATGGATTTATGTAAATGGAGATTTTAACGTGAAAATTGCAGAAAGAGCCCTGGGCCTTGCCTGGGGCTTAAGGTGGTAAGAAATAGGAAAATACACACACAGAGCCAAATGATCCGTAAACTGAGCACATTAATTAGAAGTCAGATTTGGAGCCAGAGGCAACCATGAAAACCTCGATCTGAAAGAGGACACTGAACTGCCATAGGATGTAGAATGGTTGGGGCACACCTTATTATGTGACCTGGAATGGAGCAGATTTACAATTGCAGTCTGTTTCACCCCTGGGCTATATTTTCGGTTCTTCGTGGATTCCCTTGCTGGCAACTTTAACTAATTCCTGTGATGCAGGTGATTATTAATCCTTTTCCTTCTTCCCCTTCCTCTTCCTCTTCCTTTTTCTTTTTTTTTGTCTCAGGGATTGAACCCAGGGTGCTTATCCACTGAGCCACATCCCCAGCCATTCATTATATTTTACTTGGAGACGGGGTCTTGCTGAGTTGCTGACGGCCTATTAAGTTGCTGAGGCTGGCTTTGAACTTGCAATCCTCCTGTCTCAGCCCACCTCCCTTCCCTGAGTCGCTGGAATTCTAGGCAAGTATCCCCATGCCCAGTTTAGGTGATGCTTCTTATCTTCCCTCTGAACTGAGCTTCCTCTGGTTGGTTATGGTGACCTCTATGGAGTGCTGAGCTTTCAAAATGACTTCAAGCCTACTTCATCCTGGAAAGCTTATGTCGGGTCGGGGGAAACACTCTTGCATGTCTCTATCACCATCTGTGGACGATCTTCCTCTTTCTCTGCTTTGTGACCTCAGGCACTTCTGGCTCCAGCTTCTCTTCAAACTCTGCCTGTACCCCAATGTGTTAGTCAACTTTCTGTCCCTGTGACCAAAAGACCTGACAAGAACAACTTAGAGGAGGAGGAAATGGGACTCACCGTTTCAGAGTTCCATGATATCGATCTAGGCCTGAGATGAGGCAGAACCTCATGGAAGAAGAATGTGGTGGAGGAAAGTTTCTCAGCTTATGGCTGCCAGGAAGCAGAGTATGACAGAGAGAAGCCAGAGGCTCTAGACAGATATAGTCCAGGTCCTGAATCCAGTGACCTCCGTCCTCCAGCCACACCACCTGCCTATAGCTAGCACCCAGTAGTCCATTCAAATTGTTCATCCTTAAAATGAATTAATGCACCAATGAGGTTAGAGCCTTCATAATTTAATCATTTCACCTCTGAACATTCCTGCATTGCTTAACACATGAGCTTCACAGTGGATATTAAAGATTGAAACTATAACACCCAAATTCTGGAGGACATATGTCACCTGAATGATTTTTTATTTATTGTCCTATTAAAGCCTGCCCCAATTGGCTTGAGGTAAGGTTGGAGTCCCTCTTTCCCATGGGGGAAAAGGAATAGAACATAGAATTCCAACAGCTCTCTCCAAAGAAACTCTCTTTCTCCCCTTTCTCTTCAATTTCAGCTCCCCATGTAGGTGATGTGCTAAGGGCCACAACACCAAGCTGGTGGGCTGTATCTTTTGGAAATTCTTGAATGAATGGGCTGAATGAGTGGGCACGCTTTGTAAGGTGAGGAAACTTAGCACGTAATGTTTTGTTTTTGGTATTTGGAATCTCAGCTCAAATGAAACAAGAACCGATCCCATTTAAAACTCCTTTTATGCATTACACCACTTAATCATTTAGGCATGTTAGTCTCCTTTTACAGGTGAGGAATTGAGGCTTAGATATGTGCCTTAAGATCACATGGAGAGGAAGTGGCAGGAACAGAAATATGAACCCAGATCTTTCTGATTTCAAAGTTTGTGCCCTTTTTTTTACGACTGTGAATTATCAGGGAAACTTGGCGTCTTTGGTTAATGCTCTGAGTCGGCATGAGGAGTCTTGTTCGGTGTTGTTCCCTCTGACTCACTATTGCCTTCTTAGTCCATTCACCTCTGTGTCAAGGTTTTCCTTTATGTAAGCTGTGGAACATAATAATAATAGTTTTTAACAATGACTCCCCAACAGAACTTCAGTGGTGTGAGGTTTAGGGGTGGGTGGGTGGGAAAAATATTGGTAGAACTAAAACTTATTGAACACCTACTACTGTGTGTCAGGCAGGCTCCGTGTTAGTTTCTTCACAGACACTCTTTATTTAGAGTTAATTAAAAATATGCGGCAACTGGTATGGCATAGCCACGGATCCACCAGGAAGGTAGGTGCTGACTATAAAGGATCCTAGCCATTGACAGTTGAACTGTTATCAATGTGGACCTCCAGGGAAGGCTGAGCAACTCCCACGAGGTCAGCTGGCCAGTGAGGAGGGACCAGGACTCACTCTCAGGGATGTCCCCAGGACTAAGTTCATCCTCTTTGCAGATATTTGAACATGCCAGAGGAAAGGAGGCACACCAAGACTAGCTCTGATTGTTCTCAGAGGCGGACACTCTGATGTTATTTGGGCAAGAGTAAACGGGCTAAGAAGTTTCGTTTTCATGGTTCCCTTTCAGAGGAACTCTGTTTTGCTCCTTTTTCTTCTGTCTTTCTCATGCCTTTGGTGCACTCACAGAAGTTCGGTTATGAGTTTCAATCTTGGGCTCAGCCTCACTTCCTCTCCTTGTGATAGCCCTCCCAAACGAGATGGCTCTGAGGTCCTGAAAGAACTCTCAAGGGGAAGGAAGAAAGTGGGCTGGGTGGGGAGGTGTGCAGGGAGAGAAGATGGGGGGGGAGAGAGAGAGAGAGAGAGAGAGAGAGAGAGAGAGAGAGAGAGAGAGAGAGAGAGAGAGAGAGAAGGAGGGCATGCATTCAGACCACAGCTGGTTTGGAGCTTCTATCTGCACATTGAATCAGACAGGCTCAGAGTAACTGGAAAGTTTGCAAATTTACAAGTCATTTCTGGCTTCCTAACAGCTTTCAACATCAAAGGCTTTGGAACCCTCACTATATTCATCCAATACCAGGGAGGGGAGGCAAGGGTGAAAGTTAGACTCAACGATTACTTGTGGAAATACCAAGGACAAACAGGAAGAATTAAAAAGGAAATGACTCATAAATGGTTGGAAGGGGGGCGATTACTTCACCTTTATTATCACCCTACAGAGAACAGAGTTTCCATTGAAGTTTTTCTTCTTCAACATGGCAAATCCTCCTAAATCCCTTCTGTGAGGGAGACTCACTTTCTCTGAAGTCATAACGCACTCCCCTGACCTGTCTGTCTTTCACTCTCACTTCGTATGACTATCTGTGTACGGAATGTTGTGCTCAGTATTTACTATTGAAGACAACAGTGGGTGAGTCAGATTTGTCAATAGATTATTTAGAAAGCCATGAGAGCAGTTGCAAAGTTTAGAAATGTTGGTAAAATTCATCTGACAAGTAGAAGGCGCTTGGGTTTAGAAGCTCTTTAATAGGCCCCCTTTGTTCAGATATGGGGAATAGGAGGGTGGTGTGCTGGTGAACAATTTATTCCAATAAAACAAGAATAAACAAACAGATTAAAAAAAGCCATTAAACTGGCTCATAGCATTTGCCCGTTTCTGTGGTACTATTCGCACCAAGTCATGGAGTTAGGAAAAGATGGGTAGAGGTATACAGTAGGCAGTGTTTCCACTGTGTAGGTATGTAGATGCAAAGACACTCCAAAGTAGGTATGAGAGTGGGCTCTGGGGCAAGTGATACCCAGTGGAAACGTCCCTTTGCAAGAATGGCCAGGGGACTTTGAGGAGAGTGATTTAAAGAATTCAGTTTTATTATCTTTTCTATTCTATGCTGTTCTTATCCGGAACTCTTCAAAGGAAAGTGGGATAGGCAGACTGTGTTTGTGGTCTTTTGAGGGGCAGGGTCCATGCTTATGATGAAGCAGCACAAAGACAATAAACCTATAGAATGTGACATGATAATAAGGATTGGAGATTCCATGGAATTCTGTAGAATGTGTCAGGTGTGTCTGAATATTAATAAGAAGTCTAAATTTTACTTCTGCCTATATTTTTCTTTTTTAAATATATTTATTTTTTAGTTGGGCACAATATATTTATTTACTTATTTTTATGTGGTGCTGCGGATCGAACCCAGGGCCTCACACATGCTAGGCGAGCGCTCTACCGCTGAGCCACAACCCCAGCCCATCTGCCTAGATTTTTCCAATTCGTGTTCTGTTTTCATCTCATTCTCAGCTTAGGTACAACCAAACTCACAAGTTCTCCCAAACTAACTTTCAATCCACACTACCAATTCCCTATTTTTTTTTTTTAATCACAATTATCAAGCATGAAGTCCCTGAATCATTGTCCGGTTCCCGTGTGCAAACAGTTTTAAAGTTCCGTCCTTATTCCCTTGAGTGCTCTGCCTCTCTATTTTTTTTCTTCCTGGTTCCCCCTCCCCCAGACCCTGCAATTCCCACTTAACCTTCTGCAATTTTGACTGTCGTAGATATCTAACATAAGTGGAATCATGCAGTATATTTTTCTGATTTCACTTATGTTAGATGTTTGGAGTATCTATATCATCTGTGACCAGATGGTTCCATTCAGCATAATGTCCTCAAAGTTCACTTATGTTTTATCACATGAAAGGATTTCTTTATTAGAGGCAAATAGCCACTGAATTTTCTCATTCCAGTGATTATACACTTAATATCTGAAACTTACATTTTATTAAATCATGCTTTTTATTTGACTTTTTGTTTTTAATAATTTTAACCAAAATACTTTATATTCTAGCTCATGTTGTCTACCTGTTATTTTAAGTGCTTCAGGGTTTTAATTTTCCTTTTAAGAATATGCTTTTCCTCATAGTGACTTGTTTTCTTGTGTGCTCCCCTTCTCTTTGACTATTATTGCAAATATTTAGTCTGTACTACCTCCCTTAAGCCCGCTTCTCATAGGCACTCCACTCTCAAAAGATTGCAGTCCCTTGCTTTGCTGAGAAAATTGAGGCTATCATATGTAAACTTCCTCAATTTCCTGTAACCTGTCCTTTCCCCCTTTCTTTTTTTTTCTTTTTAATTTTTTCCCCCTTTCTTAATGTTCCTTCGATTTCAAACCAGAACCTATAGTTGTGGTCTTAACTTCACTCACATCCATTATGCTACGAGCTCCCTGATGCTCATTCCATTCATTATTGTACCCCATCCCTTGGCCATAACTTGTTGAATATTTTATTGACTGCGTTTTGCAGATCTTAGCTGCATCAATCATTCCTTTCCTCTCTTGTACCTCCTACTCTCAGTCTACAGACACATATTTTTTTTTACTCTAAAGTAAAAAACATCTTGTTTTCTTGGAATAAATCATTCACCAGCACACCACTCTCCTATTCCCCAGGGGAAAATGAAAACACACCCGTTACTTTATTATATAGACCAATTTAAACTCTTCCTAGTAAAACAAAAAGAAATACCAAGGGTACAAAAAGCCCTTGCTAACATCTAATTTTTTCTCTTTCTCTGCTGAACTAAGCTTCTTAAAAGTCATCTCCAGTTTCAGCCACAACTTCCATTTCTTCCAGATCTTTTTCAAGTCATTGCTTTCTAGCTTCAGCCCTGTCCGGTCAATGAAAGGTTCCCGATGACTTCCTCTTCACCAAACTCATGTATTAAGTTTTATGCAGAATTTACTTACACTATATTTCTTGGGACTCCTCCTTTCCTTGAATTTTCTGATATTGGGATTTTCTGGCTCCCTGTCTTTCTGCTGCTAATTCTTTTCTTTTCTTTTATATTCTGCTGGGGTTCCTTCCCCAGGGCTCTACAGATAATGTTTTTTTTTTTTTTTTGGAGGGGGTACTGGGGATTGAACTCAGGGGCACTTGACCACTAAGCCATATCCCCAGCCCTATTTTGTAATTTAGAGACAGGGTCTCACTGAGTTGTTTAGCACCTTGCTTTTGCTGAGGCTGGCTTTGAACTCTCAATCCTCCTGCCTCAGCCTCCCAAGCCACTGGGATTACAGGTGTGCACCACCACACCCGGCTATAGTGACCTTATCTTTTCACTAAACAAATGCTCCTTGGGGAATCTCATCAATACTAGGACTTTAGCTGCCACCCAAATGAAAATAGTTCCCAAGTCTACGTCTGAGCTTTAACCATTTTCTTTTGTTCTGACCTAAAAAAGATGAGGGGAAAAATGTGACTGTCAGGAAGAATAAACATTCCAGGGAGTGGAACTAGTGAGTGTAAAGGCCCTGCGGTAGGAGTGTGTTCAGCCTGTTCAGAGGAAGCCAAGTGAGGCTGGAGCTGAGTCCGGAGCCATGAGGTCAGAGAAGTAATCAAGATGGGGAAGGTCAAATCATGGAAGGCCTGGTAGGCCATTTTAGTGATCCTTACTTCTATAGGGAGTGAGATGAAAGGCCACTGGACGGTTTGAACAGAGGAGTGATATGTTCTGACTGAAGTTTTAAAAGAATCGCTCTGTGTTGAAAATAGATTGAAAAGAGCCAGGCAAAGTAGGGCAACCCAGTAAGGAGGCTATTGTGGTAAATTAGATGAGAGGTAACAGTGATGTGGACCAGGGTAACAGCAGTGAGGGAGCTGATTATAGATCTATTTTAAAGAGAGAATCAATAGCATATGATGGCAGATTGGGTTTGGGGAGGTTTGAGAAAAAGGAAGACTAAAAAAAATTTTTTTTCCCTATGTAACTAGAATGGTGGAGTTTAAATTCACTGAACTGGGAAACACTGTGTGTGGGGGGGGAAAGTTGGAATGATTAGGAGGTCAGATTTGGGCCACTTAAATTAGGAGAGAGGTATTCAGAAGCAGAAGTCCTGAAGGAGTTGAATAAAGAACAACATTTAGGAAGGAACTTCTTCCATCCCCCAGCACTAGGGAGGGAAAAAAGAAAAAGGAAGAAAGAAAATTTTGGAATTTTGGAGTTGACGTATAAGAGGGATTAAAATAAAAGATAAAGGGTGGGTTGTGGGCAGCTTGAAATTAAGATGATAGAAGAGTTGCACATAAGGGGATGACTGCACAAGTAAAAGGCTAAGCGAATCAAAGGAATGGAGGAAGAGATAAGTGGAGGGGAGGTCATGATTTGCCATGATTTGACGGGTCATTAGCCGGGCTAATAAGAGGATCACCCAGATGGTTAGAATTATATAAGAGTGGTGTTGAAGGATGCAAGTGTCAGAAGGACCCTTACTCTTTAAGGAGTGGGGATTAGTGACGAGAGGATGGCAAATGACTGAAACAGGGAGGATAAATAGTGGCAAAGTCTTGTATGATGAAATTCAAAGCTAAAATTGCTCATCTGTGGTCACCCATGACCTCCCACTTACCAAAATTTTATCTTAAGTTTTCTGCAGCATTTGTTATCACTCGTACTTTCACAAACCTATTGTTTTTTTAAATGTTATGAACCTAGGAGCTGTTGGTTCTCCTTCCTCTGTAAATTCCATTTTTTTTCATCTCTTGGATTTTTCTGCTCAGTGGTGTTACCTAGGGTTCCCTAGAAGCCCCCCTCCCTCTTCTCACTACTCACACGCTTTCTGGGTGATCTCACTAATCTCATGGCTTTGGCTGCCACCCAAATGCATATGGCTCCCAAATTTGGATTTCTAGCTCCAACTGGTCTCCTTTGTTCCAATCCAAAATTTCTCACTTGCACTGAACAACAGCCTTCAGAGGGCCTTGAGGCAGTTGAATTGATTTGAGACTGAATTAATTATCTTTTTCAATGTTCCTTCTCTTCACTTTTGAATTCCAGTCAACCACTGAGACACATTTGACTTATCATAGTCCCTGCTTCTCATCTCCCATATGCACCCAAGTCCCCAATTCCTGTGAATTCTATTTCTGAAATATGAATTCTATTTTGGAAATGCCAACATTCATTAAATCCATCTCTTTCCTTCTTTCTTATCTATATCCACACCACAAAAAGATGAAAAAAGGCAGACAGCATTTCTATAGCTCCATGGAAGTCTAAGAATTATAGTTTGTTGTCTAATTGCTCCTTTATTTGTTTACCAGACATTTAGAGTGCCTTTATTGTATTAGGCATTAATTCTGAGTCCTATGAAGGCAGCAGTGAAGAAAATGAATGCAATCCGTAAATCATTGAATGTTAATTGTCATTGAGTCCAGTGGGGGATCCAGGCAAGAAACCTCCATTGCTGTAAGTGATATATTTTCCTATAGTGATCAGTGCTGTGGGGGAAAAAAGGGCAACAGGACAGAATGAAGGACGGTGGGGAGGAAGGTCAAATAGATACATCAGAGAAAGTACCTTTGAGAAGATGAGATTTTTACTTAGGTGTATACGAATGATGCAGGTCCGCTGGTCATGGTAGGGCTTGGGGGATTAGAACTCCACAAAGAGAGAGTAGCCAGCAGAAAGACCCGGAATGTGCAGGTCTGGAGCATTGAGGTCAGAGAGTAATCAAGACAGGGAAGGACAAATCATGGCAGAAGGATCTGTTATTGACCTTGAATAGAATTCAAGTCGGTATCTCTGAAGTCCTCCTTCATAGCACTCACCACAGGGAGCAATGACCTACTGAGCTACTGCATGTTACATTGTTCACTGTCTGTCATCCCCAGGATCACTGAGGACTGGGGACACATGTCAAGGTCACATTGTTCAAGGTCACATATCCAGTGTTTAGTTGAGTGCCTGGCATACAGTAGCAGTTATGTGTTTACAAAATGAACAAATAACTAAATAACGACTATTTAGTTGTAAAATCATTTGATTAGTTGTTTAATTGGTGCTTTTTCTCCTCTCACTTGCCTTATCCAACTAGACATTTTGCCCTGTACTGTAGGCAGGGTCCTTTCTCTTGGCACTTCAAAGTCTCTGTCCCAAGAAGTTAGATGTTCAAGTTACTTTCCCTTTTGTCCTAAATTGCCATGAATTCTCCTTTTGACTCGGACTGTTAGCAAATCCTGAGAGAGGCTTTAAAATGGATGCTCTCCTTAATCATATCTAGCCTATGGAAATGAACACGGGAAGAGAGAAAAGCAGAATTTAAGGTGATTATGAGGCATCTAGGAAGTGTCCATTCAGCAGAATCTGGGGAAATAAATCTACTTATGGGACAGGAATCATAAAAGTAGCTAAGCTAGGGAGACGTAAGGAGGAGCCAGAAAGAAAGGAGAAGACTAGGACATTGAGATTTAATGAGAACGAAAAGGAGGGAAATTCAAGAAATGGAATGAGAAATGTTGCAGAGAGCAGCAGACTGCATAGGAAAGGCCCCTGCAACCACCCACGGTGGTATCTTTTCAGAATGCAGCTTCAGAAGCACAGTGAGTCTGGGTGGGAGGAGGTGAAAGTTTTGCATATAAACATTCATTCTCTAGATCGGGTAGTAAGAGGGGAGTGGGGCTGTTCCTTCCTTCCTTTCCACAGAAAGTATCTTGAGCTAACTTCTGGGAAGAAGAAAAGCAGGGGGTCAGACTTGCTCCCTGTGCATTTGAGAATTCAGTTCTCTGCCCAATGTTCTCACCACCTTGAAAGACAAGGTGGATTTTCTATTCAGTAACACTGGAGCAGGGCTGTCTTCTCTGTGTTCTGCATCCAGCTCTCTGTGTTCTTCCTCATATCAACTAATACACAGGATGCCAAGGGAGGTTAAGTGGATCCAGATATTGGTATGAGATCCAGATATTGGTATGGGAATAGGGTGGAACTGGATAGGGGATCAGACATTTGTATTTTGGGACTAGCTAGAATGTTCCTTTAATCCAAAGCAGGGTGAAGGGAAGATTCATGACCTAAGATAGAGGTTGGAAATTTAAATATTTTTATGGACCAGGCAGGCATCATAAGTGAGGGAAGTAGGCAGGGAAGGCCAGGGGTGAAACAGAGAGTGGAAGCTCCATTTAGAATAGGACAAATGCTTTTTCGCTAATGGCTGCCCTGTAGGGATGTGGTCCCAGTGTGTTAAAGAGAAGTAGGAATTTAGAACCTCTAGGTCAATTGTCCCATTTTAAAATGTTAGTTATTAAAGAAAAACTACTACTGGAGCCAGACATCTGTAGATAGGACCCTGGTCTCCAGCTGCTGGTTTGTGACTTAAAAAAGTATACCAGAGAATCCTTCCCTTCTTTCCTCCCTCACTCCCTTTCTTTTCTTTTTTTTAAAATGGTTCTGGGGATCAAACCCAGGGCCTGGTGTGTATTAGGAGAGTACTCTACACTTGAGATGCATCCCCAGAATTTCTTTTTTTTTTTTTGAATTTTTTTTATTGGTTGTTCAAAACATTACAAAGCTCTTGACATATCATATTTCATACATTTGATTCAAGAGGGTTATAAACTCCCATTTTTACCCCGTATACAGATTGCAGAATCACATCGGTTACACATCCACGTTTTTACATATTGCCATACTAGTGACTGTTGTATTCTGCTGCCTTTCCTATCCTCTACTATCCCCCCTCCCCTCCCCTCCTATCTTTTCTCTCTACCCCATCTACTGTAATTCATTTCTCTCACTTGATTTTTTTCCCCTTTCCCTCACATCCTCTTATATGTAATTTTGTATAACAATGAGGGTCTCCTTCCATTTCCATGCAATTTCCCTTCTCTCTCCCTTTCCCTCCCACCTCTCGTCCCTGTTTAATGTTAATCTTTTTCTCATGCTCTTCCTCCCTGCTCTGTTTTTAGTTGCTCTCCTTATATCAAAGAAGACATTTGGCATTTGTTTTTTAGGGATTGGCTAGCTTCACTTAGCATAATCTGCTCTAATGCCATCCATTTCCCTGCAAATTCCATGATTTTGTCATTTTTTAGTGCTAATACTCCATTGTGTATAAATGCCACATTTTAAAAATCCATTCGTCTATTGAAGGGCATCTAAATTGGTTCCACAGTCTAGCTATTGTGAATTGTGCTGCTATGAACATCCATGTAGCAGTATCCCTATAGTACACTCTTTTAAGGTCTTCAGGGAATAGTCTGAGAAGGGCAATAGCTGGGTCAAATGGTGGTTCCATTCCCAGCTTTCCCAGGAATCTCCATACTGCTTTCCAAATTGGCCGCACCAATTTGCAGTCCCACCAGCAGTGTACAAGTGTACCCTTTTCCCCACATCCTCGCCAGCACTTGTTGTTGTTTGATTTCATAATGGCTGCCAATCTTACTGGAGTGAGATGGTATCTTAGGGTGGTTTTGATTTGCATTTCTCTGACTGCTAGCGATGGTGAGCATTTTTTCATGTACTTGTTGATTGATTGTATGTCCTCTTCTGAGAAGTGTCTGTTCAGGTCCTTGGCCCATTTGTTGATTGGGTTATTTGTTTTCTTATTGCTTAATTTTTTGAGTTCTTTGTATACTCTGGAGATTAGGGCTCTATCTGAAGTGTGAGGAGTAAAGATTTGTTCCCAGGATGTAGGCTCCCTATTTACCTCTCTTATTGTTTCTCTTGCTGAGAAAAAACTTTTTAGTTTGAGTAAGTCCCATTTGTTGATTCTTGTTTTTAACTCTTGTGCTATGGGTGTCCTATTAAGGAAATTGGAGCCCGACCCCACAATATGTTCGGTGCCAACTTTTTCTTCTATCAGACGCAGAGTCTCTGATTTGTTTTTTTTTTTAAAGAGTCTCTGATTTGATATCAAGCTCCTTGATCCATTTTGAGTTAACTTTTGTGCATGGTGAGAGAAAGGGATTCAGTTTCATTTTGTTGCATACGGATTTCCAGTTTTCCCAGCACCATTTGTTGAAGATGCTATCCTTCCTCCATTGCATGCTTTTAGCCCCTTTATCAAATATAAGATAGTTGTACCTTTGTGGATTAGTCTCTGTGTCCTCTATTCTGTACCATTGGTCCACCCGCCTGTTTTGGTACCAGTACCATGCTGTTTTTGTTACTATTGCTCTGTAGTACAGTTTGAACTCTGGTATCGCTATACCTCCTGATTCACACTTCCTGCTTAGAATTGCTTTTGCTATTTCACCCCCAGAATTTCTTGATTCATTACTTTCCACTCTCCATCTCATAATGCTCCCATCCTTGTGTTCCTGGCCCCCTTTCCTTAGTAGTTACCAGACGTGGATTCTTTCCCTCCCTCCCTATCTGCTGGCTCTGAGGGAAGTAGACAGACCAGAAATGCTCTATGTTATTGTTTGAATGTAAGTGTCCCCCCAAAAGCTCAGGTATTGGAAAGATGATACCCATGTTCAGAGGTGGAATGGTGAGATTCTGAGAGCTGTAACCTAGTCAGTGGATTCATCCATTTGATTAATCCATTTGATGGAGTAATAATTCCAGTGGATTACTGGGTGGTAACTATAGGTGGGTTGGGCACCGCTGGAGGAGGTAAGTCACTGGGGATGGGTCCTTGGGGATTATATTTTGTCCCTAGCTTCTCTTTCTCTCAGTCTTCCTCCCCTACCTCCTTCCTGGCTGACGTAAGCGGAGCAGCTTTCCACTGCCACACCCTCTGCCATGAGGCTCTGCCTCACCCCAAGTCCAGAACAATGGAGTCGTTCAACCATGAACTGAACCTCTGAAATCATGAGCCCCAAATAAACTTTTCCACCTCTAAGTTATTCTAGTCAGGTATTTTGGTCACAATGATGAAAAGTTAACGTACCCTATAAATATGAGTGGGAAAAGATAGGGGGATATTTCAACTACTGTTCAGTTTCTTAAATCCACAATGATGCCATCAGTTTTCTCTTAAGGATAAATACAGAATTTATTTAGGAAGGCTGGACCAATTAAATCAGGCTGGACCAATTAAATCAGTATCTCTGGAGATTGGAAGGTGGTTTCACAAGCTCCCCAGGTAACTCTAATGAACAACCATGGGGCTAAGAACCACTAGGTGAGAGAGTGGTGTTGTGGTTTGGAGCTGTCCATAGCTCGTTCTTCTCTTTCTGTTTCTAACCACCAGGAAGTGAGTGCTTTGCTCTGCCCTGTCCTTCTGCCATGATATACTTACTGCCTTACCATAGGCCCAGAGATAAGGGAGTCAGCTGACTGTGGACTGAAACCTCTGAATATGAGAACCAAATGATTATTACTCCTCTTCTAAGTTGATTTTCTCAGGTATTTTGTCACAATGAAGAAAAGCTGATGAATACAGGTGGTATGTTTGGGGAAATGTAAAGCATGGAGAAAGTTTGAAATATTTGGTGTAGTAAAAGTATCATTGAATGTAACGAAGGGCCAAAGAGAAGTGGAATGGATTTGTAGTGTGCTATATTGTTCTGTGATTTTTCTATCACTGGCTTTATAGGTTGAGTGTAGTTACTAGGAAATCAGGATGAGTATGGGGGATCTTTTGGTTTGGATATTGGCCCAGCAGAGAGAAAGCTAAGGAAGAGGGTATGTAGAGTGCTAATAATGGCTTTATTGATCTATGAACAGGAATTAAAGGTAGTCAGACAAGAGTTAAGGGAAGAAACACCAGTTGGTATAGGAGGAATGCAAGGAAGAGGGAGGGGGTGACTTCAAATTTGAATTTTCATTAGCAGGTCAAGCTATTGTGGTGAAAAATTTTGGGGTTTGTTGTTCTGGTGTGACTCTTTTGAAGACTTGTCTCTTTTGTATAGATATTACTCCTGATATTACTAGCATTCACCACCTTTGGTTCATTGGTTAGATTCTAACAATGTTAATTCATCCATTCTGTACACTGGTCCTTTCTCTAGATTTTAAATTCTTTCTTCTTCCCTAGCCTCTGAACTTGCTTGTTATCTATTGTTTGCTCACCCATTCAGTGAATATGTCCTGACTGTTAACTTTGATGGATTAGGTGAAAGGTTATGGAAAATAATATGCCTAAAAGACAGCTCCCTGGGAAAAGTGGAGGGACAGAGTGACTTGGGAAGAGGTAGGGGAAATTAGCCAAACACGAAACCTCTCCCAGTGCATCCTTTCCCAGTAAAAATGGGCCCGAGGGAAGCATCCCCAGCATCTCCTCCCAAAGCAAGCATTGACCTCTTCCTCATCCCAATGGGTCTTAAGGAAGGAGGCAAATACTGAAAAGTTGGGCCCTAGACTTTTACCCTTTCCCATTGCAGATGAGTCCTGGAAGGAGAAAAGCAAATAGTGAGGCTCTAGGTAACAATTAACAAGCAGTGGACACTGAGTTGTGAGTTGTGGGAAAATCCCAGTGACAATGAGTTTCACACTTTTTGTAACTACCTTCCTGAATTAAAATTTTTACTTGCACAACTAGGTCCCTGGCTGTCCAAATTGCACGACTGCAGTCTCCAATGATAAATTCACCCCCATTGTAAACTATAAAAGCCAGACTCCTTTTGTCACCCATGGGCCATTTCCTGTACCCAGAAAATGAGCCCTCCTGTGCCTGATAGATTGACTTCACTGCAGCATAAAAAGAAGAGCTTGCTGATCTGAAGTTTGCTTCCCATCTCCTGCCTCCGTCATTTGTGGGCCATGAGCTTATGCTAGGAACAAGGTGAGGTTCTGGGGACACAGTCTCTATTCTTTTGGAACTTAGAGACCAGTGGAGATATAGATATCTACACACACACACACACACACACACACACACACACACACTGCTTTAAAAATGACAAATTTTAAATGGTTGGAGAAATACAGAGAGCTACGAGACCATATAATTGGGAGAGCTCACCCAACTTGAGCAGGAGGGAGAGTATGTCGGGGAAAGTTTCTCTAGAGAAGTGATGTAGAAGCCAGGTCCTGAAGGGTGAACAGGGATCACCCAGCCTGTGTGTGTGTGTGTGTGTGTGTGTGTGTGTGTGTGTGTTCCAGAAGGAACCATATGTACAAACACACAGAAATAGGAAGGGGGGTTCGTATCATTCTAGGAATGTGTGAAGACCAGCCAGGCTGGGTTGCTGTGAAAGGACCAGACAGATCTGTGAGCAGGGGTCTCCCAGGCCCTTGTCAAATATTTGTGACTGCCTAGTGGGTATGAATGGGGGCTGCTTCAAAGGGGAAAGGGTCTTTATTCCTTTTCATTACCTTCCCAAGGCAGCCTTACCTCAATCCAAGCACTTTAATGGGAGTGTACTATCCTCCACTCTACTATGAGAATATTAAAGCAATCTGATTTTCAGTACAGAAAAATTGAGGGGTTTTGAGGGAGGGGAAATTTTGTAAGCATTGAATATTTTCTTCCTTGTTTGCAAAATGCATAATTTATGTCTTCAGAAGGGGCATCAATGTCTTAATGTGTTTAACTTCAGAACAATTTTAGTTGGTTAAATCCACCTGCTTCCCAGAGGAAAGGCAAATGATTAATGATATGGCAAGTCCTGGATGGTCTTCAGGCCTACAAAGGAGGTGAGGGAGAATAGTTTTGGAGACAGAATTCAAGAGTCTTGATAGTTTTAAACTTTGATATGTCTACTAGATATACAAGTGGAGATGCCAAAATAGGCAGCTGGTGATATAATCCAGGAGCTCAGGGCTAAAGATACACGTTTGGGAACCATGAGCCTGTAAATGGTATTATGGGAATAGACATGGTTGCGTCATCAGATAAAGAGACCATGAAGATGGAAGAGGAGAGGAACCTCCTGATTTGGAGCCACAGCTCCAGTCTTTACTGTTCCTGCAAAGGAGGACCAAGAAGCAGGCGGGAAGGCAGAAGAGAGCGAAGGGACTGAAGTGTCACAGAAGCCAAGAGAAGAGAGCGCAGCATTAATAATCAACATGGAGAAGGGTTAGAAGATGGAAGGAAATGTAAGTATCAGGATGTCTGTATTTTATTACCTTTCATATTTTGAAATGTATTTTGCTTAGTTTTTCTAATAAGCTCTTTTCTTGCTCATCTTAGGTACCCATAGATATATTCCAAATTTTTGTTTTAGCTGTGATCCTTGCCAGAATTGGGGTAGATTCTGGTAGAGTTCCTGTACCAGGAAGAGCACTCTTTTCCAGGATATATCCCTTAATTTTCTGGTTGTTTTTGGGCACTCGAGCTGTGGAAAATATTTTTCTATATTTTTCCCGACTTCATGGATTATTTCTTCTCCCTTTCGGAAGAACATTGGAAGCCTTACTTTTCTTTCTCTCCATCCCCTTGATAGGGAAGGAACTCTCTTACCTGTCCAAAGAAATCCACCCCTCCCCTCACCCCAAGCTTTAGGCAATCTCATACAGACATGGAAGTAACCCTTTGAAGTCTCTGGAAGATCTTTCTCCTTTCTATGATGTTTTCTCTGTCTCGTCCTATTTCACTGCCTGATAATGTAGCCAGTATTTGAGATTAATTTCATTTTCCTCTTCCATTATTTTGCAGTCATTATTTTAGTTCTTCCTCACACATCTCTCCTGTTCCTTCCTTTTGAATCTTGGAGGGGTCTTGAGAGCTCATTGCTGTCACACAGTCTTTAGTTGATGAGCTCCCTCTGACAGTACTGGGGTGTTTAAAACTTTGTGCTTAATTTTAAAAAACTGATTTAAAAATTGAGGAGAGGAGAATTTGATTGACTTAAATATCATAGAACAAAACATTCTTACTGTTATTATTTAAATAATTCAGAGATGCATAGAAGAAATTAAAAGTTAGAGTATCCCACAGAGAAAATAGGTAAGGGATTGTCTAAGATGTGGCCAAGGGAAGTCCCAAGATGATTGCTACTGAAAATAGCCAGCCCAGGATAGAATAGAAGGTCAGATGCTCCAGTAGGGATATCTCTAGAAGAGTAGAGAGCTGATAAATTGTTTAATAGACTTAACTAGATTGAAAGTTATAGAAGAATCATTTTTATAGAGTTAGTAAAGGATGTGGAGGATAGACATTCAATGGAAACAAAGTGAAGAGAAAAATGAAGCAATTCTCAATTCCAAGAAAAACTGAAGGTTGTCTGAGAAAGGAAATGTAATTGTAGTCACTTCTTGGTTTAGTCACCAACAATGTTTTGCATGGTCATAATGAATCATTGAATATGTATTGAACCAAAATTGATCTCTATTTACATTAGGAGGATGGAGTAGGGAAAGAATGAGTATAATCAAACCTAACAGGAAATCAATAGATAATGTGTTTTGTGTCTCTGGGGGCAGAAGGGGAAGTATGGGAATGGGGGATATAAAATAAAAGAATGTAGTTGGTTGGTATATGCATTTGAAAGCACTACTTGACTTTTAACTCTTTGAAGGTAAAACTAAATTAATCAAAAGCAAAGAAAATGCAGCAGAACTACATATTCTGACTTCGGAAAGTTGTTTAAGATATAATGTTTGGGGCTGGGGATGTGGCTTAGGTGGTAGCACGCTCGCCTGGCATGCGTGCGGCCCAGGTTTGTTTGCACCATATACAAACAAAGATGTTGTCTCCGCCGAAAACTAAAAAATAAATATTAAAATTCTCTCTCTCTCTCTCTCTCTCTAAAAAAAAAGATATAACGTTAAGCAAAGCAAAACAACAACAACAACAACAAAAAGCAAAAAACAAAAGCAAATTGGGAAAATACTGCATTTTGGTTAAAAAGTTACTATTTTAATATGGAGCCATAATGATAGTTATCTTGGGGATTATGGAGGATTTTTGTTTATGGAATTTTTGAATAATTCACAATATTATATCTGTGAAAAAAGACACTCTAGGAAAGATATATCAAAAAAAAAAATATCCCACGCCCACAAACAAACAAAAACAGGGAACACTTCCCAGAAGAGGAGCATTATTTTTCACATGAGGTAAAAGATTAGAATTTAAAAAACGTGAACAAAAGCAAGAAATGCATTGGGGCAGGGTAAACAGCACCCTTTCTCCTTTCTTATTGTGCTGAAGGTTGGTGAGGAGATTTTGTGAGTTCAGGAGAATGAAATTTAGTGATTACAATATGGGTGAAGTCCAACAGTTATGACTGACATTTCTCAAGGCACTATGCTGAGAGTTTCAGGTGGATCGTCATCCCCTGGTATCTCTGGGAGATTGGCTGTAGGACCCCTGTGGATCCTAGATACCCATTCCTTGTATAAATTGGTGTAGTATTTTTATATAACCTATGCACATCCTCCTGTGTACTTCAAATAATCTCTATGTTACTTGTAATATCTAACACAATGTAAATAGTTATTATACTGAATTGCTTAAGGAATCAATCACAAGACAAAAAAGTCTGAACCTGTTTTAGTACAGATGCAATTTTTTAAAAAAAATTTTGAGGTATGATTGATCGAATGCACAGAGGCTAAACCCAGTTACAGAGAGACAACTGTATTGCCTTATTTAATTCTCACAAAATCCATTTCATATTCATTTACCTATTAAAAGTATTTATCAAACATTTGCAATGTGTTAAATGTTAGGATTACAGTAATAAGGTAGTCATCATCTCTGTCCCCGAAGAATTTTTTCCCCCAAAGGAGAAACAGAAATTAAACAAATACAAATAAATATTCGATGGCATACGGTAAATAAATGACAAGGGAGGTAGAACAAAATAATAAGGGAATGTATTTCAGATAGGGCAGTCTAGAAAGTGGTCTCATAGAAGCTGACATATTTAAGCCAAGACCTCAAGAACAGGAGGAAGAAGAAGGTCCTTGAGAAGATGTGAATGACTGAAGCATGGAGAACTTTTTCCTCTACTAGAGAAGCTAAAGATCAGGGAGAGTACCAAGGGAGAGTGGTACTTGCTAAGTCTAGGAATGGACCAGATAATCCAGGGCGGTGCAGATGCAACTTAAGTGCAATGGAAAGGCCTACAGGGTTATAAGCAGGCAAGTGAAGGATCTGATTTATATTAAGAAACATTTCTCTAGCTCTCTTGTTGAGAATTGATTGGAGGAGAACAAGAGCAAAATTAAGAGAGCTGTCCAGAAGTTCTTGTGGTATTTCAGGTTGGAGGTGGTGATAGTTGGATATAGAATGGTGGCGGAGAGTTGGAGAGAAGTGGATGAGTCCAAGGTATATTTTGGAGGTAGAGTACAAAGGGCCTGATGGTAGAGAAGCTGTAGTCAGGGAGAACTTAGATTCCTGGCTTGAACAGTGGAGCGGACATCTTGCCATTCTCCTATTTTTTCAGTCTATGAGACTATAACTCCAAGAGATTATGCAATATGTCCCAAGAGGTATAACTAGTAAATGGTGTACCAGGATATTATTGTGGGCCCATTCAAGTCCATACATAACCAACATTGTATTCTCCCTACAATGAATCATATCCTGCTATTTTTTAAAGAGAGAAATGATTGTCTGCTGAATTATAATCTGTTGTCCATAACTCTTTTGTTTGGTTATCAGAAAAAAGTCTGCAGGTATGTTATCGGAAGAATATTTTTGTCCTGGAGTGGACTGGGAAATATTATTTGAATCACACTCTGGAGATGATGTTACTCCTTAGGTGTCTGATGTAGGTAAACCAGATCAAGTCTGAAGGACTGGAAGCCATAATGCTAGATATTGACTTTCTGTTGCCAGTTAGAAAACCAAGCTTCCTCTCTTTGTTCTCTCCTATGGGATCAGGAAGAGTGTCATCTCTGAATTTCTCTGAGGTATGTTTCAAAAAATTTATTGGATGTTGTTAAGGGAAGTTGCCCTGGAAGAAGTGGTCTTAGTCTGTGGGAAAAAAAGAAAACACAAAGTAGGTTAATAGAGACTAGACCCACAGCTTCCCCACCCCCAACCCCAAGTCTACAGATATAGGAGGGGACGGGCAGACAGATAGTAGGGATATTGATAGCATAAGTGGGATTCAGTTAAAACAACAACAACAACAACAACAACAACAACAACAACAAGTAGTTTGAAAACTCAATTATGGATGATGACTCTAATACAAGATAACGTCTCAGATACATTTTGGATGTCCTGAGACTTTCTGTATCTTCCTGGTATTTTGGGAATCTGTAAAATGGCTCTTTTACTTTATTTGCAAGATCATAAGAAAGGGTAAGAATATAAGAACATGAAGCAATCATGGGTTTACCTCCTTGGAATGATTAATTGTGGAGTAAATTGTAATGGAGTCCTGTTTTGTGGGTGCTGGGATTTTCATTTCCTGCAAAAAAAAAAAAAAAGCATCATATGCATTTGGCTCACACAGAGACAAAGAGGTTCATGCATAGGTATATTCTTGGGGAAAGCAATGTGATAGAAGAGGGAATATGTCAAAGTTCTTTAAGAGGAAGAGCAAGAAGTGTGTTTAGCAGGAGGTGATGGAGATCAAGTCCCACCAGTTCAGACCTGAGGAGTTTTAATGGCTTTTCCTGAGCCCAAAACCGAAGAGCAAACCAGAGGCCTCAAGAACGAGAGAGAGAGAGAGAGAGAGAGAGAGAGAGAGAGAGAGAGAGAGCGCCTTGTATGAAGAGAGGGAACCATTCTCATCCTGCATCTAACTCTCCTCTCCTCCATCAATTTTTAAGAACCAGTCTGTACACCAGAGTTATTGTATTTTATATATATATATATATATATATATATTTTTTTTTTTTTTTTTTTTGGTCACAGATTTTCACTTGTTATAACTGGAGTAGTTTGCTTTGCCTATTCCATTTGTCTCTGTCATTATAACTGCCTGGTCACCACATCATTAGAAGTCTTCTCAAGCATTAGGAACTGGTAGATGAGGAACACCATAAGAATGCCTCTGTCTGAAATATGCAGCGCAGGAGCAGCATCAGAAGTCCACAGTCCCCATGGGGCTGGGGATGTGGCTCAAGTGGTGGTGTGCTCGCCTGGCATGCGTGCGGCCCAGGTTCGATCCTCAGCACCACATACCAACAAAGATGTTGTGTCTGCCGAAAACTAAAAAATAAATATTAAAGAAAAAATAAAAATAAAAAAGAAGTCCACAGTCCCCTTGAAGCACCTGCTTTAAGCTATGACACTTTGAATTAATGAAGGAATATTTAGAGAATTACTAAACCAAAGTACAACTTTTTTTCCCCCCAAAGAAAAAGCTAATAAATTGGCCGGAGGTTAGTTTGGGATTTTCTGGACAGTGATTCACCTTGCCTTCAACAGGAATTTGGAAAGGCAACTGAACAAGCAAGAGTGTCCCTTCTCTTCCAGGAGACTACTTTCGAAATGCCTGCAAGGCAGTGGATGAGGAGGACTTGCTTGGGGAATCCAAGATTTCTAGCTGGGTCATAGCTTCCACCATTTCAAAGAGGAGAGCTGCTCATGGTCTTCCTCTTAAAAAACAGCAAGTTTTCTTGGCCTCTCAGGAGGTATAGCATCACAGGGTGGCCAGTACCTTGCCAGGGAATTCTTGCCTGCTGGGAGGGAGAAGCCTCCTGAGTAATTAAAGTCTAGAATAATTAGTGAAGAACAAAAGACAAAGAGTCAGAAAGGACCGTTTTAAAGAGTTGGAGCCCCTGATAGGTCCAGTCCACACGGGCACTGGAGCTAGACAATTAGAAAATGGCTTTACATCAAAGGCAAGGGTAAGGTTTCAAGGGTGGAGTCTTGCTTCCTGACGTCTTGCAGTCAGCAGTTGATTGGCATCTTGGCAGGTCAAACCCATCTCAGGGGGCTGTGCGATTGGGTGGTTGTAGCAGGTCACCCCATCTCTGGTGCTGTGTGGGACCAGGCATAGTGGAATAGGGCTCACATGTGTCTGGGCAGTCAACCAGAGGAAATGTCCACTGGAAGTTCCCAGACACCAGATTATCCTATTCACTAGTCTGCGATGAGCAATACAGTCCACATACAACTCACAGGCGACTCTCAACAGTATAGTGTTATTTAGAAACGTGACATAGAGATGTTTTATTTAGGGGGTGGTGGGGACAGTAGGGACCGAGGAGTTTCCAATGCTCGACCAAGACCTTCCCATTATGTTGGAAGAGGAGAGGAGAGCTGCTCATGGTTTAGTTTCCCCTACTGTGGAGGGGTTGCAGATTCTGGTCCCTTCTTGCCCTCTTGAGAGACTACTTCTGAGCTCCCCCAACATCTCTACAAGCTTCCTGCTATGGAACTGTCTCCATGGAAACACTCAAACTCAGTGGAACTCGGATCCATCCTGCACATATTAATTGAGTGTCATGCTAGGCTATAGGAGAACAGAAAAGAAAATCTAATTCACCCTTTCTGACAGCTTGTAATTTTACCGAGGGGACAAGACCTACTGAGGCACCCAACAGAGAAGAGCGGAGAGCAAAGAAGGAATAAATGTTCACTGCGGAAGCAGCAGACCCAGGAAAGGTCTTGTGTTGTGTTTGCAACCCCCGTTGTTGCCCTCTCCTCTCAGTAGTGGATGTCAGCCGTCAGGTGATTGTGACTGTGATAAGTTTGTGAGCGATCCCTGTAAAAAACAGCCACAGTGATGTCGTATGAATCTAAAAGGACTCACCAGGTTTGGATACGTGACCTGTGCGTACACGGTGCTCCCTGGAGAGACTGATGTGCACTCTGTGTTCTGTGGAGGCTCTGCTGTTAAGACAAAGAGGCACCATCAGTGGCAGAAGGACTTTGGGACTGCTTCTCCCAGTACCTTGCCTTTTTCCAACTACTTTCTGTCCCCAAAGAGGCAAGCCTCCCCTTTCCTTAGGGCTCACTTGGACAGTTTTGGGTTGAACCAGAACCTTCTTAATCATGCATTTTTTTTTCTAACCGCCTCTCTTGAGTGGGGAGTGGTCTTGAGGTGCCCTTGGGCTTCAGAGGTATCCTCGGGCTTCCGTGTGAATGACTAAGTAGCACTATCTACAGAAGAGCTGGAGATGCTGTGAGCATAATGTAACCAATTATTTCCCCGAGGAAACATTATTAAACCTTCACAGGCCCTTAAGGTGAAGTCGATTATATTAGAGATGAGGAACTGCAGGCCCCAAATCTCCACTGACTTGTGTGAAGTCACATGGGAAGTGATGGAACAGGAACTCGAATGTGTGTCTTCTGACCCCAGTCCTCGGGCTCTTTCCTAAGCACGATATCCCGCATCTCTGACTTAAAGCCAGTTTGAGCCCAGAGCCTGTACTTGCATCTCTAGATCACACTTTCTTTTTCCACCGTGTCTATCCATGGTCCAAACCCTGGTTAACCAGCAGTGATGCAGTCACAGGCAATTTGGTTTTGAGTCTCTGATGCTCATTTTTTTTTTTCCTCTGCTCAGAATTTTCTGGGTGCAAATGGACGGGCTACCAGCCCTTTCACTAGAGCAAACTTATGCATCAGAAGGGAGGAGAGGGACTCCGATCTCACGAACTGTGTGAGGTCCATGGTGCGTGCTTGTGAGCTTGCACCGTGGGGTGCATCTGAGTAGTGACATTCTGACTCCTGCCAGCCTCCTTCCTCTTTCTGTCATCTTTCCCTGCCTGTTTTATGATCAGCAGTTTAAAGTCTGGGTGCTCACCAGGATGCTGAGTTTGCTGAGTATGCAAAGGGAGGGAGCCTGAAAAATAAATAAGGAAATTGAAATGTTTGAGAGAGGCCTTTTTAGCCCCCACCCCCAATAGGTGCCTCTCTAGAGGATGTGGAGGAAGGGGCCCCAAAGGAAGGGTAGGTGGGCCAGTGGACCCTGAGGCTGACTCCTAGTTCTCCCAGTAGGACACCTCCTTTAGGATATTAGCAGGTGCTCGGTCACACCCCTAGGATTGTCCCTGCATAGCTGAGCTAGGGTTTGCTTGCTCTCCACCCTTCACCTGTTTTCTGTAAGAGATTCTTAGCAATCAGAGGCCCCAAACTCTAAATACCTGCAAACCTGGGAGGAGAGACAAGGAGGGAGAAAGTACACCTGCCTGTTCGGTTCTTCCAAGCCCGTGAAGCCAGTGCGCACGCAATGATGAGTATGGCGAGGAGCAACAAAGCAACCAGAATTATAATCAATGTTCTGACCCCGTTTACATTTTTCTTAACACCTGAAAAGGGGAAAAAAAAAGAAATGGAACTTCTTCAGACACCTAGAGTGAGTACTAGAGTGTTTTTCTCGGGGCCCTCACAGAGTCTCTTGGGTGCATCTGTACCCAGAGTTCTGGGACTCTGGCAGGATCCTGGATGGTGAAAGCCCTGCTTTCTGAGTCCTTCCCCGACTGCCCCCTTCAGAGAAGGCCTTGCAGAGGAGGAAGGAGGAGGGAGAGACTAGGAGGTAGTGAGAAGCACAGGGCCCCAGAAGCTGCCTACCACCCCACCCTTAGCTGCAGGTTGGCTGTCTCCCACTGCCGCTGTTTTGGGAATCTTGTAGGGTGTGGAGGACATGGCACACCCCACAGTTGCTCAAGGCTCTTAGAGACACCTGAGGCTGACTGTTACCTGTGCAGAGACTCTGGGCAGTGACTGAGAACGATAAATTGCTGACGGGGTTCTCAGCTATGCAGGTGTAGTTCTGTTCACTGGAACTCATGGGGTCCCAGGAGATAGTGAGGTTTGGTTCTCTTAGAGAGCTGTTTTCTGAGAACTTCCACCCGAATGAGACAGTATCATTTGGATTCTCCAGAGAGCAGGTCAGGTGGATCTCACAGGTGCTATTCCCAGACAGTTGAGTGTGATGGGTAACTTGTAAGTTACTCAGTGGTCCTATGAACAGAGAAGAGACGTGGGTTAAGGATGAATGACTCAATTCAGACTACTCTAAAAATTACTCATTGCATTTATGTTTTGATATTTCACTTTTGCTGTATACTATGGCCTGTATACTCTAAAAGACTCTCCTTGTATCATCTAATTGATGGTAGGAAAGTATGGGGTGACCAATGAAAGAGACTTCAGTATGAGACGGAGTAACCGGAAAGATAAATGGGAAGGGAGAGACTATCTGGGTAATTTGGGACTGGTCTCTCTACCTTTCTGGGCTCCAGATTAATCCTTGGGGTATCTTCTGATCTGTGAACAATACCTCTCATAAAGACAATTTAGAGACTGGGGAGCACATAAATGCAAATATATTGTCAATTTTTAAAAAAAATTATTTTGTAGTTGTATATGAACAGCATGCCTTTATTTTATTTATATATATTTTTTATGTGGTACTGAGGATCAAACCCAGTGCCTCACACAAATGCTAGGCAAATGCTCTGCTACTGAGCTATAGCCCCAGCCCTACATTGCCATTTGAATTGACATAAATGCAGAAATTTCTGAGACCAAAGACTGGAAAGTGTTGCCCAGAAGAAGCAGCTGTTGCCTCGAAGTGGCAAGGAACCAGTGGAGACGTGAGGGCAAGACAAAAAAAGGCCCTAACCTAGTCTTGACCTGGGGATAGAAGTAAAGGTGATTCCACAAAGAACAGAATGGCTCTGACTCTGGTTAGAAGAGACTGAGTGATGCTTTAAACTTAATTAACTGAAGGGTGGGGGTGTAGCTCAGTGGTAGAGGACTAGCCTAGCATATAAAGGGTCCTGGGTTTGATCCCCAGCACTTGGGGGAGAGAGGACTTAACTGAGAAGTTATGGAATTAAATGTACTTATAACTTGCTAGAATGGAGTTCTTATGTACTGAAGGAGTGTAGGATTTGGAGCCAAGAAAATCTGGGATAGGATCATGGCTTTATTGTTTGCTGCTCACATGACTATGGACAGATTATTAATATCTCTAGGTGGTGGTTTCCTTCTCTGGAAAATCAGGCAATAGTATCTACTTCTCAGGTAATTATGAGCATGAAGGGAGACAGTGCCTAGCACAGGGAGGACAAATAGATGGCATGAATGTCATGGCTTTTGTCCATGGCTGACTTCAAAAATATGTCCTGTTACTTTTTCCCATGTAGTGAATATACACCTGTCTATTTGACATTTACACCTGGATATGAGTATATCACAAACTCGGTATGTCACAAAGTCTAAAAGGACTTCTGTTTTTCTGTCTAGAATCTATTCAATCTGTACCCTTCCTTCCCCCATTTAGGGATAATAATTTCATTCCCTCGGGCCAAAAGTCTCTGGCATTATCTGTGACGCATCCCTTCATCTCATACTCAAATCAAAAAAGTTCTGGTGACTTGTCCTTAACATATATCCCGAATCCAATCTCTTCTCACTGCCTCTGCTGCTACCACACTGGTCCAAGCCAGCGCCAACTCTTGCCTGACTTATGGCAACGGCTTCCTTCTTGGTCCAATGGCTTCTCAACAGTGGAACCAAAGGTATTCTTTAAACAAAGTCAAAGTCATACTGATTATTTGCAAAACCCTCCAATGGCCCTCAATGTCACTGACAATAGAAGCCAAAGTCTTTGTGGTGACCCTCAGGACCTTGCAATGTACATCCCCCTATTTCCGTTCTGACCTTATTTCCTGTTACTCCCTCTTTCACTCTGTTCCTCATATTCAGCCTCTTGGATGTTCTGTGAGCATGCCAGGCACAGGGGAGACTTGCGAGGTGTGCCCTTCCTCCAGATATCGGAATGGTTCGATCTCTCACGTCAACAGACCTTGCCTCATATTTCAATGAGGCCTATTCTGATCACGCTCTTTAAAATGGACTCCTGCTTCCTGGCACTCCTGAAGCTCCTTATGCCGTTCTAATTTCTCCCTTTTCCCCATAGAACTCATGGTTTTCTTACATACACTTGTTTATATAGTACATGTATTATTTATTACCTGCCTCCATTCCCTATCCAGAATGTCAGGGGGCGGGGAGGGTACCTTGTGTATTTTGCTCACTGATGTATTTATTCTAAGTGGCTAGAAGAGCACATGTGCATTATTTATGGTCCACATTGACTCAGTAGATAAACCTAACATGACTTCAACATCTTTTTTTTAACACTAAACTCTGGTCAGTTACTCTTCATTCACTGGTATTGGCTTATAACACTAATCTTTGCCATCCTTATCCTCATGCCTAGGGACGATTGGTCAATATTGAAAAACAAATCTAGCTATTGCATTTTGGGAATTCCTTTTCGCTCTTTGTAAAGCGAATTGCTGTAGCTTACATATCTCTTTGTGTGTGATCTTTTGAAGGAGAAATAATACGAACTAAAAAAAACATTTAGGGTAAAAAGCCCTGGAAAGGGATTGGCATGGAGTCCCAGGAATGTGGTTGTTGCAAGAGAATTCATGCTTAGTTTTCTCCACTGTGTCAGGACATTGCCTCGGCAATGTTCTTGGGCTCTCCATACTGTGAGTCTCACTTCTCTTCGGGGTCTTAGCACTGCCTTGATGGTTACTTGATGATCAGGGAGGGTGATCCTGTCTATAAAGGCTAAAGATACATCCCAGAACCAATGAATATTACCTTATTTGGAGAAAGGGCCTTGCAAAAGGAATGTGGTAGATAAGGAGGTAATCCTGAATTTTCTGGGAGGCCCTAAATCCAATGGTGAGTGTCCTTACAAGATTAAAAACAGAGGGATGTTTGAGACAGACGAGGCAAAATCACAGAGAAGAGAGAAGTGATGTGGCCCCAGAGACAGAGAGAGGGATGATGAGGAATGCAACCAGAAGCTGGAGAGAACAGTCTTCTAAGGGCCTCCAGTGGGAGTACACTTCTGACCACGGCTGGATTTTGGACTTCCAGTCTTCAGAACTTTGAAAGAATACAAATACATTTCTGTTGTTTGGGGTCTGAACAGCCTCAGAAAATGAATACCTTGACCTGGTACCATTTTGCCCCTTTAGTTGGAATCTCTTGCTGAGAATTTTTCCAGACATCCTTTTTTTCCCCCCCTACAACATTTACCTGTTCCATGCCATATTATTTCAAGAACATGACTTTGACTCATCTAACATGATAGACTCATCAAATATCCAGGGACTGTGTACTAAATGTTTATGAGCATCCTATTTGTAGAGAAATTTTAACAATTTTTTTGAGATAACATCTCTTAATCCAAAGGCTTCCAGATGAATTTAAGACCTCGTGGGATCTCTGATAGGTAGTAATTATACAGTCTCAGTGGTCTTTAAAGTTGCCTAGTCTGGTGGCCAACTTAATGCTTGAACCCCTTGTAAAACATCTCTGGGAAGTGATTTTTTGAAAAATAGCCTAAAGTCATTTATGGCTCTTTGAACATCATTGATTACTATATATATATATTTTTGAAATAAACTTATACATTATCTCATTACATTTTCCTTAATTCTATGTTGAGGATATTTTCACTGTTTAATCTTGGGGAGACATTTTTTCCCCCTAAAGGTCAACATGAGCCATCTGGGGAAAATATTGTTAAAGGTCAAACAACATTGACAGAAAAGACTTTTCTCTTTATTGCCTCACCCTCACAGAGCACTTCCTAGGTAGACCACTGTTCTGCACACAGACCCCTCTCTTGGGTTAGTCTAGGCTTTGGGTAAAGTGAAGTATTGTGGCAGTCTGGTTAGGTGGGAAGTGCTATCACATACCATCTCTGTGACTGTAGGCAAGTTCCTGTATAACCTTGTGACCAAAATGATGCCTCAAGAAAAAGGGTTGCATCTCATGGAGACTTTGTGAGAGTCACACGCCAGATACATGTGGTGAACATGTTAACGGTATTATAAATATTTCACGTCCATCAATTATACTACATTTCTGTTTGAAGGGGCCCTTTTTTATTGGACAGGGGGAAGGGAGGTGATGCTGAATGGACCGCCGTAAGACAGATCTATTCTCAGCTCTGCCACTATTTGGTTGTGCAGTGTCATTGAGTTGCTTCTCCACTGGACCTCATTCTGACTCCAAATGCCATCCTCTTTACCAGTAGACTAGAATACACACTTGTAGTCACATAAGATTGAAAGATCTAAATTTTTTTTTAGTACGTGTAAAATGAAACCCCACATTTAGACTCACTGAAGATCCTCAGAGTGTAACAGGAAACCGTTGGAGAAGGTTCTGTGTTTATCTGGGCTTCGTAGGATCCTGCATCGGTCATCGTCAGGTTGCTGAGATGCAAGGAGTATGTCTGGGTGAAGTTTAGTCGCTCTTGCCAGTTTTTAAAGGGCACCACGTATTGTAGCTCTCCTATTTCATTTAGGTGCATGTATGCTACGTTTATTCCATTGTGATTCCAGCTGATCACGTTGGCTTTCTTATCCGCAGGAAAGTTCAGGAGGAGAGTTACTGACTTCCCCAGAATCCCATTCACCATCCTTGGGGGAGAGGTGCATAGTGAAACTGCTGCATTCCCTGTAAATACAGAAGGAAAGGGCCATAAAACCGTCCATGGCAATCTTCCAATTCTTGTGCCTCTTCCTCCATCTCTGACCATCTGTTAGAGCTTTTTTCAAACTGAAGCCCAGAGAGAAAATGGGGAGAGAAAGGGTTAGGAGTCTGACAGTGGATGATCACAGCCCCAATGGCTCCACCTCCAGCAAAACATCTGGCGTTCTTGGTGGGTTGGCAGATGATCCTGGCCCTGGGCCCACTTCTACACTAGCTGGTCATTCCTGGGCCATGACCATACTTCATCATCCCAGCCCCTGAGTATCGCCAGCTAGCCAGGCTGGTGACCTGAGCTGGGTTCACAAGAGCTGGCTACACCAATGACTTAATAAAATGGCGAAGAAAGCTCGCAAGCACACAGAAAAGACCTTTTCTAAATCTGAGATGGCTCTCTACCTGAGATGGAAAGAGAGCGAGCCACCTGAATTCTTTTTATTTTTTATAGGGGGTGCACACAAAAGGAGGTTTTCAATGGAATGTTCTTTCCAAATAAGGCAAGGGGGCAGGTTTCAGGGGGTTGAGTGTGATGTCTTGCGGTCAGGAGATTGATCGACATCTTGGCAAGTCACACCTGTCTCAGGTGCTGTGTGGGAACACAGGCATAGCAAGAGCAAAGTGCACATGTGGGTTGCATGGCCCAGAGAACACGCAACAGTTGTGTTGCAGGCCAGTCCTCCCATATGCTCAAATGTGCATCGCTCACCTACACAACCCATGGATGGCCCGTGACACCTGAGTCCTTAGGCATCAGGTGGTGAGGGACATGGAACTACATCAACTCCCTGGCACAGACTCCAAAAACTTCAAGTCTTTGCTGATGAAGTATAATTACAGCTGGACATTTACTGATTGCCGACTGTCCATATAGTATGCTTGCTTAATTTAGAGGATTAATAACAGATTTACTGCATACATAGTTTCCCACATGCATTATTTCATTTGATGCCAACTACAATTCTTTGAGGCTAATAGATTGGATTATTATTTCTACTTACAAACAAAACCTAAGACACAAAAGTTATCTAGCTTTCCCAGAGTTACATGGCTCAAGAATAGTAAATCAGAATTCAAACCTAGGTCTTCTGACTTCAACTACTTTTATTATTTTCCTGCTCTCAAAAAGATTTCAGCCTAGGGGCTGGGGCTGTAGCTCAGTGGTAAGAGAGCTTACCTCGCACATGTGAGGCACTGGGTTTGATCCTCAGCACCAAATAAAAATAAATAAAATAAATAAAGTGAAGATATTGTGTCCATCTTAAAAAAATCTTTAAAAAATATTTCAGCCTAGTGATTGAGGAGTTAAAACTGATAAAAAAATTTTTAAAGTAGCACATCATGGATGCATTCTCATAAGCCCATTTCAGAGACCCAACATTTGAGCCAAAAGAGTGAAAAAGTCTCAATTCTTAAAGACGATGTTTGTGTCAATGAATAAGTAACCATAATCAGGGCTTCTTGGGATCTTTTATGTCTCAAGAAGGGAGCTGAGTGTGTGTGTGTGTGTGTGTGTGTGTGTGTGTGTGTGTGTGTGTGTGTCTGACACTCAGCTCCTAGGGGAGCTTGCATTTCTGTTTCCTTTCCTGAATTGTCACATGGATTCCATGCTGCCATCATCCATTCCCCTCTGCACTACATCTTTCCCATAAGTAATTCAACCCACTGTAATTTGTGGTCATCTTCAGCCCTGATCCCTCTGGGAATCACATGGGTGAATATCACCTGCTAAATCTTTTGTTTTATCTTGGGGTTTATTTATTTATTGACAAGCAAAATTTTGAGCCACATTCAGTCACATACACACACAATGTTATGATCCCATTTATGTGAAGTTGTAAAACAGGCAAACAAATCTATGCTGTTTCCTTTGGGAAGGAGGGAGGTGAATAGAAGGGAACATAAAGAGGGGGGTCTGAGGGGCTGGTGATGTTTTGGACCTTGACCTGTGTCTAGCTATATAGGCATTCATTGTGTAATTCATTGAGGTAGTAATGAGGATTTGTACAGTTTTCTCTTTGTATTTAGAAAAAAAATTAAAACAACAACACAGCCCAAATGAAACCTAAACGAAAGAAATAATTTCAATAACCCATAAAGACTAAGTGATCTGGCCATTTTTCTCTTTTCAGTCTAAATTTCTGTAATTCTCCTTTGTTCATTTTGCTTCAACTTGCTTGGCTATTCTTCAAATAGACCAGGGATTTGCCCTTGTAATTACCACTGCCTGAATGCACTTCTTCCAGGTAGATATACAACTCATTCTTTTGCCTTCATAATGTCTTTAATACAAATGTTCCCTCTGCAAGAGGCCTTCTGTGACCATGCTTTCTTCACTATCAACCTCCACCCGTACCCAGCTGCCTTTGGGTTTATTTCTCTCCATAGTACTTATCATGTGGTATATACTAGAACACACAAATGTGCATTGGTTTTTCTTCCTCCCCTCCACTGAGATTTAATCTTCATGGAGGCAAGTTCTTGTGGTGGTTTGAGTCTGAAATGTTCCCCAAAGCTCATGTGTTAGAAACATGGTGCCCAGGTGCAACAAGGTTTGAAGGTGGGTCTTTAAGCAGTGATTGGGGCCATGAGGGCTCCATCCATTGATAGCTGAATGGACTATGGGAGGTGGGACCCAGCTGGAGGAAGTAGCACACTGGGGTAAGGGTTTATCTATTTCCCAGCCCCCTTCTCCTTTCTCTCTTGCTCTCTCTTCCCTCGCTGCCATGAGCTGAGCACCTTTCTTCCTTTGCATCCTTCCACCATGATGTTTCGACTTGGAGCTGGTCAAGCATGGACTAAATCCTCCCGAAACCGTGAGCCAAAATAAACCTAAGTTGTTCTTGTCAGGTATTTTAGTCACAGTGGTAAAAATCTGACTCATACACAAGGATTTGCCTGTCTTTTCCACTGTGGTGAATATTTGTGGAGTGAATGGACACATCTCTATCCCTCCTCTTGGGGGTTCTCTGTCCAGGATGTTAAGCTAAGTTCTTCTTAGTAAAGACACTAGATTTATCTAGTGGCTCAAGTACTTACTCACCAGGAACTGTGCCTCTCTGGCATGGCATACTCCTTTAAGATCCCTTGCTTTTATAGATTGCAATAATTAGTTTATTTAACAAGTTATTTATTCTATTATTTGCTCAGTTCTATGCTAATTCAGTGAGTAAAAATTTAGAAATGAGGGCATGCAAACCGTATTTATTATTCTGTATTTCTGTCTCTTTGTTGTAATTATGAGATTATTTTCCTCCCTTTTCCATAAACTTGAGAGAAAACATTATGCTTATTTTCTCTGGATTCCTAGTACTTAGCACAATTTCTAACTTAATAGATATACTTGTTTCTATATTTCACCCACTGGATGATATGTTTCCGAGAATATGAATAATGTCCTAGCACTTTATTTCCCCAGAATCTGGTCCAGGGGATTCAGAGAAAGCTAGGTAGATTGAGATTAGAGTGTCATTTCTGAGAGGAAGCTGGGGTAGGGTTCAGGAGCACAAGTCGAGGTGCCAGTCATGGTAAAAAAAAGAAGGAGACTAAAGATCTCAAGAGATTTAAATGTAAAAAGGGCAGTAAGATTGATATATTTCACATAGATTGTCTTTAAAATTATAAGAGAAGTAGATCTGATAGGTCCAGGAAGAAGATGGATGCACATGGATCATTGTCCAAAATAGATCATAGTTTAGGTTGCAAAACAAATCTCAATGAATTTAAAAAAAACTCAAATCATGTCTTCTCTGATCACAAAGGAATAAAACTAGAAGTCAAGAACATAAGAAAAATTGGAAAATTCATGAATGTGTGGAAATTAAGCAACATTGTCTAAAACAACTAATGGACTAAAGAAGAAATCAGAAGGGGAATTAGAATGTATCTTGAGACAAGAGGAAATGATGAAAACACAGCATTCCAAAATGTATGGGATGCAGCAAAAGCAGTGCTCAGAGGGAAATTTATAACTGTAAGTGCTTACATTAAACATAAGGAAGATTTCAAATTAACAATGGATAATGTAGATGAAATAAAAAAAAAATTCCTAGAAACACACAAACTATCAGACATATGAAGAAATAGAAACCTAAGAAAACCTTTGATAAGAAAAGAGATCCAATCAGTAATCAAAAACCTCCTGACAAAGGAAAGCCAGATGGGGGAGGATCCAAGATGGCGGGACAGAGGGAGGCGGCATTCTGTGTCCTGAGATTCAAGCAGCGAGAATACTGCTTCTCTGCAAGCGATATTCCTGCTCCCACACAGGAATCATGGTCCTGGGCCCTTCCAATGACAGAGTAGGTCTCCCAACGACGTGCCTACATAGGACTACCAGGTACCTGAGTGAGACCACTGGTGGCAGCAGCATATGCACAGAACTTTTGACCACCCACCTGAGCAGAAATCACGGAAGCTGCTCCCACATGGGACACTCAGCAGCTTCCCACGAGTAGGAACTCCAGCCACCACTCCCATGTGGACTATCTACCAACCTGGGGCTCCCCTAGTCGCTGCCATCTTGGGACTCTGCAGCAGAGGGGATAGTCCCCTACACGCAGTAGTCGGCCTGCACCTGAGAACTTCATACAGGCTCTGAAGTCAGCCAATAGCCATACACTGCATGCCACAGAGCTTGTCTCTAACATCATCACCTGGATCCCCCCACCCGACCCAACGCCCCACCACTGAAAGCAGGTGCCTCCATCTTGGGCCACCTTCATCACCATCTTCAGTGGGGTGAACTCTGGCTGGCCAGGTGCCCAGTTTCTAACTCCGCCCCCCCTTCCCAGCAGCTGCTACCCTGGCACAGTGACCCCCTGATTTCCTTCGCCATCCTGAGCATGGAGATACTGGGTAAACAATAGACGACCCCACCTACTGGGTGAGAAGGGAAGCAGAAAAGATACTGATCTTCAAACAAAACAGCCCTGTTTCTTCCTCAAGATTTTTTTCCTCTCCTTTCCATCTCTATTCTCCCACCTTCCCATCCCCAACATATGTGAAACCAAGTTCTTTAAATGAATTAGGATTTTGAGGACTGGGACATCTGAATAGTACATTACAGTTGTGTTGTATATTCTTTCTTTTTTTTCCCCACCAATTTCTACTATTTTACCATTTTTTTAAAATTTTTCTTAGTATATATGTATGTTTATTTTAGTACTCTACTGTCTTCCCACTTACTTGTCTACCCAAATTACTTCTTCTCCCTTCTCCTGCTACTAATCTTCCTCTTTAGATTTCTCTTTCACATTTCCTAAGATATAATAACTCTATATTCTCATCTCCTTCCTTCTCAGCATATCATCCTGTTCCTCATCCCCAGTCTTTGTCCACCATCAGAAACTGTAAACTCTTTTACAAACCTACTGAGTACATTGTAGATAATAATTGAATCCACCATTTCTGTGCATTGTGACCAAACTGTAAATGTTTTAATAGCAAACATTTGTTTTAAGAAATAGATACTACCCTGCATTCTATCAGATCATGGAATGAAATTAGAAATTAGTGATAAAAATAAAAAATAAAAGCTACTACAACACCTGGAGACTAAATAATATGTTACTGAATAAACAATGGGTTGCAGAAGACATCAAGGAAGAGATCAAAAAATTCTTAGAGGTGAATGGGAACACAGATACAACATATAGAAATCTCTGGGACACTATGAAGACCATACTAAGAGGAAAGTTTATTGCATGGAGTTCATTCCTTAAAAGAAGAAAAAGTCAACAAATAAATGACCTAACATTTCATCTCAAAGCCCTAGAAAAAAGAACAACTCAACACCAAAAGCAACAGAAGACAGTAAATAATTAAAGAGAGAGAGAGAGAAAACTCAAATCACTAACATACATGATGAAAAAAGAAATATACCAACAGACTACAGAAATACAGAAGATAATTAGAAATTATTTTGAAAACTTGTACTCCAATAAAATAGAAAATATCAAAGACATTGACAAATTTCTAGGGTCATATGATTTACCCAAACTGGATCAGGATGATATGCACACTTTAAACAGATCAATTTTAAGTGATGAAATAGAAGTTGCCATCAGAAGCCCACCAGCCAAGAAAAGCCCAGGACCAGATGAATACACAACTGAATTCTACAAGACCTTTAAAGAAGAACTAATACCAATACTCTTTAATTTATTCAGGAAATAGAAAAAGAGAGAGCACTTCCAAACTCATTCTATGAGGTCAATATCAACCTGATTACAAAGACACATCAAAGAAAGAAAACTTCAGATCAATATCTCTAATGAAGTAGATGCAAAAATTCTCAATAAAATTCTGGCAAATTGAATACAAAAGCATATCAAAAAGATAGTGCACCATGATCAAGTGGGATTCATCCCAGGGATGCAAGGTTGGTTCAACATATGGAAATCAATAAATGTAATTCATCAAGTCAATAGCCTGAAAGATAAGAACCATATGATCATCTCAATAGATGCAGAAAAAGCATTTGACAAAATACAACACCCCTCCATGTTCAAAACACTAGAAAAACTAGGGATAACAGGAACATATCTCAACATCAATAAAGGCTATCTATGCTAAACCCCAGGCCAACATCATTCTGAAGGGAGAAAAATTGAAAGTGTTCCCTCTAAAAACTGGAACAAGACAGGGATGCCCTCTCTTACCACTTCTATTTAACATAGTTCTTGAAACACTGGCCAGAGCAATTAGACAAAAAAATTTTAAAGGGATACAAATAAGAAAAAAAAAAAAGAACTCAAATTAGCACTATTTGCTGACGATATGATTCTATGCCTAGAAGACCCAAAAAATTCCACCAGAAAACTTCTAGAACTTGTAAATAAATTCAGCAAAGTAGCAGGATACAAAGGCATTTCTGTATCTCAGTGACAAATCCTCTGAGAGGGAAACAAGGAAAACTACCCCATTTACAATAGCCTCAAAACAAACAAACAAACAAAACCTTGAGAATCAACCTAACAAAGAGGTAAAGGATCTCTACAACAAAAACTACAGAATGCTAAAGAAAAAATATTAAAGAAGACCTTAGAATATGGAAAGATCTACCTTGTTCTTGGATAGGCAGAATTAATATTGTCAAAATCACCATACTACCAAAAGCGTTATATAGATTTAATACAATTCCAATCAAAATCCCAATGACATTCCTCATAGAAATAGAAAAAGCAGTCATGAAGTTCATCTGGAAAAATAAGAGACCCAGAAGAGCTAAAGCAACCCTTAGCAAGAAGAGTGAAGCAGGTGGGGGCATCACTATTCCAGATCTTGAACTATACTACAGAGCAATAGTAACAAAACAGCATGGCACCAAAACAGACTGGTAGACCAATGGTACAGAAGAGAGGACACAGAGACAAACCCACAAAATTGTAGTTATATTAGACAAAGGCACCAAAACATACGTTGGAGAAAAGATAGCCTCTTCAACAAATGGTGCTGGGAAAACTGGAAATCCATATGTAACAAAATGAAATTAAATCCCTATCTCTCACCATGTACAAAACTCAACTAAAAGTAGATCAAGGACCTAGAAATTAAACCAGAGACCTTGCACCTAATGGAAGAAAAAGTAGGACCAAATCTCCATCATGTCAGATTAGGCCCTAACTTTCTTAATAAGACTCCTGTAGCACAAGAATTAAAACCAAGAATCAATAAATGGATGGATTCAAATTAAAAAGCTTCTTCTCAGCAAAACAAACAATCAGTGAGGTGCATAGAGAGCCTACAGAATGGGAGCAAATCTTTACCACAAGCACATCAGATAGAGCACTAATCTCTAGGATATATAAAGCACTCAAAAAGCTTAACACCAAAAAAAAAAAAAAACCCAAAACAAAAAACAAAAACCAAGTAACCCAATCAATAAATGGTCCAAGGAACTGAAAGATACTTCTCAGAAGAGGACATACAATGAATCAACAAATATATGAAAAGATGTTCAACATCTCTAGCAATTAGAGAAATGCAAATCAAAACTACTCTAAGATTTAATCTCACTCCAGTCAGAATGGCAGCTATTAAGAATACAAATGACAATAAGTGCTGGCAAGGATGTGGGGAAAAGGTACACTCTTACACTGCTGGTAGGACTGAAAATTGGTACAGCCAATATGGAAAGCAGTATGAAGATTTCTTGGAAAACTGGGAATGGAACCACCATTTGACCCAGCTATCCCACTCCTTGGTCTATACCCAAAGGACTTAAAAACAGCATACTGCAGGGACACAGCCAAATCAATGTTATAGCAGCACAATTCGCAATAGCTAAACTGTGGGACCAACCTAGATACACTTCAGTAGATGAATGGATAAAGAAAATGTGATATATATACACAATGGAATATTACTCAGCAATAAAAGAGAATAAAATCATGGCATTTGCAGGTAAATGGATGGAGTTGCAGAATGTAATGCTAAGTGAAGTTAGCCAATTTCCCAAAACCAAATGCTGAATGTTTTCTCTGATATAAGGATGCTGATTCATAGTGGGGTTGGGAGGGGGAGCAAGGAGGATTACATAAACTCTAGATAGGGGAAAGGGATGGGAGGGGAAAGGAGGGGGCATGGGTCTAGGAAAGATGATGGAATGAGATGGGCATCATTACCCTAAGTACATGTATAAAGACAAATGGTGTGAATATATTTTGTATACAACCAGAGATATGAAAAAATTGTGCTCTATATGTGTAATATGAATTGTAATGCATTCTGTTGTCATATATAACAAATTAGAATAAAAAATAAAAAAGAAAAAAGAAAAGCCAGATGACTTTACTAGTAAATTCTAATTATTCAAAGAACACCCGTCATTCTTAAACTCCTCCAAAAAGAGGAGGAGAAAAACACTTCCTAACTCATTTTATTTGGCCAGAATAATTCTGATACCAAGGACAAAGATATCAGGCAAAAAAAAAGAGAAAATTATATACCAATATCCTTTATGAATATTGATGCAAAAATCTGCAACAAAATACTAACAAACCGAACCCAACAATATATTGTGGGGATTATACATCATGGCTGAGTAAATTGATCTCAGATAAGAATACCCACTTTCACTCCTTCTATACAACATTGTATTGAAAGTTCTAGCCAGAGAGCAATTAGACAAGAAATAAAAAAGAAGTGAAAGGCAACTCAACTGGAAAAGAAGTACTATTTCAATTCAAAGATGGTATGGCCTGATGGATAAATAGAAAATCCTGAAGAATCCAGAAAAATCAACCAGAGCTAATAAGTGAACTTGGTAAAGTTGCAGGATTCAAGGTCAACATACAAAAATCACTTGTATTCCTCCATACCTGCAAGGAACAATCTAAAAAAGAAACCAAGAAAACAATTCCACTTAACAATAGTAATTAAAAGAATAAAGTACCTGGCAATAATTTAACTAGAAAGATGTATACACTAAAAACTAAAAAAATTCCTGAGAGATATTAAAAATAAACCGAATAAAGGAAGAGACATTCCATGTTCACAGATTGGAAAACCATATTAAGATGGCAATACTGCCCAAAGCAGTCTACAGATTCAATGCAATCTGTATTAAAATTGCAGTGACTGTTTTTCGTAAGTGAAAAAGTCAATCTTCAAATTTACATGGAATTGCAAAAGGTCCCAAATTCATATGGAATTGGGAAAGGTCCCAAATAGCCAAAATAATATTGTAAAAGAAAAACAAAATTAGAGTACTTGCACTTCCCAATTTCAAAACTTATATATAACTATGGTAATCAAAACAGTGGAGTGCTGTTATAAGGATCGACATATGAATGACTATATGGAACAGAATTGAGAATCCAGGAATAATCTCTTCAACAAATTGTATGGGACAACTACAAAAAATGAAGTTGGACCCCTACCTCTCACTATTTGCAAAAATTAACTCAAAATGTATCAGTCACCTAAATATAAGACTTAAAACTATAAAACTCTTAAAGAAAACATAGGATTTGGCAGTGAATTCTTAGATGTAATACCAAAAGCACAATCAACAAAAGATAAAAACAGGTTGTCCAGAGCCATCTGTGGACTGTGTATGGACCAACATCATAACCAGTGAATAGGAAAATCTGCTATCTGGGAACTTCCAGTGGCAATCCTGCTGGTTAAGACGGTCCAGATACATGTGAGTGTCTATTCACCTCTGCCAGGTTACACCCAGCACAGGAGGTAGGCTGACCTGTGGCAGCCACCATCCCCAACAGACTCCCAGAGATGGGTGTGGCTTCCTGAGATGCCAATCAACCTGTTTACTGCAAGACACCAAGAAGCACGACTCCACCCGCTGAAACCTTATCCCTGCCTTTGATGCTATCCCTTCAATAAAGAATCAGAGCCATTTTTGAACTGTTCTGTTCCACCTCCCACCAGGACTGGAAGAGACTATCAGGTGCTCTGCTTTGAAAACTAATTCTGACTTTGTCTCTTATTTCTTCACTAATTACTTCAGACTTTAATTTTCTCAGGTGGTTTATCCCCTCCTGCGCAGGGAGAATTACCCTGGTGAGTAATAACAGATAAATTGTACTTCATCAAAATTCAAAGCTTTTTCTTCCTGGGCGTGGTGGCAAACACCTGTGATCCCAGCAGCTCTGGAGGCTGAGGCAGAGGGGTCGAAGATTTGAGGCCGGCCTCAGCAATTTTAAAGCTCAGAGGAGATATTACATCCCAAAGTTCTAATCGTTCCTCACCACCCATCCAGAGCACATCCATTTGTTTCCTCCACCCCAGTGCCTTGCTTAGTTTCTTCCTAGCACAACGCTGTGTAACAGTGTGTACGTGCGTGTGAACATGTAACCGTGTGTAAGGTGGTAGCACAGTGAAGTGGCTGTGGGCACAGCTTCTGGGGCCAGGCTCCCTGAGTCTAGCCCTGGTAACCCCTGTTTGTTTCCTGGGCCCTGGAACATCTGCATCCGTTTCCTGCAGACACAGCTGAGTGTGTTTATCTTTCTACCCCTCCTCCTGTAGCTGGGTGAGTCTAAGCTAGTGACTTAAGTGTTAGGTACCTTCTTTTCTCATCTGTGAAGTGAGAAACTGTATATTTCATAGGGTTGTTATTAGAAATATCCACAGAAACAGGGAGAATGAGAGGAATTTTAACAGGAGGACATTCCAAATAATTCATAGAAGAGTTCAATTTCTTTTTCTTTTTGGTATTGGGGATTGAATTCAGAGGCACTTAACCACTGCGCACATCCCCAGCCTTTTTATATTTTGAGACAGGGCCTCACTGAGTTGCTTAGGACCTCACTGTTGCTGAGGCTGACTTTGAACTTGCAATCCTTCTGCCTCAGCCTCCTGAGCTGCTGGCATTACAGGCGTGTGCCACCACACCCCACAAGGAGTTCAATTTCTTAATCAGGGAAAAGTGAGGTTAAAGCTTGAGTCGCTGGTCCCAGATCAAGAAGTGACTCTTGAATGAACGAAAGAATTCCCTTTCTGCACCTTCTAAGTATTTCTCAAGGTTTTATCCTAATTCCACTTTTCCCCTTGGATTCATTGGTAATCTCTATGGTCTTAACTCTCGAGTTTCCATTCACAGCCTTACCCCTGGTCCCAAATTTCCAGCTGCTTTCAGTAACATCTCCTCGTGGATGTTACATTGACATCTTAAAATTAATAGGTCCAAAAACAAACTTAGCTTCCTCCCCATGGCTTCTCCCTGTTCCCCAAATTGTCACCTGTTTTGGTTGTCCTATCTGAAGAGTGACTGCCCTCCCCGCCATATTTCTATATGTTCTTTCTCCAATTGAGTTATTTCATTTTTATCATTTATCAATATCCAATGTACTAGTTTACTTGTTTATAGTTTGTCTTCCTGTCAAAATGTCAGTTCCACAAGAACAGGAAGTTTTGCCTGCCCTGCTCATGATGTAGCCCCAGAAATTGGAACAGTGCTAGGTATTTGGTAGATGCCTGATGAATATTTTTTTTTTGGATGACTTAACAAAATTCTCTTTTTTTTCATTGCCAATTAGTTTAGTGAAGTCTACATCGGTGGCCTCTTTGTTTTCTCTTATGCTACTGACTGGTTCGTCCATTGGTCATTGTTTCTCAGAAATATTTAAGAGCTTTCCAAGTGATGGCTAGTGAAATTTGGGTGTTATTTAAATGAACTTAGCCTCAGTTTCTCTATGTTAAAATGGGGCTATCAGTAGTATAAATTCATGGAATTGTCAGGAGACTTCTAAACGTGATCCACATATAGATCCTGGTCCAGTATCTGAAATAAAGTAAGTACTTCCTACATGCTAGCTTTTGATCAGCTACTCCCGGGCTATACCTGGCAGCTTCTTGCCTGGTCTCCTCTCCTTGAACACTGTACTTCAGTTACAATGAACCACTTGTGGTTTCCCAAGCATGGAAACCACAAGTAGTCCATCACATATATTCTCTATGTGATGGACAGCCAGGAACAATGAGAAGGCTACATTGAGTAAGTCCTTTCTCACTGACATATGAAGCATTGCTGGGCTAGCTAGCTAGCTCCCGATTTGCATCAAAGAAAGGGGAAGCTCATGTATTATTATTATTATTATTTTTGCCCTTGACAAAAAGAAACTATTTCTGTTTGGGTTCCCCAAACTCAGGGTACATGAAATCATAAGTTTTCAGTATTTTAGATGAGGAGAGTGAAGCCCAGAAAGTATAATTAACTGACCTAAAGTTGCACCGTAACATAGTAGCTGAACTGTAGAGGATTCGCTGTCTTGATCTTAGTTCTCTTTACAGTACAACGTGTTGGTCATAATCCCCAAACAGTCTTAACTCACAAAAGCCCATTTCACAAAAGCCCCCAGCAAACACATCCCTCACAGGCAGATTCAGTTGTAGTTATTACCCCTAAAGCCATCTGCAGCCTTTATCATTCAATGCACAGATAAGGTGGCAGTGTAGAGTGTGCCACCGTGAATCCACCTGGTCCCTCAGCAGAGTCAGCCACACAGCGGTGTCTACATAATTTAGATTGAGCAGACTGCGCAAAAACAAGGAGCCACTCAATGACAACGTGGGGCTGTGTGGATATTTACCTGAGCCTCCGCAGAAGACAAGCAGGAGAGATTGGAACAGCCAGAACATGCTTTCAGAGATGGAGACCCGTGCTGAAGACACTGAGGGAGTCAACAAATTGAAAGTATCTCTGGGAAGACTGACTTCCTGTTAGAGATGTGGCATGTTTTTTTTTTTTTTTTTTTTTTTTTGGTACTGAACCCAGGGGCATTCTACCATTGAGCTGCATCCCTATCCCCAGTCCTTTTTATTTTTTATTTTGAGTCAGGACCTCACTAAGTTGCTGAGGCTGGCCTTGAACTTGGGATCCTCCTACCTCAGCCTCTTTGTTGCTTGGATTGCCGTTTATAATATTATAATATTAACTCTTAAAAATTTATGAAAATGAATATAGTAGCCTAATGTGCACTTGAGAAATTATGTATTTGCTGTATTTCAGTGGAGTAGTCTGTATATATCTGTTAGGTCCAATTTGTTTGTAGTGTTGCTCAAGTACTCTGATTTCTGACTTTTTAAAAGTTCTTTTTGTTCCCCTCTCAGTATATTTAGCATCATGGTTTCAGACTTTATCTGATAAGTTTGATGTCTAGGTTTTCTTAGGGACAGTTTTGTGTCAATTTATTTTGTTTCCTAGAATGCATTCTGATTTTTCCATTTCTTATGTGTGTATTTTTTTTTCACATAATCTGTTCCACCCCCCCACCTCCCCTGGAAAAAAATAGCCATTACTTCATCTTTGTAAACTGTCTCTGTACTGGGGTTGTCCTTTACCAATTATCTGGGATTTCTTTTAATCGTAGGCTCCTAATAGGTTGGATATGGTTTGGGTGGTTCCTCCAAATTTTCATGTATCAGAAGCTTGGTCCCCAGCTGGTGATGTTGAAAGGCAGCAGAACCTATGAGAAATAGGGCCTTGAGGTTCCCACTCTGCCCTTGCTACATGTCTCAGCAGCTCTGGTGATAGGAGAAGAAGTAGATCTCTGAAATTCTTTGGGGTTACTGGCCAATTTCAGCCTCACAAGAAGAGGATGCAGGGATGAACTGGGGGAGCTGAGAGGCCATGCACATCTTCAGAGAGTGGCTCAGAGCAGAGGACCTGGGGTTTCTCAATTAAGCAGACAGGAAAGGAAATGTTGTTGTTTTTTCCCTCCTCAGACCTAGAAACTTCCTTTTACTATTTAGCAAGTCACTTCTTGTTCAGGGTTTAAAAAAAACATCCCGAGGCCCTGAAGCTGTGGTTCTGTGAAAACCACAACTCATTTCCCTCATTTTATCCTTTCTTCCAAGTGGAACTATGGGTGACAACGCTCCAGTTCCCTAGGCTCAGACTCTGAGGGTGGTTTCTGGAAACCCCTTTCCTTTCCTGATGTCTGGGCACTACTCCAAATTCAGTTCAACACGGGTTTATTAAACTCCACTAGGCATTCGCCCCCGTGTGGGTGCTGTGAGTGGAGGGTGAGATAGTCAAAGCTCCTGCATGACATGCCTCCAACACACAGGACTTAAGTGCCCAGTCTCCTTCTCTCTAGGCTGACCCAGGGCAGAACTTCCCTCACTCCTAGCCCAACGCCTCTGCTGTGCTCTGGTCCCTTGCTCTTTCTGGTTGGGTACTCCCTGCCTCCGGCTTCCCAGTCTCCTCCCAGGGTTCCACTCATCTTGCTCACCTCCGCCATCTTTTGCCCCATTCTCTGTCTTACTCCCTCAATCCCTTGGTCTCTTTGTGTCTCCCGGGGGCCTGGGTTTTCAGACTGCACGGGGCTGGTATCACCTTGAAGACCTCCTTTGCTGTTTCAGTCACTTACTTCATTTCTTCTTTTCTTGAAAAACAAGTAGGACAAAAAGAATAGATGCATTATCAGACCATGTTTATTGTGTTTACCCACTGAGATGGAGTCTGTAGTCCCATTCCTTAGGCACTTACAAATTAAGATATGTGGACAATACTTTATTAATGGAAACTTACAAATTTGGGAAATAAAGGTTGATACATGAAGAGGATTAGAAATCCCATTTACAAACATGACACCCAGCTCCTGAAAGGTTGAGTGGCATTTGTCACCAGTGAGCATGATCTTCATGTTCATATTAATGAGTTACTACAACCAACATTTTGAGAAGGATCTGGGATTCATTAAGTTCTGGGGACTCAAAAAAGGAGAAGAAAGTTCCCTGACCTAAAACATATGACCACATGATGGACAGTTCAGAAGATATCACAGCTAGCCCAGGTATGTGGTGGTGCACGCCTATAATCCCAGCCACTCAAGAAGCTGAGGCAGGAGGATCACAAGTTCAAGGCCAACCTGGGCAACTTAGCAAGATTCTATCTCAAAATTAAAAATGGAAAGGGCTGGGGATGTAGCTCAGTGGTAGAGTGCCTACGTAATATGTATAGTTACTGTATGGTGTGATAAGCACATTTAGGACCACATGCTGTAGCAGTACAGAGAGCTATGAATGTAGCTTTGGGTGGGAGGGTTTGGAAGGCTACACAAAGAGGTGGTGCTTGGCCTGACCCTGAAGTAAGAAAGAGCCAGGGACATATAGGGGAGAGAAGAGCCTTCCAGGCAGAGGACATGACATGGGCAAAAGTATGGGAGGTAGAAATGATTTGGTAGATTCAAGGATTCATGATAATTCTGTGTGGCTAAAGCCTAGGGAGCAGAAAGAGAGGAGGATCTGATCAGTCAGATTGCTGGGGAGTCTCATCCCACAGGGAGAACTTTCTAGTAGGGACACGAAGTAGTAAGATCTATGTGTTAGAAAGGTTGTTCTTTATGTGATAGCAGCGTAGGTAACACACGATGAAGAGAGTGGACAGGCAGAGGGGACGGGTGCTAGAGAATTCAGCAGGTTGAAGGGACATTGTTGAGAGAGGCCACATGGAGGAGTTGGAGTTGAGAGGACCCAATAACTGATTCAATATGGAGGGGAATTGGAGGGACAGGAAGAAAGAAGAGTTTGACTATTAGATGAGTTCTTAGTCTTTTTGTGACTTAGTTTCTTAATCTGTGAAACAGTGATCATATCTACTTCAGAAGGTAGATGAGTTTTAATGTTTCTTAGGAGCTTTAAATAAGTACACGTAAAACAGCCCAGGGAATGGAACATAGTATGCCCTCGATAAGTGTTAGTTATTATGTTTACAGTGGATCATTAACTAGCACAGGGGAGCCAAAAAAAAAAAAAAAACCAGCAAGTTGTGGAGGTCATAGACACACCTTTGAGTTCCATTTTGAACACACTGAATTTGAGGTGACTTCTAATGTCTGGTGAGATGACCCATGAACAGTTGGAAATACAGGTTGTAAATGAAAGGTTTAAGATTTATATGCATTTAAAAAATTCTCTGATGATCACTTCTATAATTGTTTACCTTCACCAAGACCTCATAAGAAAAATCTCAGTTCTCGTTTGTAAAGATATGACTATTTTCAGGTCACAGAGTAGATAGATCCTGCTCAAACCCAGAGACTTAAGTATGGCTGTTCAGAACTGATTTCCTGGACCACTAGCCAGCAAGAGTTAATAATTATTATCCATTTGTGATTTTTTTCAAAGTCAATTTCTCAAAGTCTGAAAGTCTCCAGAGAATGTACTAATCCTTTGCTTCTTCCAATCTGAGTTCTGGACTTTTATTAATGGTCTTTTGTCCAAGTGTTTTAACATTTCAATATGTTTTGAACAACCGTAAGAGACCCAGGATGGTGGTGCGCACTTGTAATGCCAGCTACTGGGGAGGTTGAGGTGGCAGGATGGCAAGTTCAAGGCCACCCTGGACAACTTTACAAGACCCTATCGATAAGATAAAAAGGGCTGAGAATGTGGTTCAGTGGTAGAGCACTTGCCTAGCATGCACGAGGCCCTGAGTTCAACCCCCAGTACTAAAAAACAACAACAACAAACAAAAATACCCACAACAGTTTCTCATACTTGAGTGGGTGCTCATTCAAATCTGCATGCACACAGCTATTTATTACTTTAGTACAGCTAAATAGTACAGTGCAATTACCCAGTGTCTAACCTTTTCCTGTTATGCTATTAGTAATGGAAATTTACATTGTTCCTTTCATTTTGTAACAACTCATCAGAACACATAACCCAGATGCCTTGCTGGCTATGAAAACAGCTCTGTGCAGTTGCAGACAAAGAGCTCCATCCAAACTTCTTTAATATAATGGGCATTTTCAACAGAAATCTCGAGTGGCATCCAGATAACAATGGAATTGCTATGTGAATATATTTACTTTGAGCTGTTTTTAGACACTTTAAAATATTAGTACATGCAAACATTCATTCAGCAGATATGTGTGATCTACCTGGTAGGTGTTCAGCAAAGTGTCATCTGTGTCTTACACCTGAGGCTAAGCACCAGGACTCCTTCCTACTTATGCTCTTTTCAAGGTGGCCTACTCAAGCTCTTCTCTTTTGGATAGTGTCGAGTGTTCTGTTGATTTCTTTTAAAAAATAATATTTTAAGCCAGCTTCATTTTCTTCTTCTGTGGGGATCCACAGCAGGTAAAGGGAGAGTTAAATGCACCAAGTCTTGCAGTCAAATCCCTTCACCTTGGCTTCCTGACTTTGTTAAGGCATTCCTCCACAGCCTTGATGCAAACTAGGAGAATTGATTTCTCTTTTACAGGACTGTTGTACTGATAATTAAGGACAAAGCTTCTAGCATAGCAGTTGGGATACAAAGTAAACCTTCAAGCTCCAGGTCCCCAATAAGTATTCCATTTCCATTATTATTAGACAGAGCCCCTGCTCTCTGAGCCTCCTTGGCAGGACAGGTATGGTATTGGGTAATTAGGATGTGGTATGGTAGTAACAGGAGGCATGGACGGCATACAACAAAATACGTCGGAGTTAGGGGGACTTCAGACGCGGGCACTCCACTGTCAGAGCCCATGTTTCTGACAACTGATTAATATGCTTTCTCTTGGTGTCTTTTTTTTTTTTTTCCAAACTTTATTTTACACACTGGATACAGTCACTAGATTTTCTTGTGAACATTATACAAATCAAGGGAAATTCAGGGGAAAGTCAAACAGAAGAAAAGGAATTGATCTGAAAGAAAATATAGTCCAGCAATTTCTTCTCTCAAGGTGGAACCTAAGACCTGCTTTCTCTTGACAAGGCCCAGACCAGTTGGGCTCCTTCCTACTTACACCATTTCCGAGGTGGCCTACTGAAGCTCTTCTCTTTTGGATATGTAGTTTAGAGTGTTCTGTTGATTTCTTTTAAAAAATAATATTTTAAACCAGCTTCATTTTCTTCTGGGAAGTGTGAGATGTAACATCAGAAGCCCAGTCAGTGTTTTCACGCAGAGGGACTGTCCTGCCTTACCAGTACTTTCCACTAGAGAGCGCTGCCCCAAGATTTCAATTTCGATGGTATTTTCAAAACAACTGGCACATTTCGGTCTGCTAGTAAATCCCTGTTCCCTTGAAACGATATTTTAATTTTATAGACATGTTGGTCACATTGTAGCTCTTCTGGAAATCCATGAAGGGGAAATAAGATCTCATTTATTTCACTTAGGAGGCTGAGACATGAGGATCACAAGTTCAAAATCAGCCTAAGGCAATTGAGTGAGACCCTATCTGGGAAAAAAATCACACTCATTTTACAGCATAATCTGAGGACTGAGTCCTGTGGAGGGAGTTACATTTTCATAAATCATAATATTCATAGGAAAGAATGGTTATGAGCTCAAAGGCTACCTTAAAAATTCCCGTGCACTGGATCCATCCCAGGTTTGCTTTTTTTGGAATATCTAACTCTTGCTTGCAATTACTCTTTATCCCTCTCTCCCTCCCCCCACTCCCTTTGTTTCTTTCTTCACACCAAGACACTGGGAATTTGACTTAATAAGCACACTGGAAGCAGAAGAAGCAGATTCCAAAATAAGGGTGTTCAGAAATGATCCCTCAGTCTCCCTATAGGGCAAGGGGAAACTCACCTTGCTCATCAGCTTCTTCCTCCTTTATAACCAAGTTACCTAATTTTTTTCCTTCATGCCCTTCCTCAGAGCACTGCCTCCTTCAGTGTTTCAGCTGACCTCTTAGCTGTCTAACTCTGAAAGTTTTCCTCCAAATGCCCTTACCCAAAGGCAGTAGCTTATAGCTGCATCCTAATGTTTAATGCTTGCCAAAATTTAGTTCCACTATTGTCATGACACAGGACTAAACCGGTCAGGGTCACTCCAGGGCGACTGGGCTGGCACGAAATAATGATGCACAGACAGGGAAATACTTTTTTCCTTTGGGTTCGGTGGCGGCCCCTCTGACTCAGCTCCCACAACAGAGGCAAGACAGGCAACAAAGGGAAAGAGCAGGACTCAAACCCTGTTTTACTGGGGAAAAGCCCTTCAAATGAGGCAAGGGGTCAGGTTTCAGGGGGTTGAGTCTAGCTCCTAATGTCTTGCTGTCAGCAGGTTGATTGACATCTTGGAAAGCCACGCCCGTCTCAAGTGCTGTGTGGGGATCAAAGGCAGAGCAAGCGAAAGGGACACAAATGTGCACAGCCCACACAGAGCAGCATCTCAGTCTAGTCCGCTTTGTGCGCTCAGGATGCTCACAGCTCACACACAGCCTGTGGCTGGTTGGCCACATACATAGCTCCTGTCCAGAGCCGCTCCCTACGCACTATGCTTATAGACATTGACCTATCCCTACTTCCAACATGTACCTTTTCTGTTCCGGCAGGCTGGTCACTTCAATTCTCTCCAACAGCATTTACAACTCTCACACAACTCTCTCATTATGTTGGGTGGTGGTGGATACAGAGAAAAATAAAGCAATGAATAAAAGACATGGGTCTTATCCTTAAGTAGTGTATCCTGTAGTGAGGAGACCAGATAATTATGTATGCTATGAGTCAGAATAAAATGAGCTGCGATTAGTTTTAGCTGATGATACCGGGAGACACTTCATAGAATAGGTGCCATTTGAGGTGGGCATTGGAGGATATGTACGTGGACAGGGGTAGCGACACGCATTCTGCTTGAGGTACTCCATTTTGCACAGGCAAGGGACTGTGAGCCTATGTGAAGCCCCAGCTACACCCCACAGACCAGTTATCTGCCTGATTCCCACCTTCCCTCTGCCTCTCTCTGTGGCCCAGCTTCAGCCTCGCCTCCTCCTCTAGCTCTTCTGACTGTTGTAGTTCATTTCACTGCTTGCAGCTGCAGTTTAGGACTTGACTGTAGTGTCTGTGTTGAATTTCTCTCTTCAGCTGGGCCAAAGGCAAGACATCATGCTCATCTTTGGCCTTGCCACCCTAAGAATGGTAGCCGGTGCTAGAAAATTCTATGGATTCATTCACTGGGATGGAAAACCTCATTCTACCTAAATGCAGCTCATTTTTTTTTTTTTTTTTTTTGCTGTGGGAGATTTAGACAGTTAGGTTTGCTAACACAAAAGGCAAACCATCCTCTTATGATCACATGACTGTCCAGCTGAGCTGGGGGTGATTCCTCCTTATGGCTAGCCAGCTGGCCATGTGTTTGTGGGGATTCTGGAGCAAGGCTCTCAACTTCAACTTGAACCTCCTGCCCCTCTGAGCTGAGAATAAGGAACTGGGTGAAATCCAGTTTCATAACCTGCACCATTACCCCCAAGTTTCCTCTAGTGAACCACTGTGCTTCCTTCAAGGTTTCTTGTTGGAATGGCTGGTTTACACCCATTTCCACCAAAAGCAAAAAGCATAGCTGATTAATTTCTGTTGGAGAGCAGAGGTACTGCGGGTGTCATCTTCCTGCTGACACCGCTCAGAGTGACACAGAAGGAAGACTTGGCCAGAAAGAAAGTCCCGTAAGACTTTTGAAATAGAGCCCAAAGAATAGTGCTCCAACATTCTAGTTTCTACAGAAGGAGTATTTCTAACACTCCATTTGGAGAGCGTGTCTTCATGACTAACAGCCAAAACTCTGACAGCTTGTGCCCTGCACGTAGGTCCCCAAGCAAAGGAGCGAGTGGGGGCTGGTACCATGCCATGCACTTGAGTGAGGGGCTCCCTCTGTCCCAAGGAAAGAGTATCTTTTCCTAATTTGCTCAAGATGATTTAGGAACTGGTGAGGGCCGTGTAGCAGTGTTCCTTGCATACACAGAGTGTGAGCAGAGCATCTTGCTGGTGTGTATGGCATGTTACAGGTGTGCAAAATATTGATTCCCTTCTTCTCACAGCTGCTGGACAGGTCTGTTACCTCTAGTCAAGAGAATCTTCCAGCCACGTGCAGGAGCAACTTTGATTGTTTAACCACAGAGTGCCATAAGAAAACATTATTTTCTGCACGTGCCATGATGTGAAGGAGATTGGGAAACTGCTCTGTCATTCATCCAAATGGGAGCCAGTCAGAAAGGGCAAGTAACCATTTGTCTGTTGGTACCAGCCATGCTCAGCAACAGAAGGTTTCCTGCTTGGCTTACATATTGGGATGCGGTGATTTGCAATCTCCCAGAAAGAGCTGTACAGAGAAGGTCTAGATCCAGAGCACTTGCCACAATGGGTGACTGCAACTCAGTTTCCCAGGGAGAATGCCATCTGCCAGCTAGATCACAATTTCATAGGCTGAAGTCTCCTGGGAGGTCTATTGTCCTGTGTGCCGGCTTTCTCCACCTGTGCACGAGAGGAAAATGTGAGTATATGTGGTTAAGGTGTGCCTGGGGAACTCCAGTCTCATGTGGTACCCAGAAGATTCAGCAAATGGCACAGGAGGTGGGGTGTCTTAGATTTCCCTAGTGCTGCAGAAATCTGGGGTAGCAGGGCCTTGTCTTTGCCCAGTTCTTTTCCTCTTCTCCGGCCACCCCATCTGGGACCCCCTGGGAATTTCTTTGCTCAGAAAAGCGCAGTAGGAGGGAATGGGGGAAATTGACATTGATTTTGACTCTAGGCTTGAGACAACATCCAGGGCTCAAGCTAGCTAAACTCTTTGTTCCTAGTTGGGCCCAAGTTCTTTCTGTATCCCAATAATTCTACTTTCAGCCGTACGCAGGGAAGAGCCACTGCTGGCTTTTCATTACTGGTGTCTCTTGTGATCTAGGCATTTAGAATGCTGTCAACAACCTTCCCACGGGCTTGCGAAGTCTTGGGTTTCAATTACCTACTGATGGATGGGGATCACCAAAATGACTGCCACAAAGAGGAAAGCAGGAATCAAAAGCTGAAAAGGATTTACCTTCTCGCAGTACTGCACGGTGGAATAAATTGTGTTCACTGGCTCTTCTTTGAAGGGAGTACCCTGGAAAGCAACATCCACAGTCCCCTCTGTGAGCCTTCTGTGAATCTCCCTTCCTAATTCTGCCTCACCCATCCCCCTTCTCCGGTCCCATGTTTACTGGGTAGTCTCTTCTCCTGGCCTCAGATCTAGTTTCATCCAGCTTTGGAGAGGACATGGATCAGGTGGGGTGAGGGGAGTGTTGTCTGCAACTGGGAGGGGAGGAGGAGCCAAGAGGAGGGATGTGCATGGTGCAGAGAGACTGAGTCTTGCTTAGTCTGGGTCTTTGTTTTCCACCGGCTCCATGGATGGAGCAGCCCTATCAGTCCAAACAGTGCTAGAGTGACTGGGAAAACTCCTTTCAGATCTCAGGGCAGCAGGCTGGTGGAAACACAGATGGAGGTGACCCAGGGTGTGGAACGGAGGGAGTCAGAGTCTGAGGAAAGTAACCTGCTGCTGCAAGACCAAGCAGCAGAGTGGCTCCAAGTACAGAACTGACCCTTGGAGCCACCTTAGCATCTGGTTTGCTGTATCCATGGCAGCAGCCCTCTCCTCACACTAGGGGCTCCTCTTTTGGCCCCTCTAGAGGGTGCTTCTTAGTCATGACTCTCATCTGACTCGAGCCAGGCCTGCATGCAGATGCTCATGACTTCAAACCTTGGAGGCTGCCAGGGGGTGCAGTGGACCACATTCCTGTCCTCACAGAGGAATTCATGCTATCTTTTCCCTGACCTGGTGTTTCCTGGTTGGACCCTCCAGACTTGCCGTGACTGCTTTCCGGGCAACAGAAGCCAAGGGCAATGGTGGCCTCTGTCCTGGAGGTGGTGGTGGAATTTCATGATAGCAGCAGCAGCTCACCTTGGACTGAGGGATTTCATCATAGATTCTGGCCTCTGCTGGTTGAGCGTCTCTTGAAACGGTGATGCTCGTGTATATTGTTTTCTTTGAGACAGTACCTGGGTCACAAATAAACAGAACCACAGTCTGAATGGTGGATGAGCTTTTAAAGATCATCTTAGTCCTATGTTCTTTTTTATTATGAAGAAATAAAGCCATACGAGGTCAAATGGCTTCATCCTATTGAGATTGATTTTTGGCTCTTTCCTTTTTCCAAAAATGATATGTGGAATAGGAGGCATGCTTCTCACCCAGGGCTCAGTGGGGTCTCTCTTCTACTCTAGAGTATGTGGTAGGCTAAAGAGGATCTCTTCACTTCCTGTGTGAGCAGTCAAAGGTAGCTCTTCCACCCAGAGTTTTCCTTAGTGTCTCTTGTAATTAGCAGGGATGTCCTCGAATGGCTAGCTGACTTTTCATCTCAGGGCCTTTGTTTTTTAACATCGATTCTCTCTGGTTGTACACTGTGTTGCATTATTCCGTTACATACCTTCCTATAACCACCTCAACGTTATGCACATAGTAGATGCTCCACAAACCTTGGTTCCTTGCTTGATTGATTCACAGAATTAAGAAACACTTACTAAGCTCCTTTTATGTGCCAGGTTCCCAGAGAAGCAAACACAGGAGAAATAAGTACCTTTTTTTTTTTTTTGTAATTTATGAGCTAGAAGGGATATTCATCCCAGTGTACTCCTTTTCTTTGTTACAAACAGAATATAAATTTACAAACAAGTTGAAAAGAGGGCTGGGGCTGTAGCTCCGTGGCAGAGCACTTGCCTAGCGTGTGTGAGGCACTGGGTTGGATCCTTAGCACCACATAAAGATAAATAAATAAAATAAAGGCATGCTGTTCCTCAATAAGTAAGAGAGAGAGAGAGAGAGAGAGAGAGAGAGAGAGAGAGAGAGAGAGAGAGCGCTCACGTGCATGCTTACATGCGCATGCCAGATTTTGGGGCCCTCCTATTCCAGGGCACCAGCATATCCACAAGTAATGGGTCTGAGCTGAGCAGTATCACAGCTCCAACATTTCAGAGTTTGGTCCTGTCTCAGTTCCTGCCCCAGACGTGGTGAGGGACCCAGACTGAGTGCTGTCTCTTATCTCATTTGTAAATATGAAAAATAGCCCCTCTCTTTCCCCAAGAGGTTGTGAGGGATCAAAGACAGGTATCTCTTGAGGGACGTTGCAGATCACCTACAATCCGAGCAGCCTGTGATTTCTCCCCTTTAGGAGGGTATTTAAGTTATGATGCCTGTCAAAAACTCCCTTCCCTAGAATGCCTCCTCTGTACCCACACTGTCAATACCCTTCAATTACAAAGAGAGTAGCTGACATTTACTGAGTATTTACTATGTACCGGGCCAAGCATTTCATATACTCCACTTAATAAGCATATGCAGCAAGCTGTATTATTATTATTATGAATATTTTACAGTTGAGAAAACTGAAGCTTACGATGATAAAATAACTGGTAGCTGATATATGATCAAGTTGGGACTTCACCCTCAGACCGACTGCACAACAGATACTTAGTCTTAATCACTATGTTGTGAGCTTCCCTCCCTCCCAGTTGTTATTCAGGAAACATAGGGTTGAGAACCAGAGTTCCTAGTGAAGGGTGTCAAGTAAGAACCTGAGGAAGCAGAAACAAGGGAGAGTTAGAAACATGGAAACAGAGGTTCCATATTGTTTACTGTGATTGGTGAGAAACGAAGATCTTAGATGGACCTGGGGTTAAGGGGAATGGGGCAGTGTAAACCCTCTTAGGGACTTAAAATCAGGTTTCCTTTCTTCCTCCTCTCTCCCTCCCTCGTTTCCTCCCTCTTTCAATCCCTCCCTCCCTCCCTCCTACCTCCCCCTTCTCCTCTCCTTCTTTCCTCTATTTCTCCTTCCTTTCTTCCTCCCTCTCTCCCTCTTTCTTTCCTTCCTTCTTTCCTTTCTTCTTTCTCACCAATTAGTATATGTCCCTCATAGACTCTCCAAAGGTCATTATCAAAATACGATGATATTAGAAGGGACCCCCAGAGACTCTGTGGTTCAGACATTTCACCAGTGAGGACTTTGAGTCCCAAGTGAACTAGTACAATGAAGCATGACTGGTTACTGGCAATGCTGAACTCAAACCCAAGTGCTGGACTCACCAGATACTGGCGATCCCAAGAACAGATTCTGAGGACTGCTTAAGGTAACCTCCTACAGTCCCCAGGGCCATCATCCTGGGAGGTGGTGAGGTGGTGGGGTGGGGATTGTAGGAAGGTTAGAAAAATGGGCCTTTCCTGTCACGAGCCATTCATGGGTTGTATGTGGGTCATTGTGCATGGAAACCTAGTGGATAGAGACATCTGGTGTCTGGGAATGGCCAGTGGACATTTTCTCTGATCAATTGCTCAGGGACAGTGTGAATATCTTTCCTGCTCTGATGTGGGCCCACTCAGCACCCGAGATGGATGTGACTTGCAAAATGTCAATCAACCTGCTGACTGCAAGACATCACGAAGCAGGACTCCGCCCTTGAAACCTTATCCTTGCCTTTGATGTACCCCCTGAAATAAACCACCTAAGCCATTTTCTCTTTGTTTAGTTCAAGAACCCATGTGGACTAGATCTATTAGGAGCTTCGCTTTCTGTAAATATATTTCTCAGTGTCTGTGTTTTATTATTTGTTAATTATTTGAGATGTTAAGATTTTAAGATGGCTTGGACTCCTCTGGGCAGAAGAAGAACCCTCTCCTGATACTCTCCACTCCACCTTGGGTAAATGGCTTCAGTTCCTGGAGGAAAGAAGGTCCATCTTCACATTTCACCGTCTGGGAGAATCCTACCTTGCCTTCTCTTGCACAGACGGAGGAGAAACACTGAAGGCAGGATGAGAACCAGCAGAAAGAGCACAGCCAGCCCGCTCAGCATCCCAGTGTGGCGAGGACGGGAGCTGGTTGCAGAGTCTGGAAATGGATGCTTCAGTGAGTCTGGACTCTCAGGAAATAAGCACGCGATTCTTGGCAGCCTTGTCCACATTCAGGGCCACTATCAAAACTGGGTGTCCTCAGCTGGGCATGGTGGTGCACACCTGTAACTCCAGCAGTTCAGGAGGTTGATCCTCCTGATCACAATTTTGAGGCCAGTCTGAGCAATAGAGAGAGGCCCTATCTCAAAATAAAAAACAAAAAGGGCTGGGGATGTAGCTCAGTGGGAGAGGCCCCTTTGGGTTCAACCTCCAGAAATGCAAAAAGAAAAAAAAAAAGAAGAAAGAAAAAATTGGGTGCCCCCCAAGGAGTGCTAAAGCTCCATACCATACCTTCTCCTATTAAAAATCAGGAATTGAATCAGAGATGCTCAGGTTTGCCTCAGAACACCCTGAATGCTTAGCATCTTGAAAAAGGCTTTGGCCAATTTCTCAGCAGGCTTCCTGGGAAGAGATGTTCCTAGAGACCAGGTTCAGCCTAAAGGAGGCCCATTCCCCTAGGGGTGAGACCAAGTTCAGACCTTGAAGATCTTCGGAGTGATTTCTGAGATTCATCAGGAAAAAAATCAGAGCTGGTTACCTGCACAGAGCTGCTGGGCAGAGATGGAGTCAGAACTGTTGCTGACGGGGTTCCAGGCGGTGCACGTGTAGGTCAGCTCTCGGTCCTGAGGGGTCTGGAAGATTTGAAGGACATTGCCCTCTTCTCCCAGAGGGCTCCAGCTGTATGTCACATTCTTTTCTTCTTTCTCCACAGAACACGTCAGTGTGACATTACAGGTGCTATTCACAGATGTCATGAAACTCTGCGTAATTTTTGGTTTTTCAAGCCGACCTGTGAGGGGGAAAATACGTGAACTCATGGTGAGCAGGAGCTGGTTTATGCCAGCTTATGAGAACCAATGGTTAAATTTTCAAGATGATTGTTAAATATAGTGTTATTAAAAATTAAATTATGGCTGAGGGCTGGGGTCGTGGCTCAGCGGTAGAGCGCTTGCCTAACACATGAGTGGCTCTGGGTTTGATCCTCAGCACCACATAAAAATAAACAAAATAAAGGTATTGTGTCCAACTAAAACTAAAAAATAAATATTAAAAAAAAATCTTTAAAAAAAGTATGGCTGAGTGCTGTGGCACGTGCCTACCATCCTTGTAATCCCAAGAGTTGGGAGGCTGAGGCAGGAAGATTACAAGTTCAAGGGCAACCTGAGAAACTTAGTGAGACCCTGTATCAAAATAAAAAAAGGTTGGGATGTAGTTCAGTGTAGAACACCCATAGGCTTAACCCCAGTACAAAAATATATATGTTAATATATTGTATATATTTTAATATACATATATTTTAATATGCACATATATTTAAGGACAACTAGAATTTTCTTTGGTAGGTGATGGATAATTTTAAGTTTTTAATATCCACATTAAAATAGTAAAAATAAACAAGTAACATTAATTTTAGTAATGCATTTTATCTAAGCTACTATCCAATATATCACTTTCACTTGTAACCAATGTGAAAATTATTAATGAGTTTTTTTTATACTCTGCTTTTGGTGCCAACACTTCAAAATCTGATGTGTATTTTACACTCACTGCCATCTCAATTTGAACTCATTACATTTCAGCTGCTCAAGAGACACATGTGCCTGATGGCTACCATATTGGACAAGGTGAATCTAGATCAGTGATTCTTAAACTTTAGCCACATAGGAACAATACAGACAAAGTGTGAGATTCCTGGACTCTACCACCAAACGTTGGAAGTGAGACCTGAGAATCTGCATCTTCAAAAAACTTCCAGGTGATATTGCCAGGCTAGAGACCATATTTTGGATAATAGTGTGTGACACATCATGCCAGTTATAATGACGATAATAAGTAGTTCTGATATTTTACCTTTAAAAAGAACTTTGCAAGTTGTATGCATGTATGAATATGTAAAAATAAATCTCATCATTATGTACAACTATAAGGCACCAATAAAAATGTGGAGAAAACCATTAAAAAATTAAAAAAAATTGTCATTAGCTACTAGAGAAATTCAAATGAAATGAAGAGATATCACTACACACCCGTTAGAATGGCCAAAATTAAAAAAAATAATGCTACTGCCAAAGGCTGGTGAGGATGCCGAGCAATTGGACCCCTTATACATTCCCAGGGGATGTACCTAAAATGTAAAATAGTTTGGCAGTTTCTTTTAAAACTGAAAATGCACTTCTCATCTAATTTCATTCTTGGACATTTATTCCACAGAAGTGAAAATTTATCTCCTAAAGAAACTTGTACCCAAATGTTATAAATCTTATAAACAGCCTTATTTAGAATAGCCCCAAGGTGAAAACAATTAAAATGTCCTTTGGCAGGTGAAGGGTTACATGAACTACTGTGCTTGCACCATGGGATTGATACATACAATAGTTTGGGTAAATCTCAAAGAAATTATGCCAAATGAAAAACAAGTCTCAGAAGGATATATTCACATTGCAGGAGTGCATCTACATAACATCTGTGGAGTAGTAACATGGTTATAAATATGAGCAAATTAGCCCTCTCCAGGGGTTAGTAGTTTAGGAGCAGAAAGAGGGAGGTCATAGGTTGTCCATGAAGCACAAGAGAATCCTGGGATGGCACATTTAACTATTTTGCTTGTGGTGGTGTTTGTTTCCATGAAGTTACATGTGATGGCTGTGATGACTGGAAATTGAACCCAGGACTTTGCACATGCCGAGCAAGTGCTCTACCACTGAGCTCCATCCCCAGCCCTTTTTATTTTGAGACTGGCTCTAACTTGCCCAGGCTGGCTTTGAACTTGGGATCCTCCTGCCTCAGCCTCCAGAGTAGCTGGGATGACAGGAGTGCACCACAAGGTCCAACCAGGTGTCCTTTAGACAACAAAACAAAAGTAGGAACCCAGCCCTCCTTCCTCCCACAACTCACGGTAGACCTGAAGGTGGTAGCGTTTGGTGGTGGTGTACGGAGAGTTGTTTGTGTTGATGTCTGCTCGGTAGACTCCTGCATCTTCCATCCTCAGATCATTAATGATCAGGTTGTAGTTGTGATCTGTGACTTCTATTCGTTCATAATAATTTTTGTGGGTCGCGACAACTATGGGTGCTGTTCCTGGGTCTCCTGGTCTCATAAAAGCAACAGATGTTTCAGAAGTCCACGCAATGCTGGCGAGTTGCTCTGATTCTTGAATATTTAAGGGAAAAGTAGCCGACTCCCCCAGAATTCCATTCACCACCATCAAGGCTGCATCATTTCCAGCTGCTTCCAGCCCTGAGGACAAACAGAAAACTGTAACATCTGACTCTGGGCACCATCCAGTTCCTTGTCTTCTCAGCCTATAATCTCCCTGAGGAGCTTCCTCGGATACAGCTCAATCAGTTTCCTGACAATGTCTTTAGCACTTTATTGTAGTATATTTAATGTTATGACAACTATATTTTCTAAAGGAGTCTCACCTAAAATTTAGTTTCTCAGTGAATTTGTAGAGATCTGTTTTATTAAAACATGTTTACCTAGTGTACACTTTCTGAAAGTTAGAAGGCAATTTGAGAGATGAAGACCACAAACCTCCCTGAGGTCCAAGATATACCAAGTGTACTTCTTTCTCAAGATCATATTGCCAAGTAGTGGAAGAGCTTGGGACAAGATCTAGAATATCTGGGCTGACGGACTCTTGGGTCACTGCTTTTTCTTTTTCTGTGGTATTTGTAAAAAAACAGGTTACATGTTTTGCTTCTCTTCATGGAAGATATAGGCAGAAGATAAGGGTAACCATAGTGACTTTGCACCATCTGGTTAAGAAAGCCCTTCATTTCCGTGACAGAGGCTCTGGAGAAATTATTCCCCTAGTTGACGATTTTTCTTGGGGTGTCTTTTTGGGTCACTTCTATATCCTCATTCTCTAGAAGAATACCTGAGGCATAAGGGGTTGCTTAGAAAATATTTATGGAATGAGTTTGAACTCATTCATGTGTTGTCTAGACTTTCTTGGACCAGCTTGTGAAGTAAGCAAAGATCACTTCTTCATTCATCCTTTTATGAATGAATGCATGTCTTTATTCAGGGTCAGTTTTGTTTCAGACACTTTGACAGATACTTATTAATTTGATTTATGGTACAAATGTTTTTTTGGGCATTTACTCCTTAAGCATGATACAAGGAGCTGGGGATAGAATGGTGAGTGAGAAGAGATACAGTGCCTGCTTCACTTACCAATGTCGATTAGATAACCCACAGACAAAGAGACAGATAAAAAATATGCAATGATATGCTTTGAAGGAGAAGAGTAAGGGGACTTGATCTATCTTGGGAATCCAGGGAACATTTCCTAGTGAAAGCCAAAGGGTATCTACTCTTAAATGTAATGTGGGAAAAGTGAAAAATTTAATCTCCTTTTCTTCTCTCCTCCATCACCTTGTGAAGATAAACTGATTGAATACGTAACTGTAAAATTAGAGGCAATATAATTATAAGGTATTATTTTCTCACCTTTTATTATGATGTTATTCTCTGAGGTTGTTTTTTAATTTTTTTTTTGTGGTGCTGGGAATCATTTATTTTTGTGGTGCAAGGCCTGGTGCATGCTAGACAAGTGTACTTTCCCGAGCTATACCCCCCAAGCCCTCAAATTACTTCAAAACTGATTGGACAGGTGCAGCCAAACCAGAAAGGTGTCAATCGCAAACAGCTATTTGGACTGTTCTGATGTGTACTTCTTATATGTAAGTTTCGAAGGCCAGAATGTGTTTCCCCCATATGTAGGTTCATGCTGACCCTAAAATTTATATAGGTCTTGGCATAGAGAGGGTAAGAATAAGGGCTATTGAGAATACAAGTCACTTGGAAGTGTCACAGGAATAAAGGGCTTTCTTAACCTGTTGGTGCAAAGTCACTATGGTTAGTTACCCTTGTCTTCAGCTCAGTAAGTACTGCAAAAGCCCCAGGGCTGCTCATAGAAACCTCTGTCCTTTCAGATCAAGGGAGAGCCTCCCTAAGGAGAAATATCCCAGGCAAGGTCTGCTGTGTTAGTTGGAGCAAGTGGGCTAAGCCCAGAGGAGATGTTACCAGGCCCTGAGATGGGAGGGGAGACAAAGATTTATTAAGTGCTAAACCATGTGCCAGATGCTGAGTTAGAAACACAGGGCTAAACAGACTATCATTGCAGCCCTAAGGGGCTTGAAGCTCAAAGAATAATAACGAAAAAATACAATGGTGAGTGCCAAACAGAAACAGCAATAGGAACAAATCATTGAGGGGACAGAAATTTTGGTTAATGCTGCCTTTGGTAATTGCAGTCATATTTTGCCAAAATCTTTGAACCTGAATTCTCTCCAGGTAAACTGTTCTACTGGGCTGATGAGGTCTGGTAGTGGGGCACTTGAGTGTCCCAGCCTGAATTCTTGGATGTCCCAGTTATTGGCATGGGATCTGTGCAGTTGAGCCTAGAAGGACCCTGAACTTGGTTCATTGCAGCGATTCCAAAGGGCCCCATGTTTTCACTTTGCATTAGGTCCCGTGAATTTTAGAGCTGATCTTGCTCCTGCATCTTCCATGTCTCAAGGTTTTATAAAAATTAGGCTCAAGTGTCTAACCGTCTTTCCACTCTGGATTTGAGTTAGGTCAAATGAAGTGAACAAGACCTGAGACTTGCAGCTCTTGTGGGTTCTTAAACCCTAGCCCTGGGGAGGCACTTTGCTAAGACTGAGAGCTTCTTGGTATTAGAGCAGTTGGGAAGCCACAAGTGATGGGTGGGTGGTACAGTTTGAAGAGTGTGCCTGCTCTCCATAGCAAGTCATTCAGGAAGTGATGCTGGGTTATCAAAGGGCAATCGGGCAGCGGGGTGGAGGGGAGACCAAGCCAGAGGAAGTCCTGCTACTCTTTGTGCTTCTGGTGTTGTTGATGCCAACTCCCTGCTTGGTGAGAAAAGGCAAAGCGTCCACAGTCATAGGATAAAGGTTCTGCCACCTTTAAACGTTCCCAATTGTGCTCTAAGTAGCTGAAAAACCATGTCGTGGAAAGACAGGAAGGCAGAAGATGTAGGTGCCAGTACTTTTTATTTATGAACGGGGTGACCTTAATAAAGTGACAAAACATTTCTGAGTGTATTTCGTTAGCCAGGATGAAAGTAATAACTATATTGGCCACTATCTGCTTAGCAGCAAATGGTGACATGCTTTGTTAACCATCAAGGCAAAACTGGCATTGGTTATTTGGAGGATTGGTAAGGATCAATTGTATTATGCCCTTTACAGCTTCCATAGGCCATCCCTATGGCATCCTTGGTGATGCCAAGGACATAGGAGCCCTTTTAAAGTCTTCTTCTTTTTTTTTTAACCTAGAAGCACTATATCACTGAGCTATATCCCCAGTCCTTTCTAGTTTTTCTTTTGAGATAAGTCTCATTAAGTTGCTAAGGCTGGCCTCCGATTTGTGATCCTCCTACTTCAGCCTCCCGAGTTGCTGGTATTACAGGCATGCACCACCATATCTGTCTCCTTTAAAAGACATTTTTAAGGAATAATTCAAGTAAAGGAGGGGTGGTTTTTAGGTACTCTTTTTTTCTTTTGTGGTACTGGGGATTATATTCAGGGATGCTCTACCCCTGAAATAATCCCCAACCCTTTTTATTTTGAAATAGACTCTTGCTAAATTGCCCAAGCTGGCTTTGAATTTGTGAATTTCCTGTTACACTTCCCAAAATTCATGGGATTACAGGCATGTGTCACCCAGTTTTTAGATACTCTTGGTGGACTTCATTTTACTCTTAAAATACTTCAGAGGGTTTTAAAAGAGAATCTCCATATCAATCAATTTCAATATTTATTTTTCTAGGCGCTAAAGGAATTCAAATATTACATGATTACTGGAAGGCATCTTAGCAAAACTCAATTTCAGAGAAAACTTGTGGCACAGTAATGTCTTGAGAGAGGAGTAGAGGTGTAGCTCAGTGGTAGAGCAGTTACCCAGCATGGGCAAGGTCCTGGGTTCCATCCCTAGTTTTGCTCCCACTCACAAAAATGTCTTGAGGACTTATCATAAAATGTAAGATGCTAATCTATGACAAAGACAGGTTCTTTGGAGTTTAATATCTTGTTAGGCAAATAAGACACATGTTATGTGTATAACAGTCATGTTTGTAACTGTCATTAACACTAAAGAGGGCAAATGATAAATTCAAACAAATAGAATAGACAGGTACTTTCAGTAGGAATTCAAGGGGAGAGGTCATGTTGAGCCTTATTGGTTAAAGAAACTTCTACAGGCAGTAGAACTTGACAAGGGAAAATAGAATTTTATTAGATGGAAGAGAAAGGAAGAGAATCTCAGGTTCACAGCTTCAGAATAAAAGTTTAGAAGCAGAACTTTTGATGTCAGTTGACTGAGTAGAGATTTGCATAACAGAGCAGAGAGAGGTAAGGCTGGAGAGACAAATTAGGCACAGCCTTGAGTCTGAGGTCTATGTTAGAGGCAGAGGAAACTATTAAAGTTTTTTGAGGATAAAGATTAGAATAATGTTTTAAGGTCATCATAATATAATAATGATGCAAGGAAAACAAAAATAGAGAAGCCCGGCTAGAGAGACCCTTTAGCAGACTATTAGAGCTATCTGGTCATGAACCAGGGACTGATAATGGGATAGAAAGGAAGGGCTGGGTTTGAGAGATAGCAAAACGCAAGGCAAGAAATAAGGAGGCATCTAATAGAACCCAGTTGTTCCACAATGAATTTTGAATTTCTCTACTTTGTGCCTGGAAAATTTGTCGTGGAAAACTAATTTATACTGGGAATTTTACGGTGGGAAGGAGTCAAAGGAGATAGACAGTCTGGTGTTAGAAATATGGGATTGGAGAATGATAGTGGACCAGCTAAGTAAGCAGTCAGCGGATGGATGATAAGGGGGGACTGGGCTTGAAGTATTGTTGGGGTGGGGGAGCACTGTGGCCAGATCTACTAGCTTTACCCCCACTATTTGTTCTCTCCCACATCTCAGTGATAGAGTCCTTAATTTTTGGAAGGGCGAATGGCCACCCAGAAAAAGGACTACATTTCCCTGCTGTCTGAACGGGGTGATGTCACCAAGTTCAGGCCAACAGAATGATAGTCAAGTGTGGCCTGTGCCCCCTGTGTCTGTAGGAAGAGGAGAATTTGCTTTCTTCATCTCTTCTTTGCTTCTTCAGGCTGAAATACCATGACAGCGGGATCTCAGACAGATGTTATGGATCATAAGGAGAAAACCAAGGACTGAGGATGGTGGAGCAAAAGACAGAAAAAAATCTGGGTCCCTGATGACTTTGTGAACTAGTCCACCCACTGTGAACCGCCAGCTCTGGCCGTTTTACGCGAGCAAGAAATAAACTTCCTTCTTGTTTAAGACATTCTTCCTTTCAGCTTTGTTATGTATCATCCCATGACCCTCAAGTGGTTTGGAAATCATTTACAGATAGGGAGGGATTAAAGGAAAGGAAGGTCATTTGGGAAGAGTAAGGCTGAAGTCCTAGACAGCTATTCTTGATGACCTTCATCTCTTGTAATACAGGACGTGAGACTGTCCACGAAGAGTGAGGAGACCAAGGTGAGACTGGCTAGGAAGCGTAAAATTTAGGGGGACACATTTTGAATACAGTTATGTTTGAACCTGGAAGTGTTATCTTGAGAAAATGATTGAGATTCATTGATCCTCAGTTCCCCAATACAACCTCCCCATACACAACCTTACCACAATGTAATTACCAAGAATGCTGAATCCTTGTTTTAATCACTGCTGTTTCCCCAGAAACTAGTGGATGGTTACCAAATGTTCATGAAAAAAAAACAATGAATACATATATTTTTTCTTACCACTGACCCAATTACCGTTATTTAGCAATGAAAAGAATTGAGGGCAAGAACACGTTTCACTGGCCTCTGAGTCTTGGGGTGAAAGATCAAGGTTTAAACTGATTGATAAGAAGGAGCCAACTTTGATTTCTTTCTACTCCAATATTCTATACTGTTTGTAAAGAAAATTTGTATAGCTGGGTGCAGTGGCACATACCTGTAATCCCAGCTACTTGGGAGGCTAAGGTGGGAGGATCACAAGTTGGAGGCCAAGCATTTTGACAACTAAGTAACGACTTAGTGAGACCCTGTCTCAGAATAAAAAATAAAAAGGCTGAGAATATAATAATCTCTGTCTCATAGAGCTGTTGTGTTGAACCTGGAAGTGTTATCTTGAGAAAATTATGAGGTTCCACCCAGGGGAACCCCATTCCCACCCCCGCGTGGGATGTGGGCGGTATTGGTTAGTGAAATAAAACAGAGCTGTCCTGCCACTTTGAGAGATTACAGAAATTAGCTCAGTGGTAGAGTGCCTCTGGGTTCAATCTGCAATATCAATATCATCCCAATAATTTTTTTTTTTTTTGGATGCAGATCTGCAGAATGGAGACCCACAGCCAAGTTAGTAGAAGTATCTTAAGTAGGGATCAAGAAACACCTTCCAGTCATGGATCTACTATCTACTAGCCAAACGTCCGTGGAAGTCACTTAATTCAGTCTCAGGATCCTCATTGGTATGCGGGAAGCCATCTGTGAAATGCAGGAGGACCTTCTCTCAGCACGGCAGCCAGGCAGGGAACAGTTCTGGCAGACCGCCCCATGCACGTGACCTTCCCCTCTGCTCTGCTGGAAAGGTCCCTCACAGTAGCACTGGAGATGGCCATAACCCGTTAGGAACTGAGCAGCCTTCCCGCCCCCATCTTTAACCTGTTTTGGGTGAAGAACTTCCCGTGGAATTACTTTGATGTCTTCCAATATAAAGAAGCAGGTGCAGGCTCCTTTGTGTTAGTGGCGATCGGTCTGGTCAGCTTGCCTGTCCTGCCCCCAAACTACTCTCTGTGTTCTGTGTTTTTTTTTTTTTTGTTGTTGTTGTTCTATTTTTCTTAGCTTTGATTTGTCATCCAGCTCATTCCACCAGGGGGGAACCCCATTCCCACCCCCGCGTGGGATGTGGGCGGTATTGATTAGTGAAATAAAACAGGGCTGTCCTGCCACTTTGAGGGATGTCAGAGATTAGCTGACAGGAGAGTGCGCTCAGGCATGTCTACTAATGGAGAAGAACCTACACACCCCAAGGGGAGTCTTGCCTTGAGGAGAGTCTTCTACCTGCCCCTGTATGAAGCACACGACTGAGAGTCACTGAGAACTCAGCTGCCTGGGTTTGAATCTTGGCTTTGTCGGGTACTGGCCATCATCCTTAGGTACAGTTAGTAACCTCCCTGTGCCTCAGTTTACCCAGATTTAAAATGCAGATTATAGTAACACTGACATTATAGAAGTGTTACAGTTCAATGAATTAATTTTGGCATACTTCTTAGAACAGTGCTTGGCATGCCCTGTGTTTGTTATATAAATTTTTTTTGTGTGTGCGTGCTGGGGATTGAACCCAGGACCTTGTGCATGCTAGGCAAGCACTCTACCAACTGAGCTATATTCCCAGCCCCTAAAATTAAAAAAAATAATAATTTTAGTTGTAGGTGGACACAATGCCTTTATTTTATTTATCTATCTTTATGTGGTGCTGAGGATGGAACCCAGTGCCTTACCCATGCTAGGCAAGCGCTCTACCACTGAGCTACAACCCCAGCCCTATTATATAAAATTAATAAGCATGTTACAGAGATAAAAATAACACCCTGGACAACTCAGAAAGAAAAAAGAAGTGTTGGGGTTTTGCAGAGATGTCAGAGGAGGTCTAACAGTAAGCAAGGGTGGACTGCGGATGATTGTACTGTTGCTTAATAGACACCCTCAACCCTTGTGTTTTCAGGATCCTTCAAATAAGCACTTCTTGTTCTTTTTTTAGCAGTAGCTGACTTCCTCCCTTCTTCTCCATCCACTGCCTACCATGGGGGGTGGAAGGTCCTTTTGTATTGCTGGACTGGGATGGTGACCAGAGGCAGCATGACCTTGCGGTAGCCAAAACCCAACAGTGGGTTATAACTTGTCTAACTAAGTTGAGACACTGGAGGCAAAGAGGAAGCAAAATGGTTGGGCAGCAGAAATTTTGTGTCATTCTCCAGAAACATGGAAAGTCCTTAGTCACAAGGTTGTCAGAAAAGGGAACCTGCTACTCTCCTACCACGATATCCTATTTTCCTCTGCGATTTTTCCTTTATATTATCTTTAGTGAGATTTGGATTAACTTTAATCAGTTGCTTCAAAACAAATAAAACCAAACACACACACATGCATGTGCAAAATCTCAAAAACAGAGACGAGTTCATGGCCATCCATTGCTTTCCCCCGCTCCTCTCTATTAGCACATACTTAAGCATCACGTGTAACAAGCGGAAAATGGGTACCTATACAGTTCCCCCAATATCAGACCTGTCAACTGATGGCTCATATCTCTTCCCCCCCCCCTGGTTCTACAGTAATGAATTTAGTTACCCCCAAAGTTTCAGATCTACCTCTCTCTAAAGGGCCAAGATAAGAAAGGTTTGATTCAGGAACACTTGAGAACCTGGATGGCCTGGCACTGACTGTCGGACACTCTCTGCTCTGTCAGATTACAGGTTCATATCCGGGGCTGCTTCAGCATATTGGACTGACACCATGGGCCTCTATCCTCCCTGGAGTCTGGTATTATTACAGGGACACAGTTTCCATCCTCTATTCGAGATTCATGTCTTTGAGCTGATGTCCTGACGTCTAATTTTCCCCACATACACTATATTTCCATTTCTATAGTTAAGCTTCTGTGTTTGAGCCCCGCATGAGTGACCATGGTGGTCATCTGCTCAAATCTCTTTCTAGAATTGAGGTCTTGTGTTTATCTTGAAGGTCTCTCCCTGCAAGGACTTCAGGCCAGTGGCAGGTTGGCTCTTGTTAGTGCCCTTCAGTAGGCCTGCATCCTGTCTCTGACCCCTGGGATGATGCTAGGGGTCTAGTTATCCTTGGACAGATATCCAGGTGGGCGCCCTCACTTCTTGGGTTTTTAAGTTTCTGCTCAAATGCTTCATGATCTACTCTACACCCAACAGGGACATCAAGACCATGTTGATATTGGACTTCTGTTTGTTTTGAAAAAGCTAATTCAAGTCAACTTAAATTATACTGAAATAATGGTGTGTGAACAGAGTCTGAAGAGATGGCTATTCCCCCAGATATTCTGTCTTGAGAGTCTGCCAAAATTTCTATTACTGACAAAGGGCTTGTCCACCAGTACCTCTGTGGTAGGGGAAGAGAGAGGTGCAGCTTCAACTTGAATAATCCTGTCTTTCAAGGAATAAATTCCCAAATATGAAAACCATCCATAATGGGACCAGTGTTTTACTCCACTTTGGCAAGAGAATAGTGCTTGGTGGTTAAGTTTAAGGACACTGGGGTTTATTTATTTTTAATTTTTTAAAAATATATTTAGTTGGACACAATACCTTTATTTTACTTATTTTTATGTAGTGCAGAAGATTGAACCCAGGGCCTCACATGTGGTAGAGCTAGAGCATGCGCCTAGCTCTAGCTCTACCACTGAGCCACAGCCCCAGCCCTGACACTGGGGTTTAAATCCCACTTCCTCTACATTTTGGCTAAATGACCCTTTGACTTAATGTGTATCAAGGTTTTTATCTGTAAATAGGTAGAGTCATAGTATCCATCTCATGGGTGTTGGAGGAAATTAAACAAAACAATAACCGTCGTCTATGGAGAGTGTTGTCAGAGTAGGGATTGTTCCACCCATGGTTTGTTATTGCTATTATTTTTTAAAATATTTTTTTAGTTGTCGATGGACCTTTATTTTATTTATTTACATGTGGTGCTGAGAATCGAAGCCAGTGCCTCACACATGCCAGGCAAGCGCGCTACCACTGAGCCCCAGCCCCAGCCCCTGCTATTACTATTATTGATGGGAGATAGGAGAAAGGAGCAAGGGAAGGGGTTGAGGAAGTAGATGTAAGAAGTGGGAGGAGAAAAAGAAGGATTAAGAGTGTGAGAGAGAACACAGAGAGGGAATGGACAGGGAGCAAAAGTGATGGATTCTCCCATCTTCTACTCCCAGAGGGTGAGTGGCTAATACGTGGAGGGACAGTCAGAGTCACAGAGCTCCCAAAGTGACCATGAGAAAGTCAAGCTCAGAGCACAAGACTGTGAGTCTTGATTCTCCAGGAAAACCTTTCCATTGGGGAGCAGTCAGAGGTTCACACACTCAGACTTTCCCTGTGTCAGTGATTTCAGGGGAAAACGGGGGATTTCTACCTTCATCTCGCCACATCTTCTCAGCTGCTTTGACTGCTCTGAAGTCTAGGAAGTGCATAAAACCAGTGTGCACTCCTAAGCCCAATACCAAATATGAGGGCTCACCTCTTCTGGGGACAGCAGTGGGGGGGATTTTATGGCGTACATGTGCACTCAGGAAAATGGAAATGTTTGTGGAATAATCTTTAAGAGGCAAACATATCCGTTCAGTCAAGGTGAATGATGTGTGAAAATGTTTGCAGCTTTATTCTATAAAATATGCACCATTCTCTATTTAAGGAGTCCCTAATGACACGAATATCTTACCTGGTTCCTTTTTCAGAACAACAGCCCACACCTAAGCTCAAACTCATTCTACTTTTCTGCATGCTCATGTTCCTTGGACCATCCCAAACAAAGGAGTCCTGTCCAGGATCTTGGTGCAATAAATTCAAGATCCTTCCTAATAATGCATGGGAAATCCAGTGCAAGCCAGAAGCAGTGGTGCATGCCTGTGATTTCAGCGATTTGGGTGGGGTGTGGGGTGGGGGCTGAGGCAGGAGGATCTCAAGTTCAAAGCCAGCCTCAGCAACTTAGCAAGGCCCTAAGAAACTCAGTGAAAACTTTTCCCAAAATAAAATATAAAAATGGCTGGGGATGTAGCTCAGAGGTAAAGTGCCCCTGGGTTTAATCCCTGGTACCACCGTCACCACCACAACAATTAAAAAACAAAAACTGTGAAAAACCAAAAAATAGCATTAGCTAATATTTGTTAAGCATGTACTATACTTGGTTTCTATACCAAGTATTGTAAATTATTATTTTGATTCTCTAAATAATCCTACTAGTAATAGTTTCCCCATTTTGAAGGATTTGAAACAAAAGTTCAAAAGGTTGCATAACTATTAGAGGATCAAAACTAATGGGCAAGTGAGTTGCTACTAGATGATTCAACAACTTTGACTTCAGTTTCAGGAGAAGAGAAAGTGTATCTTAGGGCAGCCCGTTATATTAGCCCTTTGAAGAATGAGGATTTGAACACATAGTGAGGAGATCAGGTGGAGCAGAAAGGCCTATAACCTTGGGTTACAAGAATCAATGTCCATTTCTAGTTTTACCAGTTTCGAGAACTGGCACTTCAGGTGAATTATTTAATTTCTGAGTCTTGGTTTACTCTTCCTCTTTTTCATTACTCATAATGAAATTAATAATTTTCATCTCACCTATTGCAGAGGTCCTAATATGGATAACATAAGAAGTAGGCATGATAATTGAAGAATACTTTTCAAACTAAGTGAAATGCCACCCCGTCTATTCCTTCTCTGAGAGATAAGGACATCCCTAGGTTCCACTCTGTTCCCCATCTCCTGGCATAGGGTGATCAGCAGAAGCTGCAAATACTCAGCCTGCTCAGTGGGTGTAATCTCCATAAAACTCAAATTAAAGGAGCCATACCCTGGTCAAGGAAACCAGAGAGATCATAGTGCACTGATTCTACTTTTTCACAAAGTCTTAACCCTCCAGGTTTCCTAGGTTCTCACTCATGCTAGGCATTTGCTAGTGCACATTCAGAGCTGGTAAGAATACTAGAAGTACACTTAGAAATTCCAAACATAATCAATTTTTACATGAACAGGCAATTATTTGGATCTAGGATGATAATATGAGCAATTATAAAGCACTCTGAGGACTTTTTTGTTAATATTACCTACTTGTTCGGTAGGTAATCTAATAACCAATATTAATTTAAGGCATAAGTATGGAAAATAGAGTTTATAACTCAAGTTCTGAACCTCTGTTTTTGTTTGGAATTTACTTGCACAGAAATGGCGGGAGTGTCATCACCTTCCCCCCATTTATTTTAGAGTTTTTGGAGAATAGAAAGCAGACTAATAATCCTGAATGTGCTTTTAAAATGAAAGGAGCTCATGGAGAGGAATTTTTTTTATAGTGAGAAATCATGCAACATTCTAATCTGATAGAGCAATGAAATATCATTAGTCAGATCATATCTCTCTCAAAAACCACATAACACATTCATTTTCTCAGATGTTTGGAGACAGCACAGATAAAACTCAGAAATATTAACTCTACAGTTGAGAAACAACTTAAATTGTTTTAAGATTTGAGCTTAAAGCCATCCCCCATTAGTTGGATCTCTTTTGAGTACAAGGTATACTGAAACAGAGGGTCTTCTGTTGAGAAAAGATCAAAGGGACACTTCAGTATCTTCCTTAAGAGCAATTTCTACTACTTTATGGAAAAGTAGGAATGAGGGAGGTTAACAAGGGTCAGAACTCACAGGTTTGCAGAAAAAGGAGCGAAATCCACAGGAGGTGCTGGGCCATCTTCTTCTGGGCTCTAGTCTTCTGCCGACAAGAATGATGCTCTTCTACCACAGTCTGTTTCACTGGAGTTTAGTTGCCTCTTGCTTCTTTTTATAGCCACGTTTAAGAGAGGAAGTGTGAGTTAACCGATTAAAGAGGTATTGGTCTTTGTAATACTGTGCTAGTGTCTTCTGATGATATAGCATATGCTGCCTAGCATTAGTGAATTATTTATTCAACAAACATTTATGGAGTGCCTGATATGTGCCAGGTACTATTCTGGATGCTGGCAATATCAAGAGCAATAAATAATGGATTTCCTTGCTTCCATAGAGTTTATACTCTTTTTTTTGGAGGTGTCAAGAATTCCATAGGAAATTCTAATAAAGTGTGATAAGTGTTGCACTTGGGAGAACTACAGGGAGCTGTGAGAGCAGGAACTTCTAACTCAGGCTAGGGCGATTTGGAGAAGGCTTTCTGAAGGAACTGACAACCAAACTGAGACAGACTTGCGAATAAAATGGCATTATTAGACAAGAGAACGTAGAGTAGAGGGAAGAGGAAGAATGTCTTGATACAGGATAGCAGTTTAATAAATGGTGTCAATTGATATTATATAATCATAGTTATGTAAATAAAATAGAATTACATATACATCATAACCTTAGTGTAGTATTATGTTTATATAATTGTTCTTTAGTATATCAAAGATGCACAATTTTATTAGTATATAATTAACTTATAAAATATATATTAGAATATTATATAGTGCTATGTACAATTATTAATATGTAATTAACTTATGAAATATACATTAGAATATTATATAGTGATATGTAAAACAGCTGCATATAATTATGTTATATATATTATAATTATAAAATACTATGATTATGATCATACCTTCTTAGTGACATAAGTATTTAATAAAATTTAAATTTGAAATGGATTTTTAGACTCTCTCATCTGTTTTGCAGATGGGGAAATTAAGGCTCAAAGAAGAGGAAGTAATTTTTTCTCAAGGTCAATAAACTAATGCATTGGGATAAAAACCAGCAAATGTTATATGGTAAAGACTGAAACTCATGGGGAGGAGAGACAGAAGGTGCAGAGAGACATGCTTCAATGCATAGCAAAGTGGGGCTAGGGTGAGAGATTGCACAGTGATAAAAATCTCCTTACAATATGTGACAATCACAGAACTTTGTGCACCCAACCCCATACTATTAACATTCATAAAGCAAAAATTTGAAAAACAGGTAGAATTTGTCAAAATGGTCATGTTTATTTTATTCCCAAGTCACATGGCCACATGTCTTTGTCTTGATAATGATGTAGGAGGATAATAAAATCCTTTAGATCCATGGGAAGAAGAAGAAGAAAATATGGAAAAAATGAAAAATCATACTTTTCTTGGTATGCAAAAAACCCTTGAAGGTTTAAGCTTCAGAGAGAAACGGACCCTTTGTAGATGAGCAGAGCCAAGTGTTCTCCCAAACTTGGGGCAAGATACCGGGTGGTATACAGACCAATAAGAGAGTCCATCGTTCTAAAAGACCTTGCAAGAGAAGAATAAATTAGATGAAGCTTAGATGACAGATGCTCTGGCAGGGCAGATTGGAATCTGAAAGGTTCCTCAATTTCCAACAATTCTTTGTCCCCAAATCCCTATCCCACTCCAGAATTTTGCTGAGAAAGTGGCACCAAGAAGGGATTGGGAAGCAGAGACAAACTGTATAGTAGCACATATTTCATAATAATTGGATTATAAGATTTTAGTCCAAATGTAAGTAAAAAAATAGTAAAACTGAAACCCAACTCCTTCCTGTTTCATATATCGGTACAAGATTTAAAAGTCAGTGAAGGAGTTTAGGAAGGTAGGCCAACAGCAGATCTAACTCAATTTAACTCTGAGGGGAATATTAATGACCAGCTTCTCACTTGAACTGTCACATAGAGGGAAGGACTTATATTACCAGGGAAATAAAGCAAAGCAAAGTAAACAAAACAAAACAAAACCAATATATTTGAATATATACTATTTCTTTCATTCCCAATTATTGGAACATAACAAAATTTGTAAGAATGATGAAAAAGAAAGAAAATATGATTCATAACCAGGAGAAAACAATCCAACTCACCCCCACCTTTATTTTTAAATTTTGAGACAGGGTCTAGCTAAGTTGCTCAGTTTGACCTCAAACTTGCTACCCTCCTGCCTCAGTCTCCCAAGCATCTGGGGTTACAGGTGCACACTACCATGCCCAGCTATAAATTTATTTTTAGAAAATGCAAACTCATATATAGGAACAGAGAGCAAGTCAGCAGTTCCCTGGTGGGAGGGGGGACAGGGCAAGTGACTGAGGTCACAAAGGGCACAAGAAAACTTTTGACTGTGATGAATATGCTCATTATTTTTATTATGGTGATTGTTTTTTGATATATATAAATGCAAAAAATACATATTTAAGCCAAAAGCTTTCTCCTATGCCTGTTCCCTTAAATAGAGAGCAAACTGTAGTACTTGAAACTCAATTTACACTATGTTGTTCACTTTTTCTTGTAAGCATGCAGATTTGACTGGATAACCCCAGATGTCCTACTCCCAATATGAAGGTAAGACATAAAATTATAAAAGAGAAAATATTTGCAAAGTATTCTTTAGATACAATATTCAAATCACAATTCATAAAAGGACAAATTGCAATTTTTTTAAATTAAAAAATGACAGTGCTGTGATTTGAACCAAAAAAAATTATCTCAAAATATAATTTAGAAAGGAATTGGAGTTGTAGGTCAATTTCTGGGACTATGTTAAACACTTCCACATGAGAAACTGTTGGAGGAATTAGATTTGATTAGCCTGGAAAAGAGGAAACCTGGTGAGGGGGTGGGGATTAAGGCAGGGGGACCAGTGTGATTACCATGGTCAGGTTTTGGAAATGTGGAAATTTGGAGTCCAGGTGTCTCCATAAGGCAGAACAAGCATCATGGAGGTTACATCAGGAAAGCAGGGTTCAGTTTCACATGACAGTTTCCACCCCCTAATCTCAGTCACCTCACAATGGACAGGAGAATTCAAGCCAAGACTGGATGGTCTCAGATATGGGTTTTCTGACCAGAATTTCTCATTCTGAGCTTGGATCCTGAATGTCCCAAAATAAAAGTTAGAAAATTCTGTTTCCTTATGAAATCATCCTAGGTACCCTGTGGGTAGGGCCATGAGTTTAGAGGCTGTTTATCTGATAGGTGGTGTTTTTCTAGCTGTCTCTAAAACACCATTAGCAGCAGCCTGTGGGTAATCTAACATGATAAATATCAGTGTGGGAGGGGGGAAATTCTGCAACAATTTTGATCTTCTCAGCATGCAAGCTGAATTGAAGGCACTAATCGCTTTTTATATCAACATGTGGAAATCTATTTTGGGGTCATAAAAATAACTTGCGTTTTTAACTGTTAATAAGAGCATGAAATGCCGGTTAAGACTCACTAGCAATTCTCTCCAGTTACTTGGAGAAAACCGTGGAAAGCAAGCTCCCAGTGTGTGCACACTTGAGCACATGCACACACGCACACAACCCCTAGTTGCTCAAAATCAATTTTTAGCACCTCATCTTCCACCATGCGACCAGCGCACTGGTTTCATTAAAGAGGTTCTTGGCATAAAAGTTAGCTAGTGAGATCAAAATAAACACACAGACTCAGTTACCTTTTTCTATGACCAGGTCTGAGACAGCTCTCCCTCTGGCTCACATCTCGAACCACCCGGTAGGGCAGCAGGGATTACTCAGGGCTAGCAGGAGAGAGAGAGAGAGCATGCCAGGGAGTGGCCTTTTATTGGGGAACAAGAAATTCAGGGGAGAATTCCATCCAATGAAGGTTGAGGGGGGCAGCACTCCAAGGTCAGGGTCAGTGATTGGCCCCCGGGGTCAGTGGTCAGTCACACCCCCACACAGACAGGCTCTTGCACCAGGAGAGGGTCGGGAAAGCTCCGACACAGTTTAGCCAGAGCGCCTCACACCCAAACCGGGAGTTGCCCAGTCACTTGTGAGAATGGCTCCCCACACTCATCCATTGAGAAAGTTTCAGATTTTTAATAACACTCATTTTCTCCCTCCTATCTCCTCCCTCTTCCTCTTTTTGAGTTCTGTCTTTTGAAAAACATGTTTCAAAGAGAAGAAATGAGAATTAATAAGATCAACATTAAAAGAACACATTCTTAAAAATTCCAGTGACCTAGTATTAGAGACAGATACAGATGAAAAACTAGTGAAATTTTGTGACTATGTACAAGGAATAATTATTCTATTTAAGCTTACAGACAAGACAAGAAGGAATAATATGAGAATTAAGCAGAATAAAGAAGAGAAAAGCAAAAGTCTACCCAAAGGGACAGAACAGTGGCTGTGAGTGAAAAGTCAACCCCCTTTGTCCTTTGTCCTTTCCCTCTATCCTGCATCACCAATTCCTGCCTTGTTGGATAGCAACGCAAATACACAGCTATTCTTTATAATCTAATTCACAGAATATTGTCTCCTGACCTTACACCCTCCACTCTGCATTATCTCATCTTCTTTGCTCTCGTTAAAAAGAACCCTAGAGCTGGAGATGTTGCTCGGTGGTACTGCATGTCCCTAGCATGTGTGAGGCTCTGGGTTCCATCCACAGCACTACCAAAAAAAGAAAAAAGAAAAAAAAAGAAAGAAAAAGAAAAAAGCAGACAAAATTGAAAAATGAATATATTGTCAAGCCCACACTCCCTTGGGTCCCTCACTTTATACTCTTACTTCAGTTCTTTCCCGGACAGCTCCTGAGTCCATGAAGACTCTTTTGAGTTCATCAGCCATGGCCGCATTGGAACTCCACTGGCCAATTCTCTGTTCTCCTCTTTTTAGAGTAAACACATAGTTTATTGTGCCTACCAGGAGATCTTTGAGGTTAAAAAGGGCATTAAACGAATGGAACGACTTAATATTTTAAAATATCAATCTGTTGTAAAAATTTGATTTTTTAATCATAATTATAAGCTGGTAAAATAGTTTTATTAAGACTTTTTAAGGGCTGGGGATGTGGCTCAAGTGGTAGTGAGCTTGCTTAGCATGCGTGAGACACTGGGTTTGATTCTCAGCACCACATAAAAATAAAATAAAGATATTGTGTCCACCTAAAATTAAAAAAATAAATATTTTTTTTAAAAAAGACTTTCTAAAAGATTTTTTTTCTAAAAATAAACATCTTTTATTGAGGTAAAATAAAATTTTACCTATTACTCCTTAAGCATTATTTTAGGATATAAATATATTAGTATATTTAGATAATTGGCCACCTCAACATCAAAAATAGCAGAATAATCATTTCTGGTACACAGTCACAGAGGTTTTTTTTTTTACCAGTTTTTAAGTTGTAGTTATCCCCAATACTAGGTCACTGGAATTTTTCTCTAAATCTCACACAGGCGACGGAATTGGGGTCCTTCTTTGTGGAGTGGGCTAACTGTGGAGTAAAAACTAATAAAGAGAAAATGGCAAAAAACCCACAGTACACAGGAAGTAAGTTTGAAAAGTGGGGGTGAGGCAGCTCTTCCATCTTAGGGATGGAGATCCCACACTGGAAAGAGAGAGTGATGGAGCCTACACTTGTTTTATTTATATGGGGGGCCATCAAAGGTTTTCCATGGAATGTTCTTTGCCAAATAAGGTAGGAGTTGGGCTGAACAATTCCCAACCGGTTACACCCAAATCCGTAGCCACCTACGAGAGACTTGTGTCACTATTAGGGTGAAGACAAAGACCTCATGCCTTGGGGGTCTGATACACCCAGGAAAGCCGGGATAGTTCCCAAAACCTAAGTCCTCATGGCTCGGTACCAAGTAAAGACCCCTCAAGTAGCTCACGGGTGGCTTCCCACAGCTAAAGAAAATATATTTTTTCTAAACTTCATCTTATTATTTTAAGTTGATTCTTTGTAAATTGTCTGTAAGCTTCTTTGAATTTGCATTTTATGGTATTTAACATTGTTGATATCTTTAAATGACTCTTCTCTACAGACTTAATATTTTTAATTGCCATACTAATCTCTCAGTGCTGAGGTACCACTAAGCTCAGAGAAAATTCTGCTACGTGGAAGATGCTCTGTGTCTTACTTCAGATTTCCCTGAGGTGTTCTGTTAGAGCAAAATACCATCAGCTGAGTGGATGGTGAACGACAAATATTTATCTCATGATTTTGGAGACCAGGAAGTCCAAGGTCAAGTTCCTGGTAGATTCAGGGCCAGTCAGTGAGGACCGACTTCACGAGAGGTCTCTTCTCACTGCATCTATATAGTGGGAAGAGAAAAGCCAGCCCTCCAAGGTCTCTTTTGTAAGGGCACAAATCCCAATCATGAGGGCTCTTCCCTCATGATTAAGCCATCTCCCTAAGGTCCTACCCACTAATATGGTCATTTTGAGGATTAGGAATTCAACCTATGGAACTGGGGAGAGCACACCACTCAGACCATAGCATTCTGAGTTCTAAATATTCCTATAAAATCATGTAAGCATTTTTAAAAATATGTAAATATTTAGCCCAAATATTTCAGCTTTTATATATCCTTTCTAAATATCTTTCTTACGTAAATATTTTCATGACATAACATTTCTCAGATATCATATCAAATTATTATTCTTTTGGTTATTTTTGTCAAACTTAAATGCCACAAAATTGCAAGTCTTATTCATTTGTATTGAAGTCTGGTATAGAACAAAAATATATTCAATGAAATATAAGAATTTGATTTGGGGGTTCTTTGCATAAGTCAAATTTTCGCAAAACATAGCCTTTTACTTCAAGAGAAATGTTAGCAGTTTCAGGCAAGTTGATCAATGGTCCTGCTACAACAAATTTTTAAAAAGCCAGATAAATTACAGGAGAATAATTTTAATTTTTTAATTGATTTTTTAAAAAAATAAATGACAGGGGAATGTATTACAATTCTTATTACACATATACAGCACATTTTTTCATATCTCTGGTTGTATATAAAGTACATTGACACCAATTTGTGAGAATCATTTTTAGAGCCATGAAAGAGCTGTGGAAACAAGGGGAAAGGATGATCTGAAATTCCAGAGAGGCTGGGCATGGTGGTGCACTGATGCCTACAATCCCATCTCACTGGGAGGCTCAGGCAGGAGGATCAGCAAGTTATTGAGACCCCGTTAGTGGTAGAGTACTCCTTGGTTCAATTCCCAGTACTGAAAAAAAAGATTTTTTTTTTCAGAGAAGCAGAACATTTTTGAGCTGAGCTGACAATCACCACTTTTTTCCCTTTGTTGGGGGTGGGAAGAAGAAGGTTGGCTGATTCCAGACTCAAATTGAATATCAAGCTTTGTTCAGGCAGGGAAGGGAAGGATAAGAAAGATATATATTTTTTTTTGGACTGTGCAAGACTAGAGAGAACATTAAAAGCCTGAAGTGGTCTTGAACACAAACTGATTTTCTCCATAGGATATTTGCTAGGATTTAGGAGTGCATGTTTGACAAGGGCACCTTTAAAACTGGGGAAACTAAAGAAGCACAATCATTGTCCTGAATAACTCCGTAGGCCTTACCTGTTCTCTGTAAGTTGTTTTCTTTCCCTTCCCAGCTTCATCTTGTGCTAGGAGTGGAAACTGACCCCTTAGCCACCCAAGCCCTGGCACCAGCAAGACTCAGAACCAGACTTCTAACAAGCACATACCTACCTCTTAGTAGGACATCAATCTGGCCAAAATTGCTATGTGAACGTATGTCCCTCGGATCCCTGTTTTGTTCTTCCTCTGTGTGATCCTAAAGCCATCATCAGTACAGGGAAGATAACTTTCTGGACTGAATCTTCTGGCATGGAAGGGCAGAAGTGAGATGGTCCTGGGTATTGTGAGCATACTGGGGGGGGGGGTTTCCCTGGGGCTTCAGCTTCACTGAGGAGGGACCAGGCTGTTCCTTGAATAAAAGAAAGAGCCGGCTTTTTCTAGATCCTTTGGGTTGGACCAGGATCTACTATTTCCCACTGGTCATGAACGGGTATTTTTTTCCAAGGAATTTTTTCATTATGAAAGATATAGATCAGTAATCATTTAGTTTGTTCTGGGAGACATCTTGGCTCCAACATTCTGGCTTTTATGGTGCACCTGGTCTGGTGGTTGTCCTGGTCCTTGCAGTAAGATTGTCGAAAAACATGGGTGGGAAGGAAGAAGGGGAAGATGCATGCCAAATTTAAGTAATGACAGGCCTGTGATGGCCCCTAACTGTCTCCATACTGAAGATAAATTCCTTTCTTGCTTCACTATTATTTCTCTGGGTTAACTGGACTCTGAAGGCAGCAGGTGACCAGACCTGATACCCCTAGAGTCAGGCTTTTTTTTTTTTTATTGGTTGTTCAAAACATTACATAGTTCTTGATATATCATATTTCACACTTTGATTCAAGTGGGTTATGAACTCCCATTTTTACCCCGTATACAGATTGCAGAGTCACATCAGTTACACTTACATTGATTTACATGTTGACATACTCATGTCTGTTGTATTCAGCTGCCTTTCCTATCCTCTACTATCCCCCCTCCCCTCCCCTCCCCTCCCCTCCCCTCTTCTCTCTCTACCCCCTCTACTGTAATTCATTTCTCCCCCTTGTATTATTTTTCCCTTTCCCCTCACTTCCTCTTGTATGTAATTTTGTATAACCCTAAGGGTCTCCTTCCATTTCCAAGCAGTTTCCCTTCTCTCTCCCTGTCCCTCCCACCTCTCATCCCTCTTTAATGTTAGTCATCTTCTCATGCTCTTCTTCCCTACTCTGTTCTTAGTTACTCTCCTTATATCAAAGAAGACATTTGGCATTTGTTTTTTAGGGATTGGCTAGCTTCACTTAGCATAATCTGCTCTAATGCCATCCATTTCCCTCCAAATTCTATAATTTTGTCATTTCTTAATGCAGAGTAATACTCCATTGTGTATAAATGCCACATTTTTTTTATCCATTCGTCTATTGAAGGGCATCTAGGTTGCTTCCACAGTCTTGCTATTGTGAATTGTACTGCTATGAACATTGATGTAGCAGTGTCCCTGTAGCATGCTCTTTTTAGGTCTTTAGGGAATAGACCCAGAAGGGGAATAGCTGGATCAAATGGTGGTTCCATTCCCAGCTTTCCAAGAAATCTCCATACTGCTTTCCAAATTCGTTGCACCAATTTGCAGTCCCACCAACAATAAGCAAGTGTACCCTTTTCCCCACATCCTCGCCAGCACTTGTTGTTGTTCGACTTCATAATGGCTGCCAATCTTACTGGAGTGAGATGATATCTTAGGGTGGTTTTGATTTGCATTTCTCTGACTGCTAGAGATGGAGAGCATTTTTTCATGTACTTGTTGATTGATTGTATGTCCTCCTCTGAGAAGTGTCTGTTTAGGTCCTTGGCCCATTTGTTGATTGGGTTATTTGTTATCTTATTGTCTAATTTTTTGAGTTCTTTATATACTCTGGATATTAGGGCTCTATCTGAAGTGTGAGGAGTAAAGATTTGTTCCCAGGATGTAGGCTCCCTATTTACCTCTCTTATTGTTTCTTTTGCTGAGAAAAAACTTTTTAGTTTGAGCAAGTCCCATTTGTTGATTCTAGATATTAATTCTTGTGCTATGGGTGTCCTATTGAGGAATTTGGAGCCCGACCCCACAGTGTGTAGGTCGTAGCCAACTTTTTCTTCTATCAGATGCCTTGTCTCTGGTTTGATATCAAGCTCCTTGATCCATTTTGAGTTAACTTTTGTGCATGGCGAGAGAAAGGGATTCAGTTTCATTTTGTTGCATATGGATTTCCAGTTTTCCCAGCACCATTTGTTGAAGATGCTGTCGTTCCTCCATTGCATGCTTTTAGCCCCTTTATCAAATATAAGAAAGTTGTAGTTTTGTGGATTGGTTTCTGTATCCTCTATTCTGTACCATTGGTCCACCCGCCTGTTTTGGTACCAATACCATGCTGTTTTTGTTACTATTGCTCTGTAGTATAGTTTGAAGTCTGGTATCGCTATACCACCTGATTCACATTTCCTGCTTAGCATTGTTTTTGCTATTCTGGGTCTTTTATTTTTCCATATGAATTTCATGATTGCTTTCTCTATTTCTACAAGAAATGCCATTGGGATTTTGATTGGCATTGCATTAAACCTATAGAGAACTTTTGGTAATATCGCCATTTTGATGATGTTAGTTCTGCCTATCCATGAACAGGGTATATTTTTCCATCTTCTAAGATCTTATTCTATTTCTCTCTTTAGGGTTCTGTAGTTTTCATTGTATAAGTCTTTCACCTCTTTTGTTAGGTTGATTCCCAAGTATTTTATTGTTTTTGAGGATATTGTGAATGGAGTGGTTGTCCTCATTTCCATTTCAGAGGGTTTGTCGCTGATATACAGGAATGCCTTTGATTTATGCGTGTTGATTTTATATCCTGCCACTTTGCTGAATTCATTTATTAGCTCTAATAGTTTCTTTGTAGACCCTTTTGGGTCTGCTAGGTATAGAATCATGTCATCTGCAAATAGTGATAATTTAAGTTCTTCTTTTCCTATTTTTATGCCTTTAATTTCTTTCATCTGTCTAATTGCTCTGGCCAGTGTTTCGAGAACTATGTTGAACAGAAGTGGTGAGAGAGGGCATCCCTGTCTTGTTCCAGATTTTAGAGGGAATGCCTTCAACTTTTCTCCATTCAGAATGATGCTAGCCTGGGGCTTAGCGTAGATTGCTTTTACAATGTTGAGGTATGTTCCTGTTATCCCTATTTTTTCGAGAGTTTTGAACAAAAAGGGATGCTGTACTTTGTCGAATGGTTTTTCTGCATCTATCGAGATGATCATATGGTTCTTATTTTTAAGTCTATTGATGTGGTGGATAACATTTATTGATTTCCGTATATTGAACCAGCCTTGCATCCCAGGGATGAATCCTACTTGATCATGGTGTACAATTTTTTTGATATGATTTTGTATCCGATTCACCAGAATTTTATTGAGGATTTTTGTGTCTAGGTTCATTAGAGATATAGGTCTGTAGTTTTCTTTCTTTGAAGTATCTTTGTCTGGTTTCGGAATCAGTGTGATGTTGGCCTCGTAGAATGAATTTGGAAGTTCTCCCTCTTTTTCTATTTCCTGAAATAGCTTGAAAAGTATTGGTATTAGTTCCTCTTTAAAGGTTTTGTAAAACTCTGCTGTATACCCATCTGGTCCTGGGCTTTTCTTAGTTGGTAATCTTTTGATGGTTTCTTCTATTTCCTCAATTGATATTGGTCTGTTTAGGTTGTCTATATCCTCGTGTCTCAATCTGGGCAGATCATATGACTTAAGAAATTTATCGATGCCTTCACTATCTTCTATTTTATTGGAGTATAAGGATTCAAAATAATTTCTGATTATCTTCTGTATTTCTGAAGTGTCTGTTGTGATATAGCCTTTTTCATCCTGTATGCTAGTAATTTGAGTTCTCTCTCTTCTTCTCTTTGTTAGCATGGCTAAGGGTCTGTCGATCTTATTTATTTTTTCAAAGAACCAACTTTTAGTTTTATCAATTTTTTCAATTGTTTCTTTTGTTTCGATTTCATTAATTTCAGCTCTGATTTTAATTAATTCTTGCCTTCTACTTCTTTTGCTGTTATTTTGCTCTTCTTTTTCTAGGATTTTGAGCTAAAGTATGAGATCATTTATTTGTTGGTTTTTTCTTTTTTTAAGGAATGAACTCCATGCAATGAATTTGCCTCTTAGAACTGCTTTCAATGTGTCCCATAGATTCCGATATGTTGTGTCTGTGTTTTCATTTATCTCTAAGAATTTTTAAATTTCCTCCTTGATGTCTTCTATAACCCATTGATCATTCAGTAACCTGTTGTTCATTCTCCAAGTGATGCATGATTTTTCCTTCCTTCTTTTATCGTTGATTTTCATTTTCATTCCATTATGGTCAGATAAGATTCATGGTATTATCTCTACTCCTTTCTATTGTCTAAGAGTTGCCCTGTGACATAATATGTGATCTATTTTTGAGAAGGATCCATGTGCTGCTGAGAAAAAAGTGTAACTGCCTGATGTTGGGTGGTATATTCTATATATGTCAATTAAGTCTAGGTTGTTAATTGTGTTATTGAGTTCTATAGTTTCCTTATTCAACTTTTGTTTGGAAGATTTGTCCAGTGGTGAGAGAGGTGTGTTGAAGTCTCCCATGATTATTGTATGGTGGTCTATTAGACTCTTGAACTTGAGAAGAGTTTGTTTGATGAACATAGCTGCACCATTGTTTGGGGCATATATATTTATGATTGTTATGTCTTGTTGGTGTATGGTTCCCTTGAGCAGTATGTAGTGTCCCTCTTTATCCCTTTTGATTAACTTTGGCTTGAAATCTATTTTATTTGATATGAGTATGGACACTCCTGCTTGTTTCCGCAGTCCATATGAGTGATATGATTTTTCCCAACCTTTCACCTTCAGTCTATGTATGTCTTTTCCTATCAAATGTGTCTCCTGTAGGCAGCATATTGTTGGGTCATGTTTTGTGATCCATTCTACTAGCCTGTGTCTCTTAATTGGTGAGTTTAAGCCATTAACATTTAGGGTTATTATTGAGATATGGGTTATCCTTCCAGCCACATTTGTTTATTTATGTTACTGAATATGGTTTGTTTTCCTCTTTGATTATTTTCCCCCCTTTACTGTCCTACCTCCCTCTGTTGGTTTTCATTGTTATTTTCCATTTCCTCTTCCTGTAATGTTTTGCTGAGGATTTTTTGGAGAGATGGTTTTCTAGCTGCAAATTCTTTTAACTTTTGTTTATCCTGGAAGGTTTTAATTTCATCTTCCATCTTGAAGCTCAATTTTGCTGGATACACAATTCTTGGTTGGAACCCATTTTCTTTCAGTGTTTGAAATATGTTATTCCAGGATCTTCTAGCTTTCAGAGTCTGTGTTGAAAGATCAGCTGTTATCCTGATTGGTTTACCCCTAAATGTAATCTGTTTCCTTTCTCTTGTAGCTTTTAAAATTCTCTCCTTATTCTGTATGTTGGGCATCTTCATTATAATGTGTCTAGGGGTGGATCTCTTATGATTATGCACATTCGGCGTCCTGTAGGCTTCTAGGATTTGGGATTCTGTTTCATTCTTCAAGTCTGGGAAGTTTTCTCGTATTATTTCATTGAATAGATTGTTTATTCCTTTGGTTTGGACCTCCATGCCTTCCTGTATCCCAATGACTCTTAAGTTTGGTCTCTTTATGTTATCCCATATCTCTTGGATGTTCTGCTCATGGTTTCTTAACTGTCTTGCTGAGCTGTCTATGTTCTTTTCAAGTTGAAATACTTTGTCTTCATTGTCTGACGTTCTATCTTCTAAGTGTTCTACTCTGCTGGTAGTATTCTCTCTTTTTTTTAAATTTTTTTTATTTGTTGTTCACAACATTACAAAGCTCTTGACATATCATATTTCATACATTAGATTGAAGTGGGTTATGAACCCCCAATTTTACCCTAGTATTCTCAATTGAGTTTTTAAGTTGGTTTATTGCTTCCTGCCTTTCTAGTATTTCTCTTTGTTTGTTTTTTATAGCTTCTATCTCCCTGTATAGTTGGTCTTTTGCTTCCTGGATTTGTTTATTTATTTCATTGTTGAAGAGATCTTTCATTGTCTGATTTTGCTGTATAATGTCTTCCTTGAGACTCCAGATCATCTGAAGCATGTATCTCCTGAATTCTTTATCTGACATTCCATCTGCTGCAGATATTACCTCTTCTAACGTTGAGTTGACCTGCATTGCTTGTGGTCCTTTCTTTCCTTGTCTCTTCATAGTGTTCGCGTTTCTTTCTGCTTACTGAGACTGTTATGTTGTTGAATTTTCCCCCTATATATTTGTATTACTCTTGTATAGTTGCAAAGTCTCCTGCGCAGGCGCGGGCAGGGGCTCTGCTCCTCCTCCAATTGGGGCACTGTGTCTACCACATCGGCAGGCCGCTGGGCCTGTTCTGCTGGTTGGTAGCAGGTGCGCCTACCTTGCAGTCGCGTGGGGGCGGCTCTGCCACTCCCAGGTTGCTGGGCCTGACCTGCTGGTGGGTTGCAGGTCCGGCTACCTTGCAGGCGCGGGGGGAGGGCGCACACCTATTTGTATTTAGACAGTTACGCGAAATGGAGGACGTAATGCTTGGGGATGAAAGTTGGGGGGGAAGGGGAAGGTAGGTGCTCTTGAAAAGAAAGAAGGAGAGGGAGATAGATAGCATAGAGGAGAATGGAAAGAGCAGTAAAACTTGGAAGGGGAGAGAGAGAGGGAAAAGGGAGAGAAAAAATTAAAATGAAATAGGAAATAAAATTCGGTCTTAGAGATCCATTTTCTTCTCTTCCCGTAGGCAAAGCTGTGCCCTCTGGGCTGAGTTTTGCCCTCAATGTGTCAACAGCAATCCCTGTAAGGCGGTTCCTGGGAGTCTCTCAATCCTGTTGGTCCAGAGCCATTTCACTTCTATGGCCCCTCCTCCCCTTCCTCCTGCCAGCCAGCCAGGTCCTGCTCACCGGAGGCAGTTCCCCAAGGATTTGGTTACACTTTCAGCCCCAACGAGTGCTCTATTTCCCTAACTACTGAGCACTCTCGCTGTCATTCATCTAAGCCCCAGTGCTGTGGAGCTGTGGTCTGGGAGTCAATTGTTTAATTTTTCCGGACCCCTTTGGTGGGCACACCTTCGGAGTCTGGCAGCTAAGACCATTGGTGTCGCTGCTGGTGGTAATAGGAGTTGGGGGTCTAGGATCCCCTCTACTTCCCTCAGCCCCTACAGTCACAACCACACTGCTGGCGGTAGGAGGAGTTGGGGGTCTGGAGTGTCCTCTGTTTCCCTCTGCCTCTACCGTCACACCTTCTCAGTTCACGGTTGGGGGATTTGGGGGTGGGGAGTCTTCTCTGCTTCCCTCTGCCCCTACAGTCACACCCACGTCACTGGCAGTAGGGGGAGTTGGGGATGGAGAGTCCTTTGGCCCTTAGGGTCACGCCCACGGAGAGATTTTGAAGTTTCCCGGTTGTTTGTATCTGGTGCGGGTGGGAGTCACACACCTGCTAAAGTAGATTCCGCTGGGAAGGAATCTCTTTGGCCGAACTTTGGTGACTTCCCCCCTCTGTTATGGCGGGCCCCTGGCTCCTTGCCGGAGTGTCCGAAGGGAGGGGTGGAACTGGCTTGTCTCTGGTCTGACACAATCTCTGGTTTTAGTTCCCAGTTCGCTATTTCGTAAAGGGTTGGTTAGATTCCCTTCACGCTGTCTGGGGGGGGAGCCGTTCGCCGGGTGGGCGTGGCTGTTAGTAGAGCCCGGAGGGCACGGGCTGTCTGCTGGGCCCGGCGGGGACTAAGATCCGGGCGGGTGGAGTGGCCGTTCGCTGAGCGAGAACGGGGCCTTCCGGGACAGCGAGATGGTGTGTGCCGTCTGCGGGTTCGGGCGGACCGCGCCGCTTGGGGCCTCTGGCCGCTTTCTGAAGCGGCTGGTGGCTGTGGGACTCGACCTCCGTGCCCGCGTGACCGGCCAAGATCCACTTGTCTGAGACAAACTGACACTTCTAATAAACCTACCAATTCCTGGCAGGTCCCCTCTTCACGGAATTTTGCTAGAAGTTCCTCAGTAGGTAGACTGCCGCTGTTCCAATGGGTCTTTCTGATCCCGTTAATGTGGAGACATTGGAATCGCTGCTTCCTCGCCGGCGGCCATGTTGGATCCCCCTTTTCAGCAGTTTTGATGACCTGGAATGCGCCCAAGTGGCTTTCTTGCCTTTTAGAACCTCCCAATTTTCACTTGCTCCTTTGTGGTATTTAGGAATAACAATACCCTTATAGGGCTGTTGGGAGGTTTAATTATGAGAATGCATGCAAAGAACACGCTGCTCCTAACTGACAGGGCCTGATGGTGTTATTAGGAGCGGAGTTTGGCGCAGGCCGAGGGCTACGGTCGCCATCGAGGAAGGCCTAGAGTCAGGCTTTTGACCCAGGACTCTGGCTACGCTTGTCGGGCAAAGGAGCAAGACTGACATAAACCGTCAAAAGACAAAATTGTAACAGATTTAGTCTAAAGGCCTTAATCGGCCTTATTTATTATGCTAAATTCCAACAACACTTCATTCCGAAAAATGGACTAAGTGTTCCAAAGAGCTGAGCAGAAGAGTTTACAGAGAAGGGGTACAGAAATCAGTAACAACAACAACAACAACATCAAAGAGCAGATTGAGAATCTTTTCTTTGATTTCAAAATACTTTCCCTATAAGGCAGGGTCATGGAGACCATAGAAAGATAAATGCACAAGTAAATAAATATGCAGGCAATGAATTCGAAGGCACACATTAGATAAACACAAAATGTTCAACATCTCTAGCAATTAGAGAAATGCAAATCAAAACTACTCTAAGATTTCATCTCACTCCAGTCAGAATGGCAATCATCAAGAATACAAGCAACAATAAGTGTTAGTGAGAATGTGGGTAAAAAGTCACACTAGCACATTGCTGGTGGGTCTGCAAATTGGTGCAACCACTCTGGAAAGCAGTATGGAGATTCCTCAGAAAACTTGAAATGGAACCACCATTTGATCCAGTTATCCCACTTCTCTGTCTCTACCCAAAGGACTTAAAATCAGCATACTTCAGTGACACAGCCACATCAATGTTTACAGCAGCTCAATTCACAATAGCTAAACTATGGAACCAACCTAGATGCCCTTCAACAGATGAATGGATAAAGAAAATGTGATATATATACACACACACACACACACACACACACACACACACACACACAATGGAATATCACTCAGACTTAAAGAAGAATGAAATTATGTCATTTGCATTATGGTAAGTGGATGGAGTTGGAGAATATCATGTTAAGCAAAATAAGCCAATCAAAAGTTCGAGGCTAGCCTCAGCAATTTAGCAAAGTCTTAAGAAATTTAGTGAGCACCTGTCTCAAAATAAAAAAAAGAAAAAGAGCTGGGGGTGTAGCTCAGTGGTAAAGCACCCCTGGCAATCCCCAATTTTTTTTTTTTAAATTGTCAGGTGGAAGAGGAATTAGATTATTTGGAAAGAGTAACTAGGGTGAAAGTAGACAGGTTTTAGGAAGAAGTGTTTAATGTATGAACAACTCCCCTGGAACAATGGAACATGGGGTATTTTTTTATTTTATTTTATTTATTTTTTTTCTGTGAGAGGGAGTTCAGGGGGTTGTGGAGGATGCTCGGCCAGGAGATTTGAAAAGGCATAGTGGTTTTATTATCATGCAAAGGTGCAGGCTTCTCACTGCAAGATGGAAGCCAGTTGGTTGAAAGGCAAGGTGGTTGTAGAGAAAAAACTTTATTAGATAATCTAATTGATCAGAAAATGGCTATTGTTCTCAAGCCTTAGCTAACAATTGTAAGGAGGAGAGAGCTTATATAGAAAAGAAAATTTATTTTTGGTCATAGACAGGTGGGTGCCAAAGCAATCCTTAATTCTGCAGGGGTTCATTTCTTTGGCCAATTGTCTGATGTTATCTGAAGGAGCCCAGATGTTCTGGGTTCTGTAAAACTAAAGAAAAATTACTACTTAGGAGGGGTATTTTTGTTCCTTTTTCCTGGAATATCTGACTCTAGCAGTTGATTTCTTAATCATTTTGGTGCTGGGACTTTTCTCTAGAATTTAGAATGCTGGGCCAAGAGGATGAAAACAAGAAGCTAATTTGCAAAAGGCAAGTTAACCCATCAGGCAGCTTTGGGCAGTAAATGATGCCTCCTCTACTCCTTCAGAGTTTGGAATCAGTTTTGAGGTAGAAGAGTCACATGGGTGGAGGAAAAAGTTTAACTCTAGTTGGGCATGGTGGCCCAGTGGCTGGGGAGGCTGAGGCAGGAGGGTTGCAGCTTCAAAGCCAGCCTCAGAAACTCAGCAAGACCCTGTCTCAAAATAAAAAATAAAAAGGGTGGGGATGTGACTCAGTGGTTAAATGCCCCTGGGTTAAATCCTCATTACCAACAAAACCAAACCACCACCACAACAAAACCCCAAATCTGTTGGGAAAATGTGATTTAATATGTGCACCTTACACACTTGGACCTGCTCATTGGTCTTCCCAAGCTCACAAAATGGTTTACGCCCTCCTCCTCCTCCCCTGAGGTGGAGTGAGAGGTGGGGTGGGGAGAGGACATAAAGGCCACGTTCACACTAACAGGATGTCAACAGGAGTCACGGGTTAGAGTATACAGAGCTCTAAAATTCCTACTGTTTATGTGTTCAAGGCTCTATCTCTTAAAATATAATCTCAGTTTTAGCTTACCACTGTTCTCCATCTCCCCTTTGTGGGCTGAGGGAGTACTGGGGATTGAACCCAGACTGAGCACTTTACCACTGATCTGCAACCCCAGCCCCTCAGCTTCCTGAGTCACTGGGATTGCAGGCGTGCACCACGGTACCCAGCTTGGAACCAATGTTTTTAAATGTTTGAGGAATTTTAACATTGAGGAAGCATGCGATTCTATTGTATGCAGCTCCAAAACGAAACCAGCGCAGGTGAGAGGTTGTGTTGTGTACATTTTGGGGTTTGTATCCACGGATCCTGACTCATTCCTCCCATTGCCCTTGGTATTTCCTAAGGGACAAGAATAATGTGGGGGTGATTAAAGTCCTCAAATGCAGGCCCCAGAAAGCAATGTCTCTTTCTCTCTCTCTGACCTTATCCTGCTCTTCTTTACCCTGCTCATTTTTCTTCCAAAGGCAGCCCAGAGAAACTGAAAGTATTCTCTAATCTTCCTCTACCTTGAAGCTGTTGGCCATAAAGAAACTGTCTGACTCGTCTCGTCTGGTAGTGGGTCATAGGACTTCCATTTCAGAAGCGTCCTGCCCTATGGCAGGAGGAAGGAATACTACACAGACGGACCAAGAAGAATCTGGACAGGTCCTGCTGGGATGCCCCACACAGTCTACCAGGCATAGATGCTACTCATTGTGTCCAATCACATTTCAACATGGTTGTTCATGCTTCAAGTATACACACTCAGTAAGGTCCCCATAAAAACCTCAAAGGTCAGGATTTGGAGAGCTTCCCGATAGCTGATCATGTGACAGTTCCTGGAGAGTAGTGCACCCCGAGAGGACACCCCCTCCTCCATACCTCCACCTATGCATTGCTTCATTGGTTTCCTTCACGATACCATTATTATTATTTTGCAGTACTGTGGATTGGACCCAGGGTACTCTACCATTGAGCTACCTCCCCAAACATTATTTTCCCCCACATCATTCCCAGTTATTTTTATTTTTTTAATTTTAAGATGGGATCTTGCTAAATCAACCAGGCTGTCCTTGAACTTACGTTCCTCCAGCCTCAGCCTCTTAAGTCGCAGGCTTATGCTGCCACGACTGGTATAGAAAATTCTTTATAAAAAACTGATAAATGAGTTTTCTTGAGTGAGCTGCTCAAGCAAATTAAGTGAACCCAAAGAAGGGGTTGTGGGAATTATGGTTGATAACCAGCTGGTCATAAGCCCAGGTAAAACAACCCAAGGCTTTTGGTCGGCATCTACATCGTGCATGGGGGCAGGGTGCTGATCCCTCAGTCTGTGGATCTCCAGGTAGACAGTGTAACAGCTGGATTGAATTCGAAATACCTAGCTGACCTGGTATGGTGTCATTCCCGATGCTCCGGAGGCTGAGGCAGTATTGCAAGTTCGAGGCCAGCCTCAGCAACTTAGTGAGGGCTTTAAGCAATTTTGTGAGACCGGTCTCAAATTAAAAAAGGCTGGGGATATAGATCAGTGGAAGAGCACCCCTGGGTTCAATTCCTAGTACAAAAAAAATTGTGACAGTGGATCATAAATTGTTCAAGCTGGTCTCAAACTTGCAAATCCTCCTGCCTCAGCCTCCGGAGTCACTGGAATTAGAAGACTGTGCCACCAGGCTTGGCATCAAGTGACTGTCTTGTCCTCCTTGTAATCTCTTGTCTTCTGTGACACTAGGAGATCTTATTTGCATCCTTGGCAGAGTTTTGAATTCTACTGCCTTTTAAATGTGGGTGTTACATTATCAATGGCTTTTTTCATCCTTCCTAGTCTCAACTTCCAAGTATAGCTACCATAGGTAAGGATCATATCTTGGTTCTGTTATATTTATTTATTTTTTGTTCTGAAACACAGTGTCTCATCTTTGGCTGCTTCATGGAAAATTTTGACTTCATTTCCATTGTCACTTCAAACTTTTTACCTAAAATAAGCTTACCCACCTTATTTCCAAGGCTGAGTCGCACGCACCTCCTACATGTTTACCGAAGACCCTTCACTTCCTCTATCATTAGGGTGATTACACATCCTAGCCATTGTTCCAGTGTAATTATTGTCATTTCTGTGTGTGTGGTACTGGGGATTGAACCCAGAGGTGCCTTACTGCTGAGCTATAGTTCCAGCCCCTTTTCAAAAATTTTGGGACAGGCTCTCACTAAGTTGCTGAGGCTGGCCTCAAACTTTCAATCCTCCAGTTTCAGCCTCCAGAGTTGCTGTGATTACAGGTGCCTGGAGCAGTGTAATTAATAATAGCATCTCCTTTTATTTTCCAATGGGTCCCAGGAGATCACGTAGTGATCAACTTAAAGTACAGTTGTGCATTACATAAGTAAGTTTCAGTCAACAATGGACAACATACATGACTGTGGTCCTATGGGATTCTAATGGAGCTGAAGAAACCTCATCACCTGTTGAGACTATAGTAGTTCAGCACATTATTCACGTGTTTGTGGAGATGCTGGTACAAACTTGCCATGCCACCACTCACGTGAAAGTACAGCACATACAATTATGTGCTGTACATTATACTTGTATATGTGTGTGGTACCGAGATTGAATCCAAGGGTGATTTGCCACTAAGCTACATCCTCACCCCTTTTTATTTTAATTTTGAGACAGGATCTGAATTACCCAGGCTGACTGTGATGCTTCTGCCTCAGCTTCCTGAGTAGGTGAGATTATAGGTTGTACCACCTGTGCCAAGCTTTAACTTTTATTTATTTATGTATACATATATGTTTATTATTATTATTTTGATATTGGGGATGTAACTCAAGCCTGCTTTATCACTGATCTACATCCTCAACCCTTTTTATCTTTTTGTTTTGAGACAGGGTCTCACTGAGTTGCTGAGGCTGGCCTCTAACATGTGATCCACCTGCCACAGCCTCTTGAGTCGCTGGGCCTACAGACATGTACCAGGTTCAGCACATAATACTCAATGATGATAATGAACAACTATGTTGCTGGCCTATGTATTTACTATACTATGCATTTTATTATTGTTTTAGAGTGTACATCTTCTGCTTATTGAAAAAAAAGTTTAGCATGAAGCAGTATGCACGTTACACCAGCAGCAGCCTCATACATCTCATGTTTACTACAGCTCTTGTGTTTGATTTAGTCTGTTTTTTGTTTGTCATGAGCCTAGGAGTAATAACCTATATATATTTTAATCATAGATATATGACATTTGCATATATTCATAATATATATCACATATATAGCCTCGACATGTAGTGAACTACACCATCTAGGTTTGCACAAGTCCATTCTCTGATGGTTGCACAATAATGAAATTGCTTAATTGCAATTAATTTCTTGGAAAGCGTCCTCACTCTTAAGTGACATATGGGTTTGTTTTAATTGTGTATGTTCTTAGCTCCCACTGGGTGTCAAACTCTGATGCTTAGTAGGAACTTAATTATTTTTGAAATATTGCAGTTGACTGTGGTTAAAACCTGTCATCAATTCACGTTGGGCCACCTTATCTCTGAGGGAAGGGGACCACTCTCTCTCCAGCCTGTGAGTGTCAGAACTGTTGAGAATCTAGTCACAGTTTCAGCCAGTCGGATGCAAAGGAGGAGCTGGTGGGGACTCTGGGTAGGGCGGAGTGTATCGCCACACTACCCTCTTGTGGCTATTGGGTGGAACTGGTCTTGGGCATTGAGATGACAGATTGATTTCATAATAGGAGTAGGTTTTTTTAAATTGGTGCATTGTAATTATGCACAATGGTATGATTCATGATGCCCCATTGATACCTGCACACAACATAATTTGATCAATCGCATTTCCCAGAAACTTCCTACCTCCCTCGCCCTGATCCCTGATTCACTTTCTCTACTGATCTCCCTTCTACACTGTAATTATTATTATTTTCATTAATGCATTATAATTACCTATATATTCCCATATACGCATGGGATTCATTGTGGTATATTCCTACATGGACATTGCATAATTTGGTAGATATCTTTCTCTAGTACTTCCTCATGCCCACCCCTCCTCCCTCCTTCTTGTCCCCTTCCTCTACCTATTGGTCTCCCTTTTATTTTTGTGAGATCCCTTTTTTAATTATTATTATTATTATTCCCCCATCTCTAGCTTCCACGTTTGAAAGAAAATGAGCCTTGCTTTTCCGAGTGCAGATTATTTCACGTAGCATGTTGTTCTCCAGTTACGTGCATGATTTTAAAAAGCTGCCTGTGTAATTCTGGTATTTAGGTAACCTTGAAAAAAATTGGCAGATTTAGGCCATGTTTAAGTGGTCAGGTGTTCATTTTCAAAGTATTATTGTTGACAGATCTACTTCCTGGTATATACAACTGTACTCAGGCCACTCAGAGCTTACGAGGGGACCAGCACATCTCTGTGTTAGTAGTTCTCAGATTGAAAAGATTTTGCCCACCAAGGGAACATTTGGAAATGTCTGGAGACAATTATTTTTCAGTGCTGGGGATTGAACCCAGGATGTCACACAATCTAGACAAGATTCCTACCCCTGAGCTACAATCTTAGCCCACGGAGGCAATTCTGATGGTCATGATCAAGGACAGGGAATGTATTACTGGCATCGAGTGGGTAGAGGTCAAGGATGCGGCTTAACATTCTGAAATCCACAGAATACCCCTCATGACAAAATGTCAACTGTTGCTGTAATGGAGAAATCTGCTCTAGATTTCTACTCAAGGGGAATTTGAGGCAGTTCCAGAGAAAGGGGATTACTGTGGCAGGGACCAAAATTAATCACTCCTTGAACGCAGTTCTCTACTGTGTGGGAAGGGTGGTTCCTGAGCTCCGGTGAATGGCCCTCATTCCCGTTAGGAAAGGGAACAGCTCACAGCTCGTTCAACTGAGGCAAAGATACCATCTTCAGGGTTTCATAACCAAAGCTGTGGAGTCCTGGATTGTCCAACCTGTCCAGCCATAGGTCCATCCTCCAGGAAACCCAAGACAAAAGTGAAAACTCCTTGGTCGATTTGCTATATTTTATTCATTTCCAAAAAGCAGACACGTAAACATCAGGAGGAGAATAAACGTGTGGTGGCTTCCCGGCCAGCACAGGTAGGCATCCTGTAGTCATCACATCTTTGCTCTGTCACTCGGGAGGAAGCCTGGGGCTCCACCCAGTTGTATTGCAGAACATCAGTCCCTTCAAACCGAGAGTCAGCCTGTTCCTCCTGACTTCTCCAGAATTCAGATCAGCTTGGTCAAAAGAAAACCACCTTAGAGGGGGAACACGGGGAAACCTGACTTGGGAGTCTCTGCTTTGTTCTTTTAAGTCTGAGGAAAATGTTAGTTCCAGCTCACTCACAGTATGTGTGGGGAAGCCAGGAAGAGATTATCTGCTTTTCCTCCCACAACCCAGGCCCGGCACTGCAAGGCATAAGAGATGGCCCCAAAGAGTCCCTCCAAGACAACCTCCCTCCTCCATGAAGTCTGGAGCCTAAGGATTCAGAAAAGTGGGAAATCGCCTCTCCTCCCACTTTGTCTCTGCCCTCCCACCAAGTAGAAGTCAGTCCCAGGAGAAACCCAGTTGTTGGGAACGGAGCTTCTAAGTTTTAGAAGTTTAGAAGTTTTTAGAGTTTGTTTTATTCTGGTTGTACTGTGTACCAGTGAGCTATATTCCCAGCACTTCTTTTAAAATTTTGATACAGGGTCCCACCAAGTTGCTGAGGGTTTCACTAAAGGTTTGAGGCCCTTGCTAAATTGTTGCTGCTGGCCTCCAACTTGCAATCTTCCTGCCTCAGCCTCCTGAGTAGGTGGGGTTACAGGTGTGCACCACTGTGCCCGGCTGAGCCTAAAGTTAGGTAAGGATAATGCAGTGAATTTTTTTTTTTTGCCTGATCAGCATCTGATTGTTACTTCTTCTACTTAGGAATTCCCTAACTCCTAAAAGGCAGAGCTCATCAACCACTACAAAAGCGGAAGGTGCCAACTATCCAATTCTTGGCCTCCCCTGGAGACAGGAATCTGTGTAAGTCTAGGATTAGCCACTCTCAATTCTCAAACTTTGAATTAGAAGCTAGAAATAAAAAGATGAAGAAGGGACTATAGAACATTCATTTTAGTGACCAGTAATAACAATACTGAGTTTCTAAGTCCTGAGAGTCCAATGTCTAGTGCTGGGGACTCGGGGCCATGAAACTGTGGTGCTCAGGATGGTCATCCCTGAACTAATTTGGTGTGGCTTGGTTTGGAACGGGGGATTGAACCCAGGGGTGCTTTACCACTGAACTACATCCCAGCCTTTTTCCTTTGAGGCAGGGTCTCTAGGTTGCTCAGGCTGGCTTTGAACTTGAGACTCTCCTGCCTTAGCCTCCTGAGTTGTTGGGATTACAGATGTGCATCACCACAGCTGACTGGGGCTTTATAATTTTGGCTATGGTCCTGACCCTTGTTCCTGCTCACTTTCAAGGCATAGTTTTGCAGAGTCTCCCAGCAGTTATTGGAACTAACTGATATCTTTTCAATAGGTTCCTTTTCTACATAAAACAGACAAAGTCAGTTTGTGTTGATCACAACTAAGAAACTAAAGTCAGTTTGTGTTGATCACACCTAAGTAACTAAAGTCAGTTTGTGTTGATCACAACTAAGAAGTTGGTACCAGGAAAGGGGCACCGGAACCTCAAATGTAAATTGGCTGAACAGAGAAGGTAAGAGACAAAGACTTCATAAAGAATTTTGCACTGGGGAGTTGGTGCTCCTTGTTAGACAATGAAACAATGATTGGTTATTCATTTATTTATTTCTTAAATTATTCACCAAGGTCATACAAGAACCCATAAGAAAAAGAAGCCCTTAATTTGAAAGGTGGCCTGTCTAAAAGGAGAGAACTGGAAGAGACCAGGAGTTTACTGAAAGAGGCTCTTTGTGTTTGCAGCCAGGAATCGAAGTGATTGAGCATCCAGTTATTTGAAACTGTTGGGTCAAAATAATTTAATTCTCCACTTGAAGGTAAATTTAGTAAGAAAAGAGGTAT